>NC_062989.1:17743124-18066985 GCF_023078275.1 Leguminivora glycinivorella | reverse complement strand
GACGTGCGACGCTCGACTTACGAACATCCTCCGCGAACTGCTCCACAACCGCCGATTCCAAGTCCACCTGCAATCTACAAAAAGAGCCGCTGGCGCTCACAAAAAAAAATGGTCTGCCGCAGGGTAGTGTACTTGCCCCTATGCTGTTTTAATATATACACCAACGATCAACCAGTACAGCAGAACACCCAGCGATTCGCATATGCAGATGACCTAGCACTAGCGGCCCAAAGTGACACCTTCGAAGGCACAGGAAAAACCACTGTCGGCGGCCTTAAAGGGTCCTAACGAGGTACTACGAGGTGAAATCCGGCCTGAAAGCGAACCCCCTAAAAACTCAGTCGTGTGTATTCCACTTACGAAACAGGAAGCAAACAGGCAGCTCAATCGTCACCTGGAATGGCGTCGCGGTTGAGCACTGCCCCCTGCCCAAAGTACCTCGGAATAACTTTAGACAGAACGTTGTCCTTTAAGAGCCACTGTGTCAAAACACGTCAGAAGGTTGACTCACGTAACTGCCTGCTGCGGAAACTCACCTCAACCCACTGGGGCGCGTCTGCGCAAACCCTTCGCACTACCGGCCTAGCACTTTGCTACTCGGCTGGCGAATACGCGTGCCCAGTGTGGCACCGCTCTACTCACGCAGACCAAGTTACCTCGGCACTCAACAACACCTGCCGTATAATTACCGGATGCGTTAAACCGACCCCGCTCAATAAGCTATACCCTCTGGCAGGAATTGGTGCCCCCGGAAACCCGCAGAGAGGTGGCATGTAGAGTTGAAAAATCGAAGCAGGAACAAGACTCAAGACATCCCCTGCATGGCCACAAGCTACCACCGCCCCGCTTGAAGAGTCGTAGGAGCTTTATGAGGTGTACGGAAGCCATCCGAACTCCACCACCTAAGAAGCGACTTGACCAATGGGAAAGTACCCGCGCCTCCCGACGACTACGTCCGTCCCGCCGAACTGCTCCCCGCTGGGCATAAGCAGCCGTGGCCGATCTGGAAAGCCTTGGAACAGACTGCGCTCCCAGGCCGGCCGCAGTAAGGAGAACTTGCTGGGAAGTGGGGCGCCCTACACGGCTCAGATACCCAATGCTCATGTGGGAGTGGGACGGCTCCACAAACGATGGAGCACATGCTGTCCTGTCCAGCGTGCCCGTTCGCCTGCTCTCAACAGGACCTCCGTGATGCGACAGACAGGGCGATAAATGTCGCTACCTTTTGGGCCCGCACAGTCTGAGACCATCGACACGAGAAGAAGAAGAAGAAGTATTTCGTCTTTCTTTTATTTTGTTTTGTGTTGCAAAGCATGTAAGTTTGTGGTTGAATAAAGAATTTATCTATCTATCTATCTATCTAATATTCATACTCCCCGAGTTACACACAATGTTTTTCATCACACTCGCAATGTAAAATATGTAAATAGATGTAAAAAAAGTTAAGTACGGTACAAAAAATTTCATTATTCCCTTGGAAGAACGATTTTTTTATAACTCACCTTCCGCCTGCGTGCAATAGCACACTTAATAGTGCGGGTGTGATGAAAAATATTTTATTTTAACTGCAGTCAAGTTCCCTATTGACATGGGAATGATCTTTGCATCGAAATAAGTAGATTTTATTTCGATGCATGTTAGAAGTTGGAGCTTACATAGCTGCGCTATCTTTTTCCAGCCGGAAAATACAAGAGCGCATCAACGGAACTAGAGAGCAAGTTCGGCGCGGGGTCCGGGCGCTCGATCCCCGTCCGGAACATCGCGCTGCCGGACCTCTCGCTGCCCATGCAGCTGCCCTACAACGAGCAGTTCTCGCTGTTCGTGCCCGCGCACCGCCAGCTCGCCGGGAAACTAATCGACATCTTCATGAGTGGTGGAGCCACCGTCGCTGGCAGCTTCTCTTTTATCACATGATTGCCGCGAGTATGTCGCCGCGAGATAGACTCCGTCCTTATGTCATTAATACAGTTAGAAGAAGACGTGTGAACTATCTCGCGGCGACATACTCCTGCGGCAATCATGTGCTAGGCCTACAGGTGCCGTAGCCGAATGGCATTTCTGCGACACGAAACGAAAACGAAACGCTGTGAAAAGTACTTAGTCTGGCTCTGTAGCGCCAATACGCAAGAGCGATGGAGATAGATATCTACGAGCGTTTCGTTTCGTGAGCGTTTGTGCCATTCGGCTACGTAAGTACGTACCCGGTTCTAGCTTTTCGTGGAACCGTTTTGTATCTGTGCGTTTTCACATTATCCGATCCGGTATCGGATGTTGGAAGGATTTCAAAGGCAAAAATCAATGATGGCGGCTTGAATGTATGGGATAGCGGTCCTACATCCGACATCGGATCGGATAATGTGAAAACGCACTAAGCCTATCTGATGTCGCTGCATGCAGTGTTTGCTCTACAATCACCTGTTTTAACCTTTAATTTGCAAAATATTGTCTTCGGTTACCGCGATAGTTACTCATGAAATAAAACTATGGAATCGGATTATATCGCGTATAATGAATTTACAATTCATCACGACGTTTAATTTGCAATTTAGGATTTCTTCCTGTAGGCCTAGCACATGATTGCCGCGAGAGTATGTCGCCGCAAAGTAGATGACACGTCTTCTTCTAACTGTATAGCAGTGTGACCACACCGCGGCTCAAAATACGCAGACGGTACGGAAATTAACGCAGTGACTTTCGTATGGGCCACGTCGTGCGTTTCCGTACCGTCGCCGTTTTTTGAACAGCGATGTGGGAGCATGCGAAAACGGTACGGATACATTGCGTCATAGCGATTCCGTACCGTCGCCGTTTTTCAAGCAGCGGTGTGGCCGCACCTTTAATGACATAAGGGCGGGTAGTCTATCTCGCGGCGACATACTCTCGCGCCAATCATGTGCTAACCCTGCTGGAATAACCTTCCTTCTATGAGTAGGTAATTAGGTAAACGTTAGAAGATTTGAGTATTTTGAGTATAATATTATTTTCCTCTCCACAGATATGCGAGATGTCTCCGACTTGCAGTCTGTCTGCTCGTACTGCCAACTGCGCATCAACCCGTACATGTTCAACTACTGCCTCTCCGTCGCCATTTTACACAGGTATACTACATTTAAAACATACCTACTTACATAGAGGAATAATTAAGGGAAGAGTTGTTTCCATACATCAGTAAATGCGAGTTATTTGTATAGGCATAGTTAAATGACATCTAGCGACAATCACGCGTCAACTAGCGTAATTTTTGATGGCTGGTGACCTGACACAGGCTCAACCTAGTTTGGGCACCAGTCTCCACCGCACAAGTCTTGCGCTTATTGTATCTATCTATTAATTATAAGAAAACTATTGTACACAATGTATACTGTGTGGTAGAGCCAATAAATTATACTTTTTTTTTATGACGTGATTTAAGATATTCAGATTCGTGTGATATTCAGAGGCAAAACAAAGATATGTAAATAATGCTGGTGTGTATAATGTTCCAGGCCAGATACCAAGGGTCTGAACATCCCCACGTTTGCGGAGACGTTCCCGGACAAATTCGTGGACCCCAAGGTGTTCCGCAAGGCGCGGAGACCACCACCGTCGTTCCTGATGGCTCCAGGGTACGTATCGACAGCTAGAGTCTCCTTTTGACGACCGGTCTGGCTCAGTCGGTAGTGACCCTGCCTGCTAAGCCACGGTCCTGGGTTCGAATCCCGGTAAGGGCGTTTATTTGTGTGATGAGCAGAGATATTTGTTCCTGAGTCATGGATGTTTTCTATGTATTTATCTATTTAAGTCGTCGCTTAGCACCCATAGTACATACAAGCTTTGCTTAGTTTGGGGGCTAAGTTGATCTGTAAGCTGTGTAAGGTGTCCTCAATATTTATTTATTATATTTTATAAGCCAATTCCGTTTTTACCTTATTATAATCAGTTAGTCATTTTTGCACACGCTTGCAAATCTTAGTAGTCTCTAAACAGGTACAACATCAATTAAAATACGGTTGTACTCACGTTATTATATCGCTATTGCTGCGACATGTTTCGGGCCAATTCGGAGGCCCGGAGGAATTCGGGATATAATAACGTAAGTACAACCGTATTTTAATTAATTATTTGAATATGTCTCACGAAACTTTAACGTGTATAGGTACAACATCATCTGAAGAAAAAATAGATTTTACATACAAAGAAGTGGGATAATATCATGGACGTATATGTATAAGATTGAACCCCAAATAAGACTCAACTGAGTCTTCAAACCCTACGCGACGCTGAAAGAAAACTGTTTCATCCCTCCTCTATGAAATTCACAAATTCTTCAAATCCTGAATGTGGATGTCCTATCAAATTTCTTCGTTGCAATGGAAAATAAATCGCGCCGTCTTCTTTCATTTTGGTTCTAAATGACCCATCTCCTCCACTTAACCTTTTTACTTTGGTCACAGTACTAATCGCTAACTACCACTAAAGCACAATATAATAAAGAGTACTATCGTACAGTATGGCCACTCCCTCTCCCCGTTGAAAGTGCCGACTACCCCATCTCGGTTACCTCACAGTTACCGCCTGTCAACGCGAATTGTCGACCTGTCATATCTCACTCAAGCATGTTACTCGTTCACCTACACGAGCATAGAATGTGTGCTAGGAACGCGCCTCTTTCATATATTTGATCGCCAGTGTCCGAGATGTGACTAAAGTTACGAAATCTCCGCAGATGCCAGTAGTCATCCCGCAAAACTACACGGCGGCTGATGCTGAACCGGAGCAGCGCGTGGCGTACTTCCGCGAGGACATCGGCATCAACCTGCACCACTGGCACTGGCACCTTGTCTACCCCTTCGAGGCTGCTGACAGAAACATCGTCAACAAGGACAGAAGAGGCGAACTGTTCTACTACATGCATCAACAAATTATCGCTAGGTACCTACCCAGCATCTTGGTTGGTTACCCCTCCTTCCTTCCATCTTAGTTGGTTTTGGCTTTCTTGCTGAAAGTTGTGTTCTGTGGAATCGGCATCTTCTGCCACTGGCACCTTGTCTATCCCTTCGAGGCTGCTGACAGAAACATCGTCAACAAGGACAGAAGAAACGAGCTGTTCTACTATATGCATCAGTAGATCATCGGTATGTATTATTGACATCTCTTCCTTGCTTCCATCTTAATTGGCTCATTGGCTGGTGGTGGTACTTCCACGATATCGGCATTAGCCTGCACCACTACTTTATTGTCTGTTCCTTCTAGGCTGCTGATAGAAACGTGATTAACAAAGAAGAGGAGAGCTGTTCTGCTATATGAATCAGGAGATTATTGCTAGGTACGTCCAAATGGACATGGCCCATTCTCTGATGTCTCTCCATTTCCTTGCTTCTTGTTCTTAGTTGGTGATATTAGTTCCCTGACATCAGCATTAACCGTTTTGGCTACTCTTTCAACCATATCCTTTCATTTTCTAGATACAACTTCGAGCGTCTCTGCAACAACCTGCAAAGAGTGCAGCGGTTCAAGGACTTCAGGGCCCCCATCGACGAAGGATACTTCCCTAAACTGGACTCCCAAGTGGCTTCCCGCGCCTGGCCTCCCAGGTACCCAACCAATGACTTCAGATCTAAAATTTGGACTAGAGATGTAACTACATCCAACAATTTCTATAGTCTCCTAAATAACTGGTCTTTTCCTTGGCTCATTCGTGATCCTGGATTTTGCCTTTCTCTTGCCGCCCAATGTGCGATGCACATTTTGGTTCAATGAAATATTCACTTTCATGTGAATTAATAAAGTAGCATTTCTTTTGTCTCTAAAATTTTTCAAACAAATGAAACTCAACTTACTTAATTCAAATGTAACACTAGCATCAAAATTCTTTAGCATAATTTTTATATGGTGGGCGTTACAAGGATAACTAAAGCAAAATAAAAATAATAAGAATATATGTATAAGAATACAAGAACTCTTTCAAGTAATTGCTCCATGATGTCAATTAAGATGAATGGTTTACAGATTTGCTCAAAGTACCATCAGGGACCTGGATCGTCCTGTGGACCAGATCCGCGCAGACGTGTCTCAGCTGGAAACTTGGCGGGACCGCTTCATCCAGGCGATTGAAGACGGCGCTATTGACCTGGTAAGTAGCTACATCTAGATCTCCAGGTAGCACCATCAAAAACCTGGACCGTCCTGTAAGATCTTAAGGGCTAGCTTTACAAAGTCATTGACCAGTTGGTGGGTCCAAATTACCACGAAAAGTTCACCGAAGACACTTTTTTTTTTTTTTTTTTTTATTATAAATGACACACCAACAGTACATAAACAATGCAAAGAATATAATGTGACAATAGAGGACACCCATAATATTTATGCACCAATAACAGGCGTGCAGCAACATTCAAACAGTTCGAGGCTTTTACACTACTACCTAGCTAAAATATATTACAATTTTTAAAACAATTACAGTAAAACTCGGAAATAGGTTGTTTTCAGGGTGTTTTAAAGTTTTAATGGAGTCAATGCTATAACGGAAAAAAATAATTTTAATGAGTTTCATTTAATCTGACACTTCATATCCGCAAATCGTTCATACGTAATGTAATAGGTACTATACTTCAAAACAAATGTTTCCTTAAGATTGCCTGGCCCCGTAGCCGAATGGCATTTCTACGACGCGAAACGAAAACGAAACTCTGCGAAAGGTAGTCTGTCTCTGTCGCGCCAGTACGCAAGAGCGATAGATATAGATATCTACAAGCGTTTCGTTTCGTGAGCGTTTCATGAGCATTTTTGCCATTCGGCTACGCACGCTGAGTTCACTAAACGGCTCTCATATTTTCAGCCAAGCGGCCGCAAGCTGCCTCTAGACGAGCAGACCGGTATCGACGTCCTGGGGAACCTGATGGAGGCGTCAGCTCTCAGCCGCAACCCTGCCAAGTACGGAGACCTCCACAACATGGGACACGTCTTCATCTCGTACGCCCACGATCCTGACCATAGACATCTTGTAAGTTATTCTTCTAATTTTCAAGCCAAAATTTTTGGATGTTGTTAATTTAACCAATTTTATACCTTGCCTGCAATTAAAACTATAGTTGCCAAAAGATTTCGGTAATCTTCAATGCTACTCGTAGCCTGGCAGATGGCAGTGTCAGGATCTAAACTTGAATTGGCACATTGTTAGACCACTTTCTCAGTAGAAATCTTTTCCGATATCTACACACCTGCATATTTTTTTATGAGCCAACCATTTTGATCCATTTCGATATGATAGAGTCAGTACTGCCAGTAGACAGTTAGACACTGAGTAAACTCGCCTTGAAGTAGGTATTTTGCGTCTTCTTTTCTTATGCGCACTGCCAAGGAGTGGAATTCCTTACCAGCGTATATGTATACTTTCAAGTTCATAAATCCCGATAACCTTCAAATCAAGCGTGAATGGGCGTCTTTTGAACGAGGTTGCTCCATCATAGACCACGTCTTCGTCTGACTAGTCTGTGGCCATGAGCAATTACAAAAATACTCCCCTGTGTGTTTGCAGAACTGTCTCAAAATAAGAAGGTAGCTGACAGATATTGTTTTACAGGAACAATTCGGCGTGATGGGAGATTCCGCAACAGCCATGCGAGACCCGATCTTCTACCGCTGGCATTCCTATGTTGATGACATCTTCAACTTGCATAAAGCCAAGCTCGCGCCTTACAGCAAGCAGCAGGTAAAAAAACTCATAAATTATTAACATACTACAGGTCACGTCATACTACACGTCATATTTGTCTAAACGGGGCTTCCGGAGACCCGGGACCACATGGTTTACGGAAAAAAAAAATAAACGCTGTCATTGCGATTCCCTGTTCGTCTCGTCGAAATCTGAAACTTGTCTGAAACTAACACTGTCTGACATGCTAGTTGTATCATCAGCCCTAATACCATATATCCCATCAAGCATAACTGTAACACTCTTTGAAAATATAATCGCTTCCGTTTTTCTTCTTTCGCATAAGTTTCAAATTTAAGAGTTAGGAGAGATAACTTCCTAACTGCAAGCTAAAGTCTCACCTAGGGCAGTAATTTTCTACTTTTAAAACGTATTCTAAGCTGAGTGGAATCGATTACAGACGTTTCTTCTTGCCAAAAAGTTGATTTTAGCAAAGATATTGTTAGATGAGCTCGAAAATGAGAGCCTTATTGTATGTTTTCAGCTGGACTTCCCCTCCGTCCGAGTTTCCTCCATCAGCGTTCAAGGCCGCGCTGGAGCCAACACCTTCGCCACCCAGTGGGAGCAGAGCACCGTGGACCTCTCCCGGGGACTCGACTTCCAACCCCGAGGCACCATGCCTGCCACCTTCACGCATCTGCAGCACGACGACTTTGTCTACAAGTTAGTATTACAGGCTGAAGCTAAGGGCTCCTTACAAGGCCCAGTGGGAGCACCGTGGGCCTCTCGCGGGCACTCGACTTCCAGCCACGAGGCATCTAATATAGTCTGTCAGCCTCCTGTAGGCTAATTTGGCACAGTCTTCTAGATGAGTGTCACTCAAGCTTCGTGAACGGACCCATTGGTAGGTAGCGAGTAAAAATTCACTTTGTCAGTTTTTTTGGTGCGTCGGAGCCAATAAACTTTGGGAATCACTAGTCAAAGATGAGGATTCTTCTATCAGAATTTCTGTTGATTTTCTTGTGGAAAGGATAGTATTGTAAAACAAAATGTTCTACCGCACAGCATCGAGGTGAACAACATGAGCGGCCAGTCTCTGATGGGCACCGTGCGCATCTTCCTGGCGCCGGTGCAGGACGAGAGCGGCCAGCCGCTGCCCTTCGAGGACCAGCGGCGAGGGATGGTGGAGCTGGACAAGTTCTCCGTTGGATGTGAGTGTACATTTGAATACATTACTGTAAGGCGGGGGCTCCGGCATGCCAAAAAATGTCGGAAGCGTCCTGCCGATATCGGCAGTTCGATGGTGCCTCGGACAAAAACTGTTGTAGGAAAGTGCCATCGGCATTAAATCCGCAATTTTTGCGTTTTATATCGTTTTTTAGTAATAGTGATCTATTAAATACATAAATGAAGACCTGGAAGCGCATAAATATTACATTTTACATCCGATATCGGATCGGATAATGTGAAAACGGCCTAATTGACATGAACTTGCCAAAGTTTATCAAGGGTAACTGATGAACGAAACAAAATGATGCTTTATTACTTTTATTACACATTGTGTGAAAAAATTTACCAACGACAACAGTCGTCATCCAAAAGTACCTACAATTAATCAAAGTAGTTAATACTTGGCTTGGGTCTGCTATGCGAGTAATTTTGCTCTGGTAAATTTTAGGCCGGCTTCACAATACCTACTCAATGAGAAAAACCAAGTTATGATAAAATATTATAATGGACAAAAAACTAAAAAGTTTCTTGTTTTTCCAGTGCGGCCCGGCAACAACAACATCAAACACAACAGCAAGGACTCTTCGGTCACCATTCCCTACGAGCGCACCTTCCGTAGCCAGGTAACAACCATATTGAGATATTATGTCCTAACTTAAGCCTTTGATTGAGTCGACTATGGGACGCCCATGTAAAATTGTGGAGTACCATAGGGTTCTACTTTAGGTCCATATTTAATACAACCATATTGAGAATTTTATCTTACCTTAAGCCTTGATTGAGTTGAATTTATGATGCTCATATTAATACAGGTAGTACAACAGTGTTCTACAAGTCCATCACTATTAATTATGTATAAAGTATATCGTTGCAGACTAAAGCAAAATTTGAACCAATTTATATGGGCAACTCGTTTTAATACTAGGAGTACCTCAGGGTTCTACTTTAGGTCCACTACTATTTATTATGTACAAAATAGATTGTTACAGAGTAAAACGCATTTCTTTTGTCATTTTTGCAGGAGGCTCGCCCCGGCCAGCCCGGCTCCGACCAGGCGGCCGAGTTCGACTTCTGCGGCTGTGGCTGGCCGCACCACATGCTGCTGCCGAAGGGCACTAGCCAGGGATTCCCCTGTGTGCTGTTCTGTACTGTCACCAACTGGAATGAGGACCGGGTAAGAGCGTTTTCGTATTCCGGGAAAACAAATGACAAAAACAAACCGAGCTGAGGAAATAATTGAATCAGAATAAAACCACTTCCCAGTGAAAATTGCTACAAATTTTCAGCTTCATCGAAAGATGTAGCTGAAAATTTGCTCGCACCGAACTGATCGAATTTTATACACTGGAGAGGCTGACAAAGAACTCTGTATTCAAAAAACGCAAACAATAGTATTTTATACAATCGTGATATAATACCAAGCTTTTCAGTCGAGTACCATGTTTAGGCCACGAAGCTTGCTGAGTGGCCTAATAGTACGGTACGAGAGTGAAAAGCTTAATCTTCATCATCAATGGACGAAAAATATCATCATTCAAGTTAAAATTAATGTTAATGGCGTCGTTCACCGTTGTATCAACATCGAATTACTTGGCAACCAATTTTTTGTAATAACCGTCTGTGATTCGTCGATAACGCGATAGATTAAAAAAAATGTGTTTCAGATGCAGAAAAATTTGCCAGGTATCGCAAATTAGTATAGAACTTGTATGAAGTTCTATTTTTGATTTTTTTTCAGTTAACTAAAGTGAAGTGTAATGAAATACAGTGTATTATAGTTGACTAAGTGTCAAAGACTATCCAACACTGAAAAGTCAGCACTTATAGTTTAGTCTGTGGTGTCCTAATTGACAGATTAAAGTCGACGAGTAGAGAAATGGTATTATAGGTTTAATGGTTTGTATTACTGTTGTCTTGATGAGTATCTATTGAGTACCTACCTATTAAAGACGGTCAAGCAAATCTTGTCACTAAAAAAGGCGGCAAACATGAAACATGTAATAGCGAAGGTTTATCGTCCCATATAAAATTTGAATCTCGCGCCTTCTTTTGGGACAAGATTTGCCGGACCTTCTATAGTTGACTGTAGCAATTTATCTTTTTGTATATTAGATAGTTGGATAGTTTTAACTATAAAACTCCCGTGAGACTCATACATATTTAAAAATATTTTAAGCGGGTTACTCACGTATTAAGTCGATATAGCGTTCGACATGTTTCGGTTCGCTTGCTGAGCAAGCGCCCGCAGTATGCGTCGCGCTCTCGACATGTAAAGGCGGGGTGTCGCTACTCTTGAGAAAGGTTCTCGAAATTGAACCGAAACATGTCGAACGCTATATCGACTTAATACGTGAGTAACCCGCTTAAAATATTTTTAAATAGTTGGATAGTTGTTGACAGAAAACTACGACCAACGATAAGTGCTTGCCAAAAAGTTTATCCAACCTTTCTTCTCAGGTGGAACAAGACCTAGTAGGCTCCTGCAACGACGCGGCGTCGTACTGCGGCATCCGCGACCGCAAGTACCCAGACAAGCGCGCCATGGGCTTCCCCTTCGACCGCCCTAACCCTGCGCGCTCCCTCTCAGACTTCCTGCAGCCCAACATGGCGGTGCAGCAGTGTACTATCCGGTTCACGGATGCTACGAGGGTCAGAGGCAAGCGATAAATTGTTCATTAGTGTTGCCCTAACTTTACCAACATTATTCAGTACAATAACATCAAAAGTAGCACAGGAGACTACTCTTCAGAATGATAGTCCATTTTGTAACCGTTATACAAAGAAATGTGTACTAAAATTTTTACATTTCTGACTGCGAGTATTTCTAATACATACGAGTATAATATTTATTTAGGATGTTGTATTTTGGTGCGTTGTTTCATCTGCTACTGCTATGCTGAACTCATCCATTACTATGAACATCATCCAAAAACTTTTTATAGCAAAATATTGTCCGTGTCTATTTATACCTACTTACACATTTTACACTACTAGACCTTAAGTACAACAAACTTGCCACTTCATATGGTTGCTGAAAGTTAAAAGATTTCAAAGTCAGGGCATTATTACCATGTTTATTGTAATCGACTTTGCTTTATGAATACTGGACACCGATTGATGTAGAATAATTTTTAGTTAATTAGGTAGTTTCTAAATACTATAATGTTTGGGTATTACGCAC
Source organism: Leguminivora glycinivorella (assembly GCF_023078275.1). Lineage (NCBI taxonomy): Eukaryota > Metazoa > Arthropoda > Insecta > Lepidoptera > Tortricidae > Leguminivora > Leguminivora glycinivorella. The sequence continues at coordinate 18,054,941 of NC_062989.1, read as the reverse complement.
CTATAGTAGTTATAATAGCAAATGTGTTTATTTTTGTAAGCTTTTGTTCTTCTTATACTTACCTCATTTATTATTTTTGTTAGTTGTAAACGGTACCTTATTAGATTATGTATTTACATAACATTGTGAACTTAAGTACAAATACCTGCGTTGATCTTTGTGATAAGATTGTTCATTAGTGTAAGATTTTGATCTACAACCCTTCAAATGGTAGTTGTCTTTTTGAATGTTAGTTAAGTTAGTTTTAGCAAACGGGTTTATTATAGCTATTGCATATGTAAATACTGTATATAGTTATAACGATAAGACTGAGTAAATATAGCCTCTTAACAAAAACATGTCATTGTTTTCACTTTCCATTCAATATTTTGATCCTATTTGAGTGTTATTATGGAGTGTTGGACTATTTTTTGAAAAATTATTAGAATATTGTTGGGTCATCATTAATATAGCTCTAAATTATAGCATAAAATAAATATAACAAGATCATACCATCCCATACATTAAAACGCGACCGCCTACGAACGCGCTTACACTCCACCACACATAGATGGCGCCACAAAAATGCCTTGTTGCCACCGATTATTTGTAGATCGGCATTAAGTGTCAATTCCGATTTTAATGTGTAGGATGGTATGATCTTGTTATATTTAATTTATGATTATAGTCAATAATTAAGAAAAACATATTTATTAAAATGAGGATTTTGTCCTACTTCCGACATATTTATCAAAAACATTCAAAAACCACAACACAAAAATTTGGTCTAAACACAACAAAACAATCAAATTATTTAATCCATTGGCACATACTGAGCATTATTCACATTATATCCATCTTGTACCACATTATACACTGGCAAGTTGCTAGCCCCCTGTCCCGATTGTGACATTTGAGGGTTTATCAAATATATACTATTCGGCACATTCATGTTATTAGGCACAGTCAAAGCGGCATAGAGCTGACCATTGATCATGTATGTATTTGAAACTGTTATTGGTACTATATTAGTATCCTGTGGTAAATTCGCATTTGTATTTTGTGGAATATATTGCGGATTGTCACCAACATTTGCAGGGTTCATTATATTTCCTTGATCATTAGTATATTGTGGGTAGCTTTGTATATTTGGGTTTGTTTGTATTGGTTGATATGTTGGTAGATTATTTATAGGAGAGAACATATAGCCACCAGTATCACCAAATCTGCTAGACAAGTCTGGCTGAGTATCATTAGATCGTGCTATATCGTCTTTCATATTCTCTACTGTTGTTACATTACCGTTTGTATTTAAATTGTCTTGAGTAACATTAGCTTTTTCTGTCACTTTAGTTTCTTTATGATCTCGAATAGGTATTGGCGTTGTTTGAATATTATCTTTATCATTATCAGTTTTACGAGTCACTTCGTCTGTTGGTATTGGATTAGTAAATACTTCTTTCGCTTCCACGGCAAGCACTACTTTTGGAAATAAAGGAGTATTAGTAGCAGGAGTAATCCTTGGAGCTTTTTCACTGTAAATCTTGTTCACATCAAGATAAATTTTACGATCATCGTCGCTTGGGAAGAATATCGCATCTGAATCATGATTCTTTGTATCTGGAACAGCACGATTAGTATCACTTGTTTTCATCTTTTCACGCACTTGAAGTTCTGTATCAGGAGTAGAGGTTACTTTTTGAGTTTTCTTATCTGTAATGCTGAATTTGCCGTCTGCGAGAAATACTGCGAAAGCGATGATTAAAATGATCTGGAAATAGAGAAACAAATTGTTCGTATTATTTGGAATACAAATTGTAATAAGTTATAGTTTTACCCAACTTACACTGCATTTATTGAAATAAATGAAACGGTATAAACTTCTCTATCACGAGGTATTGTGGTAAACTGATGATAGTGATGAATGATGATAATGTATCTACCACTAGACCGAATATAATTCACAGCGTTTCTTAAAATATACTAGTATTTTTTGATAGACATTAGAAATTATTATTTTAGAACTACTTAATTAGGAACGTCTTTACAAAACAGGTTGTTTGATTTACTTTAATTACTTTAACAGTTTAAACAAATGACTCTTAATTAACACAGAACTCTCTGATTTATCTCAATACAACAAAGGTCAAATTACTTTGCCTATATAATAAATTACTACAAATAAAATAAAAACATACCTGAGCAGGTGTGGCCATGGCGCGGGTGACAAGTTAAATGACGAATATGTCATTATGATGTCGTTATTTTATTAATGTATAAAATAACAATTAACTTGGAAAAGCCGCTGGCGGTTTTGAGAGGTTGACAGCTAATTTGGTAATAGTTTTTAAATTTGATTCTAAGAAGATACAGGAATGTGTTACCTACGTTTTTAAAATGGTCGTTTTCCTATTATTTTCCATTTTTAATGGTCCCTGAAGATTAATTAACTCCAAGTACCAAACATGATCAATTTGTATATGTATACATAAGTGTCTGTATTTGATAGGTACCTAATTATGACATGCGCGGATCCAGGGGGGTCATGGGGGTCATGACCCCCCTGGAGCCTAGGTTGGCCATACAAATAGACCACGTGACCCCCCTTCTGGGGCCTGGGCCTTTACCACGTGACCCCCCCCTGGGCACGAAGCTGGATCCGCGCTTGAATTATGAACATGAATATTATTCTATCTGAGGAACTGTCATTCCACACGAAGGTATAGGTAGTCCTAATCCTTAAAACGAAGATTACACTGTAACGTCCGTAACCAACCACTTTGATAAGTTCTCGTGTTTTGTACCTACAAATATTTGAATTCGCTTGGTCGAACGCAAGGATTATTTATATAGGATTTACATACATACTAAGGGCCAGTTGCATCAACCACATTTGACAGACACATCATCGTCACGCAGCAGATGTCTAATATGAAACTTCCCATACAATAACATTTAACGAACGCATTAACGATCACAGACGGTTTGATGCAACCGGCCCTAAGAATCGTACCTCGATTTTTAGCGCCACCTATGAAATACTATCATAAGTAACTACACTGCTGATGCCTACAAATTTATTTTTTTCAAAGTGTCTATTGACGTGATATCATGATTTTAAAATAAAGAAATATAAAATCTAGTTCTTATAAAATATAAAAACACGCAAAAATATTTGTGTAAAATATGATTTTGGCCACTTCCAGGCTGCGAACAGCGCCAACTAGTTTTAAGCCTAAAAGGCTCATACGTTTCAGGGGTACGCTTTTTTGTATGGGCTTTTGTCAGTCCATTAAATCTTTCTTGGTCGAACGCTATTAAATACTTAAGATTAATTTACCCTGTCGGAAGAAAGATAAAATAAGTAATGTTATTTAATCGCATTTCGCCCGTAACTCCTGTAAGGGACTTTAAATATTAACATTTTTGTGTACCATTAACATTTTTCGGATAAGTAGGCCAAGATTCACTATTCAGCTGTACTAAGGTTAGAATGCATTAATAGTAGGAGCTGCGCTCTACTGACCACTAATAGTGCACTGACTATCGATAACCGGTCGCTCATAAATATTAACGTTTCGTACGCATGCGAACGTCATATCATACATAATCATAATATTCTCATAATTGCTGGTGTAAATTCAGCTTAACATTTATACGATATCGGTCCTACATCCGCTATCGGATCGGATAATGTGAATAGGTACCTAGACATTAAAATTTGGAAAATAAAATAAAAGAATAAAAACAAATAAAATGAAAATTTATTGAAAAGTCAATACAAACATCTGTTGATACTGGTTTTGTGAGAACCAATAATTTGTCATCAATGATTTTATGAAACGAAATAATTATTTATCACAATCAAACAGTGAAGCGTGAAGCTCGACATTTACTCAGTATTTCCAGATTTTTAGTTACAAACATTTGATCGTATCTTTTCGGAATTAAAATTTATCTTAGCGACTGTGAAGCAAGAACTGCACACTTTAGTAAGAAGAGCATTTACATATAACAATGAAATATTTGTTCAGCAAAACATTTAAACAGGATTAAGCACCAAAACTAGTCATTTCAAAGGTTGAAATCACACCTTGACGCCATGCATCTCTTTGTTGGGGTACCTCCTGAGTATCTTAATGATGTCATAGGTCAAGGGCATCCTGAATCCATAGGCGAAGGCCGTTCTTTTATCGAAGCCAATGCCCTGTCTGCCAATATCGTAGGGAACAGGCTGCTCGATCAAGCCTCCGTGGCCAACGTACTCGGGGTTGCCGTATCCGATGCTATAGCGGTCGAAGTTGGGCTGGTCGTAGCCAATGGGTTCGTAGTGGATGTACTCATCGTGGGAGGGGCTGTGAGGCCCGTGGCTCAGGTGGGACTCTTGGACGAGAGCCTCCCCGTGGCTGGGCGGGGCCGGCGCGGCGTAGGCGGCGGCAAGGAAGACCTGCATAGCATAGTGGGATAAACTTTATCGTATGGGTGCGTCCCTATCGCACTTACAAATTGCGAAAAGGACGGCCTGACATTATATCGTTTATCACGCAACCGTACTTGCCTGTCTGGAGAAGCAAGGTTTTGAATAAATTGAATTTGTCTAAACTACCATTTTACGAAGTTTCAAGTTTTATTAAGACAAAACTTTCATCCCCTTTTTAACTGATGAATTAGATGAATTTTCAAAACACACTACTTAATTAAACCATCTTTTCATGAAGTTTTAAGTGGCTAACCTAAAACGAAACTTGTTCCCGATACAAACTTTCATGCCAATTTTAACCCCCTTAAATTTTTATTATTACCTAGAATCCGTTTTCTGCGCCGTTTGTACTGTATGCCTACCATATCCAATTCTCCTTCAATTGCTTAAAGGTTAACTGGAAGAGATCCCTTAAAGGGATAAGTTCGCCTTTGTACTAGTGATAAGCTCTTTTTCTTGTGTGTTGTATTATTTTCTGGTAAAATAAAGTGTTTTACTACTACTACTACTAAAGGGACGAATATCCAAAAACATTAAAATTACTTGACTTCTATTTTTATTTATTAACTTTTCAAGTTTCTAACTCAAAATATTTGATCCACATATATTGTTCATTTCTTTTTCAGCCTTCTTCGGGGTGGATTTCTTAAAATCGCTTATTTTACTTGTACCTACACTTTCCAATATCGGAGATGTCAGTTACAGGTGGCGCCTGTAATGTATGGCATATCGGTCCTACATCCGATATCGGATCGGATAATGCGAAAATGCAGTTATTAATAATCACGACACTTACATTTATATTTAGATACTAGATTCTATACAAATAATTCAGACACAAGCCTTCGTAAGCTTTTTGGAATAAGTAACTATACCTACTGTTATTTATATTTATCAACTGTTTATTTTACCAACAAACAATATAATGTTAAATAACTTACTAGAAGTAATTTCATGATGGCAAAAGCTGGTTCCACTCTGTTCTCAACTAAAATACCTACTGTGCCACTATTCGATGAAGCAAAAAAGAAACCTACTATTACAGTAATTGATCTTCGTTATTATAATTGGCACATTATAAAAGAACCTTGATTACTTAAGTATGTATTTACGAAAACGTTAATTAGGGTTCCGTACTAAAAAGGGTACGTACAATCGAGACTATGAGGAACTGCTCCCTTCGATAATTTTATTCTCAGCTCTCTGTTCAGTATGGTTTGATTCAGTGTCGCTACGAGCAATTATTGGGGATGGTATAACTTAAGCTAGGATCTAGACAATGAATATACACTTAACCGTGCAAACTATCGGTCGTCGGTCGTGGACGTGGCTTTGAGCGCACGGACATCCGATCGAAATCTGGCTCGCTGGATGTTTTGGTCAGCCGAAGCCAGACCGTACACACTGATCGGTCGCGGTCGCGGTCGCGCTACCGCGGACGTCCGCGTGGTATGTTTCTAGCTTAAACGTCTCTTTCGTGCACAACCACAGATAAATAGGCAACTATTTGAATTTTGACAGCTCAAAATTGCCAAAAGGTAATAAGTAGTGCCAGGCATTATAAAGAGACAACATTCATCATTCATTTCTAAATCGCTGAGAAGCAGATTTTGCAAGTTTTCATTTCTGTACGTACGTACTGTCAGTCGAGTTCATAAATATGTGTACATTTCTTCACCTTAACTCGTTGCAATAAATTAAAAAAATGTACACATTTATGAACTTGACTGTACCTAAGGTACTATCTAATAAACCTGGCGTCCACTAGGCTCGCCGAGTTGAGTCTCATTTCGCCTTCTGCATTTCTTATGAAACTGCGTCCATTAGCGACGCGTCGAATCGCATTCAAATGTATGAAGATATGAAGACTCGATTCGACGCGGCTCGGATCGATTCCGCCTAAGTGGATGCCAAGCTTTACCCGCAGTCCCGCACCAACTTACTTCCCTATTTGGCAAGGTTGACTGGTAGAGAATGCCGTCTTGTATTAAGTCCGTAAATAGGTATTTGATATTACCTACTCTATGCTGACGACCTGAAACTGATTTACAGGGTCCAGGAAGAGTCTGACTTACAATCTTTACAAAGTGATATTGATCGGGTTTATGAATGGAGTCTTGTAAACAAACTTCAGTTCAATGTTGACAAATGTGCGGTTATTACTTTTAGTAAAGTGCGTAGTCCCCTGTGTAGGCAGTATCTCCTGGGGTGGAAACCCATCGCCCGTGTCACATCAATACGTGACTTGGGGGTTGTCTTAGATTCCCACCTTAACTTTCACGAGCATATGACAATGCTTGCTGCAGACTGTTACCGCAGGCTTGGGTTTGTTGTCCGCAACGCCAAAGAATTTGACGATCCCAGGGCCATAAAGCTTCTTTATGCTGCCCTCGTGAGAAGTAAGCTAGAGACAGCATCAGCCGTTTGGAATCCCCATGAAGCGTCCTATATCCTGCTGCTTGAAAAGGTCCAAAAAACATTTTTGCGCTTCTTTTATAAAAAAAGGTACGGGTATTATCCATTCTTGTACCCAACAAAATTCCTTTTGGGGACGTTGGGTTTCTTCTCGTTAGAAGTTAGGCGTAATTTCGTGCTGATGTCTGTTGCTTGTGGTATTTTGAAGGGGAGTCAGATTGCCCGGTTTTAGTATCCCAGCTGGTACGTCTGTTTGTTCCTCCTGTGACGAAATATGCCTTCCGTGAACGTAGGCACCCTTTACTGGCGGTGCCGGCCGCACGGACCGTGTCTCGCCGCAAGTCACCGTTAGTTCGTGCAATACAAATGGTGAATGAGTTTTTAGACGGGGCACCTAATGTAGATATTTTTGCGAGCAGATGGGCGTTTGTACGTGACGAATGCCTGAGGTTTTGTGTGAGATTGGATGCTAGGCCTTCATCTGTTATTTAGTATATTTAGTGTGTTATGTTATGTTTAATTTTGCTGTTTAATATTTTATTTGGTGTTACTTGTTGTAATGTTTATTTAAAATTCACGGTGCTTTAGTTTTATTTACTGTCATACTGTGTAATTTTCTTTGTGTAAATAAATAAATAAATAAATAAATAAAATATTGTGTAATAAACTTTAAAGCAGGTGTTAGATAATAGACATCAATGGAAACGGTAAATGCTTATTAAAATGGTAAGAACCAATTTCCTCCATTATTACTCTATTTAGATTTGTAAGTCCAATCAAAGGTCCAATGAATGAAGAATATCAGAAATACAATTAAATACGGAACCCTTTAGGCCTGACCGGACTTAACTTGGTTGGTGCTCCATATACTTTGTCAGAAATTAGCCTAAAATTGGAAATACTAATTTCAAACCAAATCCGGCACATATACACCCTGTTTTTATCGAATTCCGTTAACTTTAAGGGAAGATTCTTTAGTTCAAATACAATCAATTTTTCTAAGAAACTAGCCTCTTAACTCTTACGGTTATCGAATTATTAAAAAAAATAATTTAATTACTGAACATGTGTGTGGCATCCCTTACCACTTCCTAATGTTATTTGTTTTGACATGTGCCGTCAAACACTTGACAATGACTTTAATGTTATGATTAAGGTCCTCTCACACTAATTAATTCATTTATTATGTATGGAAACGAAAAAATATTTTTTCTGATTTAACAAAAAGCGATATACAGAGTGGTTCCTGATGATGAACAACTGCGTGTCAAATTTAACGGAAAACCAAAAAAAAACACGGTGTATCATGAAACGCACGCACGCAGTTTTAGTTTCCAATTACAGTTATTGTTGCAGTAATAGCATACATAATATACATACATACAATCACGCCTGCATCCAAATAAAGGGGTAGGCAGAGCACACGAAACTACTCAAGTTTCAGTGCCACTCTTGGCAAATAAGGGGTTGCAATATAACGAAACAGCATCAGCAACAGAGCAGTAATAGATAACTATAAAATTTATGAAAACACTTTAATTTTATAAGTTAAGGGCAACGAGTAGGTAATTTTTATACCTAATGCATACAGTAGGCTTAGACATAATATATATAGATATGTACGTAGACATATAAATGTTTTATTTAATATCACATTACAACATATTACAATCTTAAAATTAATATGAATCTATGAAAACGACCAACGCGATATTAAAAAGGAGCACGACTCAGCATAATGTCACAGTAAGTTTTACTGCAACGCTGGTTTTTTAATAAGTATACACTGTGTAACACAAAAAAACCAAAAGATTTAAAAAAAGATAAAATTTCATATGACGTCAAGCAAATATACTTACGCCAAGTATTTTTTTTGTATATATGTTTTTGTTTTTTTGGATGACACTTAATTTTTTTTCTCAAAAACGAAGATAGTTAGATTTTGCACCATCGCCATCAAAAGAGCGTTTTGTGCTGAGAAATAATAATTGTGAATGTTTTTAATGCTAATAAATATCCAGAAAAGTTTTTGTGATATTTTATTAGAAAAATGAATGTCACGAAAACTTTACATTAGTGATCTCTTAGACATACGCTGTTAAGAATATTGAGTTTCCTCATGTTACACCGTGTATATGCCTTCTAGCGTTGCCTACGAGGTCGGGGCTGGCGTCGGCAAGTTCTGGGTCTGGCTCTGCAGCTGCATCAACTGCTGCATATTCTGCAACAGCTGCAGGTTCTGCAGGTTGCTCATCATGGTATCCATCTGTAATTAATTGACATTCATTATTAATCACTGACACTTTATTCAATCTGCTCTCGTTAGGTTTGTCGACCATTTTACACCTTTCATTTTAATAAATACATACATACATACATACATACATACAATCACGCCTGTGTCCCATGAAGGGGTAGGCAGAGCACATGAAACTACTCAGGTTTCAATGCCACTCTTGGCAAATAAGGGGTTGAAAGAAAACGAAACTGTGACATTGCAGTGACAGGTTGCCAGCCTCTCGCCTACGCCACAATTTAACCCATATCCCACAGTCGCCTCCTGCGACACCTACGACTTAATAAATAAATAAATAAATATTATAAGACATTCTTACACAGATTGACTGAGGCCACAGAATATATAGTACAAATACAGAAGGCTCACTTCTTTTATGCTACAAATTGCCGCCATTCTAAATTCTTACCTACAGTAACAAACGGCTCGCACGAGAGCAGCCGACATTGAATTCTATTGCACCGCGCGAAGGTCGTCACCACTGAATGGGCCGCGAACTCGCGGCCGCCGGCATGTACTTGTTGCGCGACGATAGAATCGCGGAGTGAGCCGCCCCTGCTGAGGCCCACGGTCAGCTCAAGAAGGCTTGTGTTGTGGGTACTCAGACAACGATATATATACTATATAAATACTTATATACATAGAAAACATCCATGACTCAGGAACAAATATCTGTGCTCATCACACAAATAAATGCCCTTACCGGGATTCGAACCCGGGACCGCGGCGCAGCAGGCAGGGTCACTACCGACTGCGCCAGACCGGTCGTCATTTTGCATTTTGAAGGTGACCTGACCATGAAATATATGACTATTGTCAAGAGGGCGCTGCTATTCTGATATGTGGTGACAGTGACAGTTCAGTATAATAAAACCGGCCAAGAGCGTGTCGGGCCACGCTCAGTGTAGGGTTCCGTAGTTTTCCGTATTTTTCTCAAAAACCACTGAACATATCAAGTTCAAAACAATTTTCCTAGAAAGTCTTTATATAGTTCTACTTTTGTGATTTTTTTCATATTTTTTAAACATATGGTTCACAAGTTAGAGGGGCGGGGGGGACGCACTTTTTTTTCCTTTCTGAGCGATTATTTCTGAAAATATTAATTAATCAAAAAACGTTCTTAGTAAACCCTTATTCATTTTGAAATACCTATCCAACAATATATCACACGTTGGGGTTGGAATAAAAAAAAATATCAGCCCCCACTTGACATGTAGGGGGGGTACCCTAATAAAACCTTTTTTTCCATTTTTTATTTTTGCACTTTGTTGGCGTGATTGATAAACATATTGGTACCAAATTTCAGCTTTCTAGTGCTTACGACTACTGAGATTATCCGCGGACGGACGGACAGACAGACATGGCGAAACTATAAGGGTTCCTAGTTGACTACGGAACCCTAATAATATGAAGAAAATAGTTCTAATGAAATCCCACAACATGGCGAGTAGTCAATTTCTGGTTAGGATTTAAAGTACCTAATATGTTTTACATTTTTACATTGAAAGCATGCTTTTGCATCGATACAATATGGACTAATCAGCACAATAAATTTAATAAAATAGGTAAAACAGTTTTCAAAAATTTCATCATTTTGATTCATACCTGTGTTCAATCATCTTCATCATCATCATACCTGTCCTCTCGTCAACCCCCGTGGACCAGCCAGCTGCCTCATCATCTGCGCAAACTGCAGGTGTCTCCTCGAAGGCCTCCTGCTGGTGATGGGCGGCAGATCATCACCATCATCATACCTGTCCTCTTGTCAACCCTCGTGTCCCAGCCAGCTGCCTCATCATCTGCGCAAGCTGCAGGTGTCTCCTCGAAGGCCTCCTGCTGGTGATGGGCGGCAGATCATCACCATCATCATACCTGTCCTCTTGTCAACCCTCGTGGCCCAGCCAGCTGTCTCATCATCTGCGCAAGCTGCAGGTGTCTCCTCGAAGGTCTCCGCCTGCCGGTGATGGACGGCAGATCATCACCATCATCATACCTGTCCTCTTGTCAACCCTCGTGGACCAGCCAGCTGTCTCATCATCTGCGCAAACTGCAGGTGTCTCCTCGAAGGTCTCCGCCTGCCGGTGATGGGCGGCAGATCATCACTATCATCATACCTGTCCTCTCGTCAATCCCCGTGGCCCAGCCAGCTGCCTCATCATCTGCGCAAGCTGCAGGTGTCTCCTCGAAGGCCTCCTGCTGGTGATGGGCGGCAGATCATCACCATCATCATACCTGTCCTCTTGTCAACCCTCGTGGCCCAGCCAGCTGCCTCATCATCTGCGCAAGCTGCAGGTGTCTCCTCGAAGACCGCCTGCCGGTGATGGACGGCAGATCATCACCATCATCATACCTGTCCTCTTGTCAACCCTCGTGGACCAGCCAGCTGTCTCATCATCTGCGCAAGCTGCAGGTGTCTCGTCGAAGGCCTCCTGCCGGTGATGGAGGGCAGATCATCATCATTATCATACCTGTCCTCTCGTCAACCCTCGTGGCCCAGCCAGCTGTCTCATCATCTGCGGCTGCAGGTGTCTCCTCGAAGACCTCCTGCCGGTGATGGAGGGCAGGTCATCATCATCATCATACCTGTCCTCTTGTCAATCCCCGTGGCCCAGCCAGCTGCCTCATCATCTGCGCAAGCTGCAGGTGTCTCCTCGAAGGCCTCCTGCCGGTGATGGACGGCAGATCATCATCATCATCATACCTGTCCTCTCGTCAATCCCCGTGGCCCAGCCAGCTGCCTCATCATCTGCGCAAGCTGCAGGTGTCTCCTCGAAGGTCTCCGCCTGCCGGTGATGGACGGCAGGTCATCATCGAAGTAGTCATCATCGTCCATCATGCTCATCAGCAGCGCCGAGATGAACCGCTTGTTAATCTTGTGGTCGAGGGCTTCGTGGTTGCGGTCTTCGAGGGCTTGGGTCACTGGTTTGGGGTTGGGGATGGTGAAGGCGTGGATTGACGCGATGAGGAGGATTAACTGGAAAATATTATCAAGTTTTAATAAAAAACTTCAATTCTAAATGGAAGCATAGACAAAATTAACACCTTGAAGGACACTAATCCCATTGTCCTTTATAATAATGCCTACTGAACATACACTTTCATCACATTCACTACTATAGGTCGGTTCTGTTACCACCTTGCTGGAAACTACTCCAGACTTGCCCCAGACACAATATAGTACAACTTAACTTTCAGTAATTATAGGAACCAATTTCTCTTCAGCATGACATTTTTCTAGAAATTCGTGCTAACAAGGTTCAACTGCCTTGATAAAACAGAAAGAAAACTATTTTGGCTAAGAAAAAAACGAATTTACAATTTTAAACAGCGAGGCTTGAGGGTAAGTGGGTAACACATAAAGTTTTTGGATTATACCAAACTCTATTGGCTACACAATAGACAACGCTATATAGTATTCGAATAAAAGAACACCAAATGAAGTGATTAGCAACTGTTGAGATCATGGCGTAGCATCTAATCAAATCAAAGAGAATGTTTTTTTTTTGTTCTCGTAAAAAAATCACTAATTGACGGAAAGTATGAAAATGTTCCGCATCTTGTATATTGCTGAATCCAATTCGAAACTGGCATGAATATTTGTGTGTGTACGGGAAAACGTCCCACTTTGTCAATTGCTATAAAGCCGCTTTGTCAGTTTATTCATATAAAGATACAAGTAAATCTCGCCTTAATGGGACGTTTTACTAAACACACTCACATTTTCTCATGAATGTTCTGCGCTCTTGCACATGTAACGCTACTTTCAAGATATCTCTCTATTTATTATATTTTTGCCCGCGGCTTCGCTCGCGTTAGAAAGAGACAAAAAATAGCCTATGTCACTCTCCATCCCTTCAACTATCTCCACTTAAAAAAATCACGTCAATTCGTCGCTCCGTTTTGCCGTGAAAGACGGACAGACAAACAGACACACACACAATTTCCCATTTATAATATTCATATTCATATTCATATTTATTGATATTGCATATTTATACATTACACGTCAGAAACATAAACATTCATTATTACTAAGTAATTCTTATTACTCTAAGAATTAAATTATAAAATTTTTAAATGTGTTCTATATAATTTAAATAATTTAAATACATTATCGCGCTAAATATTACATTTCAAGGAATTCATTGATGTTATAGAAGGCATTATCAATAAGCCATTTTTTTAATTTATTGTAAAATACATTATCATTGGATATAGCGGTTATTTGTTCGGGGATACAATTATAGATTTTAGGGCCAATAGCATAGGTCGTTTTGGTAGATTTGGTCAGTCTGAAGTTAGATGTTTCGAGTAAACCCCTGTTCCTGTTCCTTAAGCATCTCAAGTTACCAGCTCTGTGTGGGAATGTGTCAATGTGGGTTCTTACGAACTTTACAATGTTAAAAATATATTGCGATGGTAATGTCATAATACGTAATGATATAAATAGTTGTCGAGCTGGCGATCCAGAAGGCATGTTGGCTATTATTCTTACCGCTCGCTTCTGCAACACGAAGACACGACGCCAGTCAGCGGCGACCCCCCAAAATTCTAGACTGTAGTTTAGCACAGAATGAAAAAGGGCAAAATAACTATTCCGCACTTGTGCTTGAGGAAGAACAAAAGACAATCTTTTAAGTGCAAAACAGATGCCTGCCAACTTAGTGCATACTAATTGAATTTGGGTGTCCCATTTTAGCGATTGATCGAGTGTAACACCCAAAAATTTGGCAGAGTTGACTTGCGGGAGGATTGTGTTGTTAATGGTAACCACTAGCGGTCTTGGCGGTCTCCCTCCTAGGTTAAAGTGGAGAACCTGAGTTTTTGACACATTGAGGACGAGCCCATTAACAGAAAACCAATGTAGGAGTTTATGTACGTCACGGGTGATTGACGTCTCTAAGCTGTCTATGTTAGGAGCGGTTATTATGTCGCAAGCGTCGTCAGCAAAAACGTACATATTGCCGTCTACGGCGTCCGGTAAGTCATTTACTTGTAATAAAAAACATAGATTAGCCAAGGACGAACCCTGGGGGACCCCAATGTCCACAGACCCACAGTCAGATTTTACCGATCCACTATTTATTACAACGGATTGCTGTCTTCCCTGTAAAAAATCGGTCATCAACTTTAAAACTGGGCCACGTAGACCGTGGTGCTCAAACTTTTTGATAAGGACGTTATGATCGCAAAGGTCAAAAGCACGCGTCATGTCGCAGAGAACAATAGCTACATGTAAATGGTTTTCTTTAGCCTGCATTATATTATGCAATGTTTCGCGGATTATTGAGCCACATGAGCGATTTCGTCGGTAGGCAAATTGTTTTGCGTGTATTAACTGAAACTTTTCCAAAAAGTTATACAGCCGATTACTCACGCCCGCTTCGAACACTTTGGCCATAGTGGGAATTATACTTATTGGCCTATAGTTTTTCAACTCATCTTTCTGTCCTTTGCCCTTATAAACGGGAACGACTTTTACATTTTTAAGTATGGGTGGGTAAATGCCTACTTTTAATAATTGGTTAAAAATGTTTGTTAATTGAACTATGATTAATGGTAGTCCAACTTTGAGTAACATAGTTGAGGTGTCATATATATCACAGGTGTTTTTTGTAGCTATTTGCTGCGTATTATACTTAATACTAAGTATTAAGTATGGATAATTAATAGGTAAGTAATTAAAACTTACAAATATTAAGGACTTCATTGTAGATTCGCTAGAAGGCTCACTCAGCACGGGCCGACAGACACACAATAATGGTCTAATTTGAGTTCAACATTTCAACACATGGTTTTCCACTGATTGGTAAACGCTTTCCGCGTATATATCCGGCACTCCTTGTTTCCTATTAATAGTATAATAGTAATGTAGGTATGTCTGTAAAATTGTTTGATTTTGATTTTGACTCAATGTATCGTTTTGTCCAATTTAAGATAAAAGACCAGTGGCCCATTTCTCGAAGCTACAAGTTACGAAGCTGAAAGTTACAAGTTACAAGCGGAAGTCTCTTTCCAACTTGTCATATTAGGCATTGACTGCCACTTGCCCCTGGGGCCCATTTCTCAAAACTGAGAGCTACAACTTACCAGCGGAAGTCTCTTTCCAACTTGTCATATTAGACATCGACTACCACTTGTAAATTGTAACTTGTAGCTTCTAGAAATAGGCTCCAGTGCTCGTCACGCTAATGTCTAATAGATACTTAACATTTATTGACAATGACTTAAGATTGAAAGTGGCGTACTGGCGAGCACTTTACGTTTATTGGTTCGGTAACTTAAGTTACATTGATATGCTAAATAGGCCATAGGACATGGTAAACAAAATTGTAATCGCGAACAAGACAACCACATTTTGAGAATCACAAATGTGTTACAAAGGCAAGTAAGTAGAAAAATTCTATGACGTCTGAAGCCGATTTTATGATAGTTTCTTTGTCATGACGTTGGCATATATTTTTCCCCTCACTAGCTCGGAAACACGTGTTTTGTCCTACCAGCGGGTAAAAACACATTTTATCCACTAGTGGGTAAGGTAATTTGACCTTGAATAAAGTCAAATTAACTGCTTTAAAATTGATAAAAGTAGGTGAATCTAATAATAAAGATGATTTACCACCTGTGGAACTACTGAAAGCAGTGATAAACGCATTTTTTGCGTTGTAGTTTCCTCGCTATAGTGAGGGGAAAAGTTATGTGTTACACTCGGGTGCAAATGTATTTTACTTCTCGTGTTTTAAAAAACTCGCAAGTTCAGGATTCTATTCTCGAACCACTCGCTTCGTTCGTGGTTCAACTATAGAATCCTTTCACTTGCTCGTTTTTCAATTCCGCACTCGGCGTTAAAATACAACTTTGCCCCCTTGTATAACAAATAACTATTAAACTATTAAGTCTATTTAACATTATTATTTATTACAGCTCATGGGTAATTGGGTAATGGGTGATCTGCAGTAAATTTGGCCGATTACTCCGCACAAAATTGGCTATTTTCTTTATACCCAGCCATATAAATGAAGAATCTAAAATATTCTAATGAAATTTAATATTTGAAAAGAACTTGTTGATTTAATTTGATTGAAAAGAAGATGATAACGATCGTTTTTTACATACCTACTTATTTTCCACATCACAAAAAGCCTGTTACAGGTGCAGTCACGGGTGACCGCTAGTCAAGCAATCTAATTCGGCGATGTGTAACCAAGCGTACGAATTACGAGCCACGCATCCTTTTCTACACGTAATGTATGCTGATTACCTTGGATTGCTAATAGTACACGCGAAATCAATGAAAATGGATCATTTGTATAGAAAATTTACCTTAATTTTGTAGATATAATTATGTATAATAACGAAAGTAAACGGATGATATGACGGGCGATAGAAACTTATGGAAGAGGACACCACCCCAAATGACTGGGATAAGGGCAGGTAAGTATATAAGCATTCTGACATATTTTTTTGAAACCCTTATCATGCATGTGTTTTCGAGAATCAAAAATCTTAAATAAATAAAATAAATAAATAAATAAATATTGGGGACACCTTACACAGATCAACTTAGCCCCAAACTAAGCAAAGCTTGTACTATGGGTGCTAAGCGAGTGGTGGTCTTGTACTGGGGTGGGTCTTGACTCTTGAATCTTCAAAGCTAATTGTGATCCACTTTTTGGTTTCCGATTGAGTAGAACATACCCACAACTACATATTTAAGTCAAATGACATCGTAAGAAAAGTGAAATTAGGATAACAGCTATGTAGCTGCCAAAAATGAAATTTTTGCCATGGATTTTTCGAGAACATATTTTTCTAGAAACACAACACAACGTTGCCGATATGAGTTGAACAAAGAGTGTGTCATTATGGACGTCATAACGTCATAAATTATTAATGCATACAATTTAATTTAATTTAATGCATACAATTTTGACGCACTGATAGAAAAACAACTAGACAACTATCAGACTGTTCGTTGAACGGCTTTTTTGGTTAAAATAGCGCCTACGTTCTCTTTGGTTCAAACTACAAGTTTGATTTTGTTAAGTGTGACTATGTTTTATTTGAATCAACAAGTCGATTTTATAAAAGCAACATGTCACATAATTATTGTTTTAAACATGTTTGGCTGATTCAATCAAATATTTTTCAACAAGTTTGATCTTGAGGTTCGTACAAATTCGACTTGTAGTTATTATCAATACTGTGATTTATTCCGTTTAGTTACTAAAATACTTTCGTTTCAAACGGATAAACACGCAACAAGTCGAACTTGTTAAATTAATTCACAAGACATATTTCTCTCGGGCACACTTTACTCACTCACTCACTCAGTCAGTCACTTTTAAATAAAACTACCCATTTAATTGCTTTTAAGAGTAGTTCTTAAACGAGATAGAACCGTTTAAGTTTATTTGCATTGTTGTTTTTGTTTCCTTTATAATGTATGTAACTGTACAGGAACCATGCTAATTGATAAATACCGACATGATTATATTGACCACTATAAAGTTTAATGATAAATGATGAAACGATAACAATTCTTAATGAAAATGAGTTGCTCGCCTCAAATACTTGGGTTACACCCACGCCACCCGCCTTTGTTGACCTCTTTTAAACAGCGGTTTCATAAAATAGTATTCTTGATAATTATCTATTAACAATTATTTTAAATGTTACAAGACTTTCAGCAGAAAAACTCAGCAGGTACTATAGGTAAGGACAAAATAAAAATAAGTATTTTGTAAGAGACTAGATTTATTTAGTTTTGTTTTTGTAACTAATATATACAGTTTATACTTATGTAATAGCTATAATTAAACCCGTTTGCTAAAAACTAACTACTATAGACTATAAATGTAAGAAAAACTATCAATCAATTTTATTGACTTGTAAAAAACATACTAACTAACTTAACTTTTTGCTTAATATTCTCTGTTTTTTTAACAGGGAAAGTTGGTTTATCGTACACAGAGTGAAAAAGCACGTATTAAAACGAAAAAATGTGGCAATTAAAAACACAAGTAGGTATACTAGGTACCTATATACCATTTTCTAACACTACAGTTTGTTCGCGACCATTCTAAAAACTTTCAGTCTGTGACCTTTGTTTTTATACCAGACCTCATCTAACATTTTAAAACAAATCAATAATAATAAGTTCGTAAGAAATAAATCTAAACCGGAGTCCAATGTTCGTTAAGCACAAGTAGTCGATTGTTGTGCAGAACCAAGGTAAATGTTAGGTACATACAGAAAACCGCCAGGTTAGACCTAAATGCTCCTTTGTCGCTTCTAACTCTTTTGCTACGCCTACGCCCACACTACACTTACAGAAAATCTAAAGAGCAGTTCCTGACTGTGTCTAAGAAAAGTACATACAAATCAGAAAGTTCTAATCTTATGACGGTATCTAAAACAGAAATCTTGGGTATTCTTGGGTCTTCTTAGTTCAGAATTCTTGAATCTTCGTCACATGAACCTTGGTTCCCTTCCTTCTACCAGACTTCTTAAAGTCTAATTCTGAGGCCTGATCCTCGTAGCATCCGTGAACCGGATAGTACACTGCTGCACCGCCATGTTGGGCTGCAGGAAGTCGGAGAGGGAGCGCGCAGGGTTGGGGCGGTCGAAGGGGAAGCCCATGGCGCGCTTGTCTGGGTACTTGCGGTCGCGGATGCCGCAGTACGACGCCGCGTCGTTGCAGGCGCCTGCTGTGTCTTGTTCCACCTGTGGAGAAAGGATTTAATTAAGAAAATGGAAAAATTTACACCTCTGGCAGGACTCGAACCTACGACCTAGCTACGGCTTTGCCGAAGCCGTCGCTGTGATCAACTTAGTTTATTTAGCTTAGTATCGCTCGTAGACATTTCTGCATGATAAAAACAAAACCTCTACATTGATTAACTGGTGCAGCGCACCCGCTTGACAGCATTTCAAGATATTGAGGCTTGATCGACGGTAAGAGGATCATCCTCTCTGAACTCTCTTATTTTTGTTCAAGAAACCAAGACAAGAAAGAAGAAGAACAGAAACTTTGTAATCTTGTATCCAGTCTTCGATTAACCATGCCGATGATATCAAAGTGGATCTGTTCAGACGCAGACTGTTTTCTATTTATGGAAAAAAAATTAGTCTTCCTTACCCGGTCTTCATTCCAGTACCTAGGTGGTTGGTCCCCTGGGTGATGCCCTTCGGCAATACGCATACACATACATGGTGTGGCAAGCAGAAGTCAAACGACTTGGTCTGAGCCAAACTGATCTGGTGGTGGTCAAACGAAATTCCTCCTTACCCTGTCCTCGTTCCAGTTGGTGATCTGCACGAACAGCACGCACGGGTAGCCCTGAGTGGTGCCCTTCGGGAGAAGCATGTGGTGTGGCCAGCCGCAGCCGCAGAAGTCAAACTCTGCAGCTTCGGCGGTGCCTGGCTCGCCGCGGCGAGGTTCCTGCAGTTATAAAGGAAGATCGTGTACCCAAAAGAATATAGCCGTATGACGACATAGTGTAGAAATAAACACAGTACATCAAACAATTAGAAAACAGATTCTTTTTATATCAAACGTCCAAATAGGACCATAAGATTTTGTTGTAAAGTCGTAGACTATTCTACATTATATTGATCAGAATTCTTTGCAATTTTGCATACCTGACTGCGGAAGGTGCGCTCGTAGGGGATGGTGACCGAAGAGTCTTTGCTGCTGCGTTTGATCATGTTATCGCCAGGGCGCACTGTAGAATAGAGCAACACAAATAATGTTATAATCGTAAGGATAACTGTGTCATGCAAAGAATGTATTATTTGTCCCTCAATATACTAACAAAAAACCAATACTTACTAATCACAATAAACCTACATGTTGTGGTGTGGATACAAATAAAGTTACCTATCTATCTACATACGTAGACTGAAAAGTCTTCAAAGCAAGATCCTCGCTAATCTAATCTGGAAAATTTTGATCAAAAGGAATCATTCCAAGTCGGGTCCTGTGGTATTTAAAGGTAGGCTTGTCGCCGTTATCTCCCACTGAAGCCATAAAACGGTGCCCATTATATTGGTGCTTCCACTTGGTGGTGATGATGAGGTGTAATAGGTAAAGTATCCACATGTGTCTTACTTACATGGCGTAGAGAACTTGTCCAGTTCGATCATCATGCGCCTCTGGTCTTCAAATGGCAGAGGCTGTCCTCTCTCGTCCCCGACAGGAGCCATGAAGATGCGAACTGTGCCCATCATAGACTGGCCGCTGTTGTTGTTCACTTCGATACTAAGTAGAGAAGAAATATTAAATTTACTTTTACAAATGATTCTGTGAATCATTTACAGAGCAAAAAAAATTTGAGAAGCAGTTAGGTGGTAACCTCACGCTATCTATTTTTATCATGCAGAAGCGACGGCCTTACTGGATGTGTGTGATTTTTTCCATGACACCCTGAGGTTTTTAAGAACAGAGGGAAGGCATGTAGGTAGAACTTCGTACACATCCAGCAGGCCTCCGAAGGCTCATTTGGTTAGAGTGGCTGGACCGGCCATTCAGTAGGACGCAGGTTCGAGTCTTGTCAGAGGTATGGATTTTTCACTTTCCCTTTAATTTAAAATATGTAGTCTCACGCTATTTATTTGTGTATTTTTCGCTGTATAAACGTATTAATTTCTCTTACAGGTGTTCGCGGTTTATTCTATTCTAATTATATACTTACTTGTACGTGTAGTCCTCATGCTGCAGATGCGTGAAGCGAGCTGGCATGCTGCCTCGCGGCTGGAAGTCAAGTCCTCGGGACAATTCCACGGTGCTCTGTTCCCACTGGGTGGCGAAGGTGTTGGCTCCAGCACGGCCTTGGACGCTGATGGAAGAGACGCGGATGGATGGGAAGTCCAGCTGTTTGGGGTAAATAATAATAAATTAGAAGCCATAACAAAGATTGCTGTCGAGAGAGTAACTCTTCTTCTTCCTACACTTATTCCATGTTATGTGGGATCAACTTGTCTTCCTCTTCCATTCTTCTCTATCTTTTGTCATCTCAGCCCTAACTTTCTCATATCAACTTTCACACGATCCATACATCGTTGTTTGAGTTTACCCTTCCCGATCCTCAATATTCATCTCTGAATTTCATTTCGACATTTTTGACATTCTTTTGCCTATACGAGATTCACCCCTATCCCATCCCTATCTCATCTTCATTCTGTCGAGAGAGTAACTACCAGATAGATTTGGATGTATGATATGTATACATTGTGGTAGTTCTTGGATAAGTAGGTAATAAATATAGCGCCATTAAATTATGAAGCGACGTAGATTCAGGCAGGGCTTTGCTAACCATTCCCAAAGACAGGAGTGTTGTATTATAGCTCTAAAAATGTCAATTCGGATCTCGAGTCTTTGGATTTTTATAGTTATTTATAGTTAGTCATATATTACCTGCTGAGGGGTGTATGTTGGCAGCTTGGATTTGTGCAGATTGAAGACGTCATCGACGTAGGCGTGCCAGCGGTAGAACACGGGGTCTCTCATGGCCGTTGAAGAATCTCCCATCACGCCGAATTGTTCCTGAAAATACGTTATATCATCACTTCTACTCTAATTTCACCTTAGCATGTGACCTTTTTTCAAGTACGGTATCTGGGTCTTTTTTTAATACTACGTCGGTGTCAAACAAGCATATGGTCATTCTGATGAAATGCTGATGACTCAAAGGACAATAGACGCAAAAAATTAGTTCCGCAGGTCCTTCCGTCACCAGCACACCGCATCCTCGTTGAGCTCTGGCGGCCTTGATCACCAGCAGGAACACAACACTATGAGTAGGGTCTAGTGCTATTTGGCTGCGGTCAAAGCGGTGCAGTTTGTTGCGGTGTAAGGCGGAGGTACTTCCCCAGTTGGGGTCTGCTCTAGATTCGAGCGAGATGATATCCGCGGTGCTGTGCCCTACCACACAAAGCGGAATATCATTCGCTATGCCCTACCTCCGTCTTCAAACGTAATGCCATTTAATTTTTACTGGCCAGATGAATTCCTTCTGTTAATTTTAGGTGGACCGTTTAAAAAGAGGTGGTTGCCAGATTAGACCGCAAAAAGTTAAGATTATCAGACAGGGTAGATTTAAAAACCGCGAAGATACAAATACGCCAATTCATTGAATTTGAAGACGGTTTCTATAAACACGTTCACTTACAAGATGCCTGTGGTCAGGATCGTGGGCGTAGGAGATGACGACATGGCCCATGTTGTGGAAGTCCCCGTACTTGGCAGGGTTGAGGCTGATGGTGGTCGCCTCCATCAGGTTGCCGAGGACGTCGATGCCGGTATTCTCGTCTAGAGGCAGCTTCCGGCCACTTGGCTGTGGAAAATAATTCGTTTGTCAAAGATGTGATTGGATCCAAGAGAAAGGTAAGGCTCTGGTGGTCTTCTAATAATCTGGAAATTTTATTCAGATTCTTGCCAGTTCGTTGCAGTATCTTTGAAAACGAAGTAGTGTGTAGGAAGAATAGATAACTGATTATTGGAAATTCTGTATCATTGTATGAAGTATTTGGCCATGGCCATTTATTGGATAACTCGGAAGAAGCGTCTCTGCCACATTTCCAGCATATATACGTAAAATGATCTATCGGATGTTTCAGGTCTTGTCGAAAAATTGGGTACATACCAGGTCTATAGCGCCTTCCTCGATTGCCTGAACTATGCGGTCCCGCCAGGCCTCCAGTGTGGTTATGTCGACACGGATCTCATCCACCGGGCGGTCCAGATCTTGAACGACGCTGTTCGCAAATCTGCAGACAAGACATAAAACAATCAAGAGGTGATGACATGAAGGACATACTAAGTATTACGTAATACTGCAGAAAGTGGGCCCCAGCTACAATCACCATGCGAACAATTCAAGGTTTTTTTCCTGCTGGTTGACTGTGCTTTTAATAAAAATCTAGAATACGTTGTCTATTTGCGGATTAACAATGGAATGGTTCTAGATTTTGATTAACGTCGATTTCCACAATGTAACGCCTGATTCCATTGATTAAGATGCTTTTGCTAGCTTATTAAAAGAACTAAGGTAAATCGAAGTACTTAAGTAATCTTTAGTTGCATAGTTACCTGGGAGGCCAAGCCCGAGAAGCAACCTGAGAGTCCAGTTTGGGGAAGTATCCTTCTGCGATGGGGGCCCGGAAGTCGTTGTAGCGCGTCACCCTCGGCAAGTTGTTGCAGAGGCGCTCGATGTCGTATCTGAAGAAAGAATACATAGATTATCATTTTGCTCTATTAATTCGAGTAGGTATCTACATTGTACACAATTTGGAACACTCAATATTAGTTATTTCTTCCCGATTCTTCCCGATCCTACCATGTACCTAGGTCCGAATTAAGTTGGACTCTTTGTCAACCTGACAAAGTTAACTTTTTTTTTTAAACTAGCTCGTCAGGTGGTTGGGCACTTATGCCTATATATCCTCAGGAACTAACCCAGCAGAAGTCACAAAAGACAAAGAAGATTGCTATATGCTGATGCATGTAATACAGCAACTCTCCTCTTCTATCCTTATCGACGATGCTTCTGTCAGCAGCCTCCAAGGGATAGACAAGGTGCCAGTGGTGCAGGTAGATGCCTACATCCTCATAGAAGTAACTTCAGCTAATCAGGAACCTATCAAGTAAGAGGCAAAGATGACATAAACCAAAGAATGGACATACCTAGCGATGATTTGCTGATGCATGTAATACAGCAGTTCTCCTCTTCTGTCCTTGTCGACGATGCTTCTGTCAGCAGCTTCGAAGGGGTAGACAAGGTGCCAGTGCCAGTGGTGCAGGTTGATGCCGATGTCCTCGCGGAAGTACGCCACGCGCTGCTCCGGTTCAGCGTCAGCCGCCGTGTAGTTTTGGGGGATGACTACTGGCATCTTTGGAAAAAGCAAACACCAGAAAAAGACAATAAGTAAGGTGCGTAAGATTCTTGCTATGAGATTATCAATGAGAAATTACTTGGAAACCGAAAGAGAAAAGGACAAGGACAACAGGATTCAGTTTCATCATTTTAGCTAATAGCCATCTGGCTTTTTTTGAAGCGGGAATCCAGCAAGATGTGTGAAATTTACCGTTTCTTTCTACTCTCCTAGTGAGGAGGGGGAAACTACTAAACCCACTCCAACATTTCAGCCTTTTTGCCGTTCGTCAGGGTGAATTATGATCGAGGTCATTTGACTATGGTGCCTCCGATAGGCCTGGCTTATGTCCAGGGCTCCCGCATGCTGGAAGGGTGATCAGAATTGCTAGATGATAGATTACCCTTCCCTGGCATCATACACAGAGACAACCCCTATTGATATATGGACTGGGTGATAACAAAAAGATCTTACCCTGGAGCCTTCAGGAACGACGGCGGTGGTCTCCCGCGCCTTGCGGAACACCTTGGGGTCCACGAACTTGTCCGGGAACGTCTCCGCGAACGTGGGGATGTTAAGACCCTTGGTGTCCGGCCTAGAAAGCGAGTAACAAATAGTTGCACTTTTTACTTAGAAAGAAATACATAAAAATGGATAGGTAATACATCAGACTAAAGTTGCAACATGTACAATTTTGTGCATAAGAGGCAATCTGTTTTACGTTGCTGCGAAACAGTTTCAAGAGTTTCTGAAAGCGCTTCGTTTTCTTTGGAAGGTATCATGTGGTCACCTGTCACCGAAAATTATGTGGCGTATGCTCCGGTACGGGCTCGGCCCGTTCTAACGTGTGTCATATCGTTAAAGTGTCTACATTACGTCTGATTTATGAGCAGATCACACGTAGGCAAGAGCGGACGTGGTCATCATAAAATACCTGTGCAAAATAGCGACGGAGAGGCAGTAGTTGAACATGTACGGGTTGATGCGCAGCTGACAGTAAGCGCACACAGACTGCAAGTCGGTTATATTCCGCATGTCTATGGAAAGAAATTCCTTGCATTAATAATGATTTCGAAATACAAGAGTCAAGAAGAGATTTCGTCGAAAAACAGCCTCACTGATATGAGTTTACTCACGAACACAAACACGAAGGTGTTCTATGGCGAACGAGAATTGGTCATTCTAGGGTAGCCGTCAGCGACATGAGATGGACTTACTCATAAAGGTGTCAACCAGTTTGCGAAGAAAAGCGAAAACTGTTGTAAGGCATCTATTACTCGTAGTTACAGTGGCTCCACTCACTCATGAAGATGTCGATGAGTTTCCCGGCGAGCTGGCGGTGCGCGGGCACGAACAGCGAGAACTGCTCGTTGTAGGGCAGCTGCATGGGCAGCGAGAGGTCCGGCAGCGCGATGTTCCGGACGGGGATCGAGCGCTTGGACCCTGCGCCGAACTTGCTCTCCAGCTGGGCGGAGGAGTCTTTGTATTTGTCCGGCTGAGAAAAGAAAATTCTTTTCAATATCGGAAGAATTTTTCCACTCACAATACCCACAACATACTTTTCATAATCAAAATATAGGAAAATCTAATAGAAAATACCGGATTTCTGGAAGTGTCGTGTGTATAGTAAGTAGTTACACTGTAATTCGAATTCTGATACCATTGTAATCGGGCTCCTGAGCTTCAAAAAACCTGATGTGTCGGAAACCTGACCTGAAAATTGGTGTCATTTTCCCCCACTACCAGCCCCAGGCAGGTGGGTTTGCCCTATTGAAATAATTATTGCCTATTCAAACTGCAGGTTTGCCCTCCCAGGTAAAAAGTAAACGTAATTAGCGAGGTCAAGACAACATGGTCTAAAAAGCAACCATAACAAAAATTTGGTTGCAATTATTAAATGATTATCTTCAAAACCTCAAATAAACATAAAGCCCCGTTTAGATGGTACGAGTTTCTCGCCTCGAACGTACGATTATCGAAGTACGAGAAAAAATATCGTATCATGTAAACTATGCGTACGATATCGCACGAGAGGGGGCGATAATCGCCTCGCCTTTGATGTTTGTATGTCTCCGTCAAGCCCCATTTAGATGGTACGAGTTTCTCGCCCGTTTTGGTCGAGAAAATCGTATGACATTATCGTATGCGATAATCGCCTGGCGATTATCGTACGAAAACGTTTACATGCGTGCGAGAAATAAAAACTCGCATACGAGTATCGTATGCGAGACTCGCCAGGCGATTATCGCCAGGCGAAATAGTTTAGACGGAGTGTAGAATTTTCGGGAGATATTTCCATAACATTTCTCGACTCGTCTAAACCGATTCTCGTATGACATTTCTTCTCGAACGTGCGATTATCGCACGAATCGGAGCGAACCGATTTTCATGCGAGTTTTGCCTGTCAACTTGCGTGCTTAGTTGCTAATTAATTAATTATAAACACATATATTATATGCTTTTTTAGAATATGGGGTAAATTTACCTTGGATTTATTTGAATTTAAGTTGAATAGTACCCAATAATATTAAAAACAGTATAAATGATTTATGACGGTTTCAATAATATACAATAGGGAAAATAATTAATTCGACCGTAGCGTTACCTAGCTAATAAAATCTTGGTTGCGATTAGGTTTAGGATATTATTGAACATAAATAGAATATAGATAACATTTTAAATGATAGTAAGCATTTTGTACCTATGTATATGGGGTAAAATACCAGTAAACATTAACTCTATAATATTAATAAGCCGAATTCATTTTTGGTTTTAGCAGTTACTGAGAGGTACTTAGCTATAAATATAAAAACACTATGTTTTACATGATTTCTATACTGAATTTATTTCGACTGAGAAGCGTATAAACTCGTATACGATTCTCGCATATGAGTTTTGTTTACACGGAGACATACAAATATCAAAGGCGAGGCGATTATCGCCCCCTCTCGTGCGATATCGTACGCATAGTTTACATGATACGATATTTTTTCTCGTACTTCAATAATCGTGCGTTCGAGGCGAGAAACTCGTACCATCTAAATGGGGCTTAAACAAAACACGTATGCGAGAATCGTATACGAGTTTATGCGCTACTCAGTCGAAATGAATTCTTTTACCTAGAAACAGAAATCAAAACATGTCGAACGCTATATCGACTTAATACGTGAGTAACCCGCTTAAAATATTTTTAAACAAAAATCATGTAAAAAATGGTATTTTTATATTTATAGCTAACTCTCAGTAACTGCTAAAACCAAAAATAAATTAGGGTTATCATTATCTATATTATAATAGAGTTAATGTTTACTGGCACTTAACCCCATATGGGGTATAATGCTATCATTTAAAATAAATCTTATCAATATTCTATGCTCAATTATATCCTAAACCTAATCGCAAGTATCGCAACCAAGATTTTATTAGCTAGGTAACGCTACGGTTGAATCCATTATTTTCCCTATTATATAATTATTATTTAGACCGTCATAAATAATGTATAGTGTTTTTAATATTATTGAGTACTATTCAACTTAAATTCAAATAAATCCAAAGTAAATTATATCCAATATTATAAAAAACCGGCCAAGAGCGTGTCGGGCCACGCTCAGTGTAGGGTTCCGTAGTTTTTCGTATTTTTCTCAAAAACTACTAAACCCATCAAGTTCAAAATAATTTTCCTAGAAAGTCTTTATAAAGTTCTACTTTTGTGATTTTTTTCATATTTTTTAAACATATGGTTCAAACGTTAGAGGGGGGGGGGGCGCACTTTTTTTTCCTTTAGGAGCGATTATTTCCGAAACTTAATATTATCAAAAAACGATCTTAGTAAACCCTTACTTATTTTTAAATACCTATCCAACAATATATCACACGTTGGGATTGGAATGAAAAAAAATATCAGCCCCCACTTTACATGTAGGGGGGGTACCCTAATAAAACATTTTTTCCATTTTTTATTTTTGCACTTTGTTGGCGTGATTGATATACATATTGGTACCAAATTTGAGCTTTCTAGTGCTTACGGTTAAGCCCCATTTAGATGGTACGAGTTTCTCGCCTCGAACGTACGATTATCGAAGTACGAGAAAAAATATCGTATCATGTAAACTATGCTTACGATATGGCACGGGAGGAGGCGATAATCGCCTCGCCTTTGACGTTTGTATGTCTCCGTGTAAAAAAAACACGTATGCGAGAATCGTATACGAGTTTATGCGCTACTCAGTCGAAATGAATTATCTCTTCCTAAAAACAGAAATCATGTAAATCATGGTATTTTTATATTTATTGCTAACTCTCAGTAACTGCTAAAACCAAAAATAAATTAGGGTTATCATTATCAATATTATAGAGTTAATGTTTACTGTCATTTTACCACATATGGTTTTAATAAATCTTATCTATATTCTATGTTCAATTATATCCTAAACCTAATCGCAAGTATCGCAACCAAGATTTTATTAGCTAGGTAACGCTACGGTTGAATTCATTATTTTCCCTATTATATAATTATTATTTAGATCGTCATAAATAATTTATAGTGTTTTTAATATTATTGGGTACTATTCAATTTAAATTCAAATAAATCCAAAGTAAATTATATCCAATAGTATAAAAAAGCATATAATATATATGTTTATAATTAATTAATTAGCAACTAAGCACGCAAGTTGACCGGCAAAACTCGCATGAAAATCGGTTCGCTCCGATTCGTGCGATAATCGCACGTTCGAGAAAAAATGTCATACGAGAACCGGTTTAGACGAGTCGAGAAATGTTATGGAAATATCTCCCGAAAATTCAACTCTCCGTGTAAACTATTTTGCCTGGCGATAATCGCCTGGCGAGTATCGCATACGATACTCGTATGCGAGTTTTTATTTCTATAATTATATCCAATAGTATAAAAAAGCATATAATATATATGTTTATAATTAATTAATTAGCAACTAAGCACGCAAGTTGACCGGCAAAACTCGCATGAAAATCGGTTCGCTCCGATTCGTGCGATAATCGCACGTTCGAGAAAAAATGTCATACGAGAACCGGTTTAGACGAGTCGAGAAATGTTATGGAAATATCTCCCGAAAATTCAACTCTCCGTGTAAACTATTTTGCCTGGCGATAATCGCCTGGCGAGTATCGCATACGATACTCGTATGCGAGTTTTTATTTCTCGCACGAATGTAAACGTTTTCGTACGATAATCGCCAGGCGATTATCGCTTACGATAATGTCATACGAGTTTCTCGACCAAAACGGGCGAGAAACTCGTACCATCTAAATGGGGCTTTACTGAGATTATCCGCGGACGGACGGACGGACGGACGGACGGACGGACGGACGGACGGACAGACAGACATGGCGAAACTATAAGGGTTCCTAGTTGACTACGGAACCCTAAAAAGCATATAATATTTATGTGTTTATAATTATTTAATTACTTAGCAACTAAGCACGCAAGTTGACAGGCAAAACTCGAATGAAAATCGGTTCGCTCTGATTCGTGCGATAATCGCACGTTCGAGAAGAAATGTCATACGAGAACCGGTTTAGACGAGTCGAGAAATGTTATGGAAATATATCCCGAAAATTCAACTCTCCGTCTAAACTATTTCGCCTGGCGATAATCGCCTGGCGAGTATCGCATACGATACTCGTATGCGAGTTTTTATTTCTCGCACGAATGTAAACGTTTTCGTACGATAATCGCCAGGCTCCTTTTTGACAGACTGGCCAGTTTTAGCTCAAGATTGAGAAGAATGGAGAAAGAAGGGGGAGGCCTTTGCCCAGCAGTGGGACACAATAGGCTCACAATAATAATAATAATAATCGCCAGGCGATTATCGCATACGATAATGTCATACGAGTTTCTCGACCAAAACGGGCGAGAAACTCGTACCATCTAAATGGGGCTTAAGTTACTCACGTAATAGTTATCAGGCAGCTGGAAGACGGCATTGTCGTCGCCCTTCTGCATGAAGCAGGGCTCCGTGGGCCGGTCGAAGAACAGCAGCAGGTCCTGCTTATTGCCGCTCATGGTGCTGCCATAGCGAAAAGAACAATTAAGAAAGGTGAAGTTGATAATGGACGTATTTATGCAAAATGGAACTAACCCACATGAATTCTTCATTAAAATGAAATGATTACTTCTTTAAACATTAAAGTTCGATTTTTAAAATCATTTATCTGTGGGTTGGTTCCATTTTGCAAAAATATGTCCGGTTGAATACAGTTTGTGGCTACTAGCGACATCTAGTGGCGGGTAGCAGAACTTTTCCAATGAAAAATCGTCTACTGTTTATATTAAATGAAATACAGCAAATTAAACTAGACAGTAAAATAAAATAAGCAAACAGATAAAGGTCCTTTCCTGGCCACATAATTGAAAACTGTATAACTAGACTAATAAACGAATCTTTTACGAGTAACTAGCAACAGCAATGTTTTGGGACATCTAGTAATGGATAGCGGTATTTTACTAAACTTACTTATTTACTTACTTTTAGAAGAAAAAACTGAATCTCAGTACCTACCTACAAACCCTAAAATATTATGTAATCACTTAGTTAGCAAAATCTAGTTATAAATTAATACAAGCAAACACGATAGTAAAGTATGGTTAAATTGGTTAAGTGAGTACCCTAAATATTACAGAGATTTTTATTAGTCTTTCTATTAGAAAAAAAAAACTTAATTTTGCATAATTTAAAGCAATTAACACTTACGCTTATTATTCCCGGCAATAAAATAAATTGAATATATAACGTAAATGTCTTCGGCCGTGTATCCACGGCCAAATGGTACCATTTCAGCAAAGGACCACATTTTTATACTACTGAAAACCCGTGTGCATACTTTCATGACATACCACATACCTATGCATAAAATGCTTTACAGCTTTTGCGAAGTAAATACAAACTTAGAAATGCAGTCAAATGAAGCGCTACTGTCTGTTTTCAGTCTTAAAATTGTAGGTAGCTATCTAAGTTTTTTATTTGGCCGCACGCAAAATAATTTGGTAACCGCAAGTGAGGTTACAAAATTATTTTTGTAGGTGTATTAATCGATTTTGTTCTGACAGTTAGTTTGTTTGTTAATTATTGAAATGCAAAATTTACTTGGTGTCTGAAATGTGGGAATTTGCGGTTTTTTTATCATGTTTTGGTGCATAATAATATTCGTCATGATAAAGTTGTTTTTCTGAACTTGGTTGTTTACGTATTATTTTTACAACTTAATTAGGGTTCCGTAGTCAACTAGGAACCCTTATAGTTTCGCCATGTCTGTCTGTCCGTCCGTCCGTCCGTCCGTCCGTCCGTCCGTCCGTCCGTCCGTCCGTCCGTCCGTCCGTCCGTCCGTCCGTCCGTCCGCGGATAATCTCAGTAACTGTAAGCACTAGAAAGCTGAAATTTAAATGAAAGCTGAAAGTATATCAATCACGCCAACAAAGTGCAAAAATAAAAAATGGAAAAAAATGTTTTATTAGGGTACCCCCCCTACATGTAAAGTGGGGGCGGATATTTTTTTTCATTCCAACCCCAACGTGTGATATATTGTTGGATAGGTATTTAAAAATGAAGAAGGGTTTACTAAGATCGTTTTTTGATAATATCAATATTTTCGGAAATAATCGCTTCTAAAGGAAAAAAAAGTGCGTCCCCCCCCTCTAACTTTTGAACCCTATGTTCAAAAAATATAAAAAAAATCACAATAGTAGATCTTTATGAAAACTTTCTAGGAAAATTGTTTTGAACTTGATAGGTTCAGTAGTTTTTGAGAAAAATACTGAAAACTACGGAACCCTACACTGAGCGTGGCCCGACACGCTCTTGGCCGGTTTTTATTTACCTACGAATATTTTTGTATATTACTATTTTTTCCTTTTGAAAGGGTATTTTTAGGGTTCCGTAGTCAACTAGGAACCCTTATAGTTTCGCCATGTCTGTCTGTCCGTCCGTCCGTCCGTCCGTCCGTCCGTCCGTCCGTCCGTCCGTCCGTCCGTCCGTCCGTCCGCGGATAATCTCAGTAACCGTTAGGACTAGAAAGCTGAAATTTGGTACCAATATGTATATGAATCACGCCGACAAAGTGCAAAAATAAAAAATGGAAAAAAATGTTTTATTAGGGTACCCCCCTACATGTAAAGTGGGGGCTGAAATTTTTTTTCATTCCAACCCTAACGTGTGATATATTGTTGGATAGGTATTTAAAAATTAATAAGGGTTTGCTAAGATCGTTTTTTGATAATATTAATATTCTCGGAAATAATCGCTCCTAAAGGAAAAAAAAGTGCGTCCCCCCCTCTAACTTTTGAACCATATGTTTAAAAAATATGAAAAAAATCACAAAAGTAGAACTTTATAAAGACTTTCTAGGAAAATTGTTTTGAACTTGATAGGTTCAGTAGTTTTTGAGAAAAATACGGAAAACTACGGAACCCTACACTGAGTGTGGCCCGACACGCTCTTGGCCGGTTTTTTATAATGGCCACACTGAGAGAAAATACAACCAGTTTTCATGTTCGTTTAACAAGTTTTTTGGTTAAAATAGCGCCTACGTGCTCTTTGGTTCAAACAACAAGCTACTTGTCCTTTGAATCGGCAATATATTTGAATCAACAAGTCGATTTTATAAAAACAACCTGACACATATTATTTTAAACATACGTTTGGCTGATTCAAACGGATAAACCGCAACAAGTCGAACTTGTTAAAATCACAATGCAAATTTCTCTCAGTGTAGGTTTTATGACGACGTGGTGACGGGGGTGTAACGTGTAACTTAATCTTACTCTAAGTAAGTTTTACTGTTTTCTAAATTAGATTAATCTATTATTCCTAAGAGTCTCAAAAATTCAACAAAAAAGCTAGGTAATGAAAGAAATAAATTCACGACATTTGTCAGAAAATAAGGTTTTTAAACCTTATTCGTTTCGTTACCTTATTCTCTTGAATTTCGTCACAAAATTTAAAAGATACAAATTTCCTGCAATATATTTATTTATTTATACTTTATTGCTCAAAAGAACAACTTAATGTACAAAAGGCGAAGTTAATGCCACGAGGCATTCTCTACCAGTCAACCATTGGCCAAAGTAGAGAAGATTGTAGGCGATGCATTAAGAGACCAATTTTGGAAAATCAATCAAAACCTTAGACATATAATATACTACCTTATCTAAATAAAGTTAACCTAAGTAAGGTAGTAAGGTTAGCCTTAATTCAGCAAATTAAACACTAAACGCTTCACTCCATTTACCTGAAGTACACACTTCACCTGAACGTACAGAAACCGCAAGTCATCACACGTTGCACATTCAGACTTATTCGCTTGTGTTTAAGTTGAATGTTGAGTGATTGTAAGTTTAAACGAGAAGTGAAAATTACTTTTTCCATAAAGTGCTCCAGGGAAATCAGCGCGGTAGCCGATGCCGTTTGGAAATATACGCATTACGCTTTTTAAACGCTGGTTTAAGGGCGTTTTCCAAAATAAATCTCGAATATCGAATTTCACCAGATCTGGACGTGTCTGGGCTCATTCTTCTCAGAATCACGAGCTGATTCGATCCAGACGATAAAAAAAATGTGTCCTAGTTTTTTTTCCTTTTACGTCACGATTTTAGTATGAACTTACTACGTGCGTGACGTATTGGAAACTCGAATTTTGTATGGAAAATTTGGGACTCATTTTTTTATCGTCGGGATCGAATCAGCTCGTGATTTTTAGAAGAATGAGCCCAGACACGTCCAGCGTGCGTAGCCGAATGGCAGAAACGCTCGTAGATATCTATCTCTATCGCTCTTGCGTATTGGCGCGACAGAGCCAGACTACCTTTCGCGGCGTTTCGTTTTCGTTTCGCGTCGTAGAAATGCCATGCTACGGGGCCTGGGCTCTTAGTCCAAAAACATTTAAGGTCGACATCTGTTGATGACACCATTTCACCTCACCTATATGATTTAAGTTGTATACTATGTCAGTGGCAAACAAGCAGCGGCCCACCTGGTAAGCAGCCTCCGTTGCTCATGAACTTGCAACTCCCGAGGTGTTAAGTATAGATATGATATGTTATATTGTAGCGCGCGAGGTTGCTTGATTGATATCCTCACTGCGAACCGCTGGGAAGAAAATTAAGAGATAGATTATACGAGTTTACTAAGGCTATTATATAAATTAAATATGGCGCTGTACTGTAAGAGTTTCGACGTTGTTCGTAAAATGAGCGGCATTATCCCACAGTGCGTATATCCCAGGCAGTAAATTATTTATGCCTAGGGACTGTTTCATGCTGGGTGCTGTCGCGGCTAATGATGCAGGAATACGATATGTCTGAAGGACATTATTAACTGGCCTATATTTAGATACGTACGATAAGGTGCTCTTTAGATATTTCCTGAAACATTTAAAGAACAACCGTAGAGAGAAATTAAAGATTAAACAAATATAAAAGATTAAATTATGAATCGTATCTCATGACAATGTATGAGATACAATGTCATGTCAAATATCATGTTTTCATTGACATTTGACAGTAATACCAAATAAAATACCAAGGCAGATCAAGAGACTACCATACGAAAGTAGACTGGAAGCACTGAAGTTGACTACACTCAAGGAAAGAAGAGATAGAGGTGATCTGGCTGAACATTTGTTAGAAGGGCCAAACCACTGGATCGAACTACATGACCCTAAAGTCCTTTCCACGGAACGCCATTTCTACAGTAGAAAAGTGCGTGAAGCCATTGAAATCAAAAAACATCGCAATTTCAATCGGGACGAAGGTTTTAGGATCTCATCCACATGTAAGCCGAAAATAATATCGACAGTCGTTAAATCAAATATCGTCAGTGTTGTATGTCGACAGAGAACATCCCTGAGAGGGCACCACTTAAAACTACAGAAACTCTGCATGTCAAACAACAACCCACATAGACACTTCTTTGCTAACAGAGTAGTCACGCCTTGGAACAAGCTACCAGAGGAAGTAGTCTCAGCACCCAACATCAACAGTTTTAAGAACAAATTAGACAAACATAATAATATGAGATAAACCTAGAAAAAGATACCAGGATACAGGCCATATCAGTTGTTTTTTCAACTGCCTGCCTGAATTATATAAATAATAAATAATAATAATAAATAATTATAACATTGCTACATGATTGCTACACTTTAGCTAAGATTCTTACACAGACTCATAGGTTATTTCGAACCTATGCTGATGTTAATGTTCTTTCCCCTGTCTGTAGGTATGTATATTTTTTGTCGTTTTCGGCACGATAGTCAAACGAGCGGCGAAACACACAGTGCGTAACTCGTGCAAATGTAATTGTAAATAATTCATGCCCAGGGACTGACGGTTCAGCCCGCTAATGATGTCTCGTAATATAATGACCGGCAATGATCGGGTCGAGTCGGCGGCCGATTGTAAAATCAGCCCGATCGTTTTGACGGCAGTCAAATTAAACCAATGGAGAGGTAGGATAGGTGTATGAACTTTTTTATTTATGCATCAATGAATAAGTATGGACTGTTTAAGCGATGATATGAAGTATATTTATTTATATATATATATATATATATATATACCACCGTATATTAAAAGTAAAAAAAATGTTAATTAATCGCGTTCGACTTGTATGTGACTTTAAACATTTTAATTTTTTTTTCCTTATAGGTTACAAAGTAGGTACTTAACTAAATTATTGGTGCGTTTCTCAGAGAATTACAGATTTATTATCTTACTAGCTTTTGCCCGCGGCTTCGCTCGCGTTAGAAAGAGACAAAACGTAGCCTATGTCACTCTCCATCCCTTCAACTATCTCCACCTAAAAAATCACGTTTATTCGTCGCTCCGTTTTGTCGTGAAAGACGGACAAACAGACAGACACACACACTTTCCCATTTATAATGTTAGTATGGATTTGTGCGTTTCTTAGAGAATGACAGATTGATTATCTTATACGTAGAATAGCGTTCATGTTGGAGTAATATCCAGTCAATTGGCTGCCAGCTCGGCTTGCAGCCTTCCGGTTGACTGAGAGGACTGTGGACATCGAGCCTCACGATATAATTTATGTGGCAGATACGGACACATAATAAATAAATAAAGTACCAGATCAGTTAAGATCGTGCAAAAACATGTCAAAGGTGGTGTATAAAAAAACATAAAAAAAATTTTATTTACTCCAAACCCAACATTAAAGTTGTTGTCGTTGATTATTTTTTACTTTTATAAGATTAGTGCTTGTATACCTTGGGTAGGACATACTTGCATGTTTAAATTACATACTTTTTTATCATTGTATGAAATACAAAATAAGTGGTTCAACATAAATGGTGGAGGGTAGAATAATTTTTCTGCCAACAAACTGCTGTGCAGTTTGGCAGATAAGTACAAAACTTGTTGTAATTTTTTTTCTTTGTTTATAACGAAATAAAAAAAAAAAAACATATAGGTATACTTTGAACGATCTTACAAAAATACTTCCAGGCTATTAATTAATTGTTCTTGAAATTTAAACTAAGACTAAGTACAGTCACGGACTTTAATTGTTGATCCACTTCAAGAACAAGTCACCGTTTACAACCGGTATTTTAGTAACAAAATCCCGTATGCGAGATTCAAAGGTCGCCCCCTGGACAAATAGTGTACCTACCTACATACCTTTACTTTTAGAAACAGATTGAGCGCAACGCCAACAAACTGCTCCGCAGTTTGGCGAAACATTAATGTAAGGTACCCACAGTAAATTGTAATTTTTGATAAATCAATAAAAAAAAAAAAAAACTTCTAGCTCATTTTATACTGGAACGTCATAGCTTAACTATGCTTAACTGTGATGTGTCCAGTATATAATGAGCTAGAAGTGGATCAACAATTAAAGTCCGTGACCGTACGCACGGTGCTCCGGAAATATTGCAGGCGACAGAACCCATGGAGCGCCCTCCCCCTAAATTACATATTAGTTATGGACACCGTGGGACGGTCCATGCCACAGTTTAGCACTGCGGGGCAGGAAGTTTCTGGAGTAACGTATAGTTGAGGACTGCTAGCCATCTAAATGATGGAGATGGAAATGTTGCCGTGTAGGGATGGCATGGAAGTGTGGGGTGCTTCGGGTGTAATGATAACTCAAAAGTCAAGTCAATATTCAATAAAAATCGTGAACGGTCAATAGTCATTCCCATCTGTTTTAACATTACATTTTATTGTATATTTTATGACCAATAATCATTACTTTAATTATACCATAAACTTTATGATTACTTAGCAGACTAAATGCATCACAAACGGTAAACACAACGCATTTTCATTTATGGCTATTACTCAGCTCAATACATATTTATTTGCTCAGGATACAAGAAAAAAATATCGCTCACACTGGCGATTACAATATACTCTAGTATATTTCATACATTCAGGCATTGCTTTTAAACGCATCACACAATACTATTTGTGTGTGTCCATAGGTCTCCACGATTGATTCTCGATCGAATCATGGTCAGCCGTCAAGGATTGCGATAGACATACCTATTTTTAATCAATTACCTTCATTTTTTTCCTTTCATAAACAAATACCTAATTCAAAAACATCCATATACAAGAAGATTTCAGAAACTTAAAGTGGATCAGGCTAAGCGTTCTTGAAAATCCTGTCTGTCTTAGTTTACAAAACACTAAGTAGGTAATTTAATCTGGATGGCATTATATTAAATCAATTTGAACTTAAAAAAAAAAATCTGAACATTGTTATGCCAAGAAACGATTTTTTCATGACATTAAATTGAAGCCAAGAGTGGCACTGAAGCTTTAGTAGTTTCATGTGCTCTGCCTACCCCTTTATGGGATACAGGCGTGATTGTATGTATGTATGTATGTATTAAATTGAAATAACTCAAAGGGTCTTAACTAAGATTATGTATATAGAAACCTTAATAAGGAAAAAAAAAGAAACATTGTTAGTGTAAATTGTACGCTGGTGACGTAATAATACAGGTTATATTATACCGTGTGGTCCATGGCTGGAGCGGGTACAGTGCGCGGTGCTGCGCTGCGGGACGTGGGTCGACGATGCTGCGGTGGACTGGCTCGGCACGCATAATCACTTGTCGTCGGCCGCCTTGTTGTCGGTGCTGCTGGTATACTAGCTGCGGCGAGGCTTAGCGTGGCTTGGTGACTTAGCGGCGCTCGGCTTACGCATGGTCGGCTGGGGCGACGTGGTAGCTGGGTGATACAGTCTCAGAGCGTGCGCCGTGTGGAGGCTGAGCTGGCGCGGTTGTAGTTCGGAGTGCGCGGGCGGGGTGGGCTGCCTCGAGCAGATGGTTAGTGCTCGAGCAGCCCGACTGGCAAGGTCGCCATGAAGTGTGGGGTGCTTCGGGTGTAATGATAACTCAAAAGTCAAGTCAATACACAAAGCAAATGTGCCTTTGCGTCCAATTGTAAGTCAAATTGCTTCACCTACTTACGATCTGGCAAAGCATGTTGCATCGGTGTTGCAGCCGCTTGTGGGTAAGACGTCATCATTTGTGAAGGATTCCCGTCACTTTATAGACATTCTAAAGGGCATCACGTTGGAACCAGACGAGATAATGGTGTTTTGATGTTGAGTCACTTTTCACCAATGTTCCAGTGAAAGAATGTCTCGAGGTGGTTCGGATGAGGCTTGCGGACAATGAGATACTGGGGTCAGTCGTGGTGTTGCTACGAAACTGTTTGGAAGGTAGCTACTTTTTATATCAGCAAAGGCATTATCTCCAGATTGACGGAGTTGCTATGGGCAGCCCTGTGGCGCCGGTGTTAGCGAACATCTGGATGGAGCATTTTGAGACTAACATAGACCTGCAACCATGGGCAGTGAAATTATGGAAGCGATATGTCGATGATGTCTTTTGTATCATGAAAGGTGGAAAACAAGAAGTTGAGCAACTACTCCAGTATCTCAATTCCATTCATTCAAGGGTAAAATTTACATATGAACTGGAATCGGAACGCAGTTTACCTTTTTTGGACGTAAAAGTGGTAGGTCGGATGGATGGTACTCTGGCGCACAGTGTCTACAGGAAGCCTACACACACAGACAGATATCTTAACGCTCTGTCTCATCACCACCCCCGTCACCTGCTGTCCGTCGTGAACTCCTTAAAGAACAGGGCGCGTGACCTGTGTGACCCGGAATTTCTTGAGAGTGAGTTGTCACACGTTCAGGGGGTTCTTAGAAAGAATGTGTACAGATTACACAGTAAACAGCCTAGACGAAAGCCGAGGGGGAAGCATCCAGATGTTCCAAGGCGACCAGCTTTTATGCCCTACGTCAGACAGTGTGACGGACAAGGTCGGGACGGTACTAGGGAAGTATTCTATACGTACCGTGTACTTACCGATGTCCAAAGTATCAGGGCAACTTAGGTCAGCAAAGGATGTTATCCCGTATCAGACACCAGGTGTATACAAGATAGATTGCAGCTGTGGTAGTTCCTATATTGGAGAAACCAAACGCACAATAGCGGTATGGGTCAAGGAGCATATCGCGGCTGTCTAAAACCGCCAAATTAATAAG
Organism: Leguminivora glycinivorella; assembly: GCF_023078275.1. NCBI lineage: Eukaryota > Metazoa > Arthropoda > Insecta > Lepidoptera > Tortricidae > Leguminivora > Leguminivora glycinivorella. Next base: position 18,015,334 of record NC_062989.1, on the reverse strand, counting down.
TCTGCGGTAGCTGAACATCTGCTACAGTCGGGACCAAACCACTGGATCGAGCTCCATAGTACCAAAATTCTATCAACGGAACGTCTGTTCTACAGCAGAAAAGTACGTGAAGCGATTGAAATTAGGAAGCATCGAAATTTCAACCAAAATGAGGTGCAGGGAATTTCTTCTTCGTGGAATCCAGTGATTAGCAAATGTAAGCGTGAAAAAACACCTAGGGACAGCACACCGGCTGATGTCGTGAGTGTTGTGTGTAGGCAAAGTGACAACCCTAGCGCAAAAGTGAATAATCAAGAACAAGTGCGGGTAGTTCGAGAAATTCGCGCGGCTAGAAGATGTTGATGCAATTCCTCGCCAGTCTACCCGTGACCACGAACATAATGTGATGTTCGAAACGTCGGGCCAAATATAAATGTAAGTGTTTACGCGATTAAGTCCCGTTTTGTTCTAAAATTACGTAGAATACGTTCCCGAATCTATCTTGATTTTACTCTACTGTCACCTCGGAGCCCTGTATTATGTTAGTGGTCGTAAATTCATTACCAGAACACGCAGCACACGTGTTTGGTAGACGGGCGTTTATTGGTATTCGTACCCTGCATTATTGAGTTTGCACTCATCATTAGTACTAGAAGAGGCTGAAAGTTTTATTTTAGTCAATTTATAAAATAGCATCTGCTGCAAGATATCAACATTCCTCCATGCAAAAGCGGCTGAACAGATTTGGATGAAATTTCTTATACATAATATTGTCTTCGGTTACCGCGATAGTTACTCATGAAATAAAACTATGGAAACGGATTAAATCGCGTACCTATAATGAATTTACGATTCATCCCGACGTTTCGAACACTTTACAGCTTTCGTTATGGTCAACGGGTGACTGAGGAAAAATTACAATGTGCAAAAGCTACCCACATACAAGAAATATTAACGAACCATGACCATAAATAATATAGATTTCTAAGGCAGGTCCAAACACTATAAATAAAGCTAGTTATATCTCTACAATATTCAAAAAAATTACCATTACTACGTTAAAAACAATGAATCAATTAATCTACACAAAATTGACAAAAACAAGTAAGTAAGTAAGTAAGTAATTTATTTGCATAAAATAGTGTACAGTAAGATGGTTAAAAGGTACAATTTCGTTTTAACAAATTGCAAATATCCAACACCATACAACACAAATGCCTCACAGTCTTCGTCGTGCTTCGTTATGTTTGAAATCTATCTACTTCGAAACGTCGGGATGAATAGTAAATTCATTATACGCGATTTAAGCTGGGAACATACTACGCGGACGTCCGTCGTAAATCAACCGCGACCGCGACCGATCAGTGTGCACGGAACAAAACATCCAGCGAGCCAGATTTCGATCGGACGTCCATGCGCTCAAGGCCACGTCCACGTCCGTCGACCGATAGTTTGCACGGTTATGTGTAATTTCATTGTCCAGATTCCCGTCCGCGGTCGATTCACGACGGACGTCCGCGTAGTGTGTTCCTAGCTTTAATCCGTTTCCATAGTTTTATTTCATGTCTTATACAGGCAAACTATAACCTATAAAATGATATAATATGTTAGTTAGGCCCACTTGCACCAACCACTTAACTCAGGGTTAGTGGGCTGTCAACTGTCAAATTTCATATAAAATGGTCGATTAACCTCGGGTTTACCCTCAATTTTCGGTGGTGCAAGTCACCCTTATTGACCCACACGAATGTTTAGTAACTGGCACAAGAAACGAGCAATAGCAATCACTCGGTGCTTTAATTAATTTATTTATTTATTTAAACTTTATTGCACAGTAAAAATATACAGTTACAAAAGGCGGACTTAATGCTACATGGCATTCTCTACCAGTCAACCTTTAGGCCAAACAGAGAAGACCAAAAAAGGTTAATTTCTTTTTCCCCTCACTAGCTCGGAAACACGTGTTTTGTCCTTTAATATCAGCGGGTAAAAACGCATTTTATCCACTAGTGGGTAAAGTAATTTGACCTTGAACAAAGTCAAATTAACTGCTTTAAAATTGATAAAAGTAGGTGAATCTAGTAATAAAGATGATTTACTACCCGTGGAACTACTGGAAGCAGTGATAAACTCATTTTTTGCGTTGTAGTTTCCTCGATATAGTGAGGGGAAAAGTTTTGTGTTACACTCGGGTGCAAATGTATTTTACTTCTCGTGTGTTAAAAAACTCGCAAGTTCAGGATTCTATTCTCGAACCACTCGCTTCGCTCGTGGTTCAACTATAGAATCCTTTCACTTGCTCGTTTTTCAATTCCACACTCGGCCTTAAAATACAACTTTGCCCCCTTGTATAACAAATAACTATAATCTCTATCAATGTAATAATGCAAAGACCTTTTCTTATTATTATTTCGTGTTCTCCCTAAACTGGCACTATCTTCTAGAAAATGTCACGGTTTTTACTTCGCCATAAAGTAGATAGAGGTAAATAACTTGCTCCGTATCTGTGTTAATGTTATCCTTCTGTCACCAGGGGGTTACCATGACGTACTAAAGACGTTCAGTTTAGGTTGAGAGAAAGGGACACAGCTATAGCAGTTACATAGCTCCGTCCCTCTCTCTCAACCCAAACTGAACGTCTTTAGTACGTCATGGTAACCCCATGGATGACAGACAGTCCTCAACTGTGCGTTTCTCCAGAAACTTCCTGTCCCGTACAGCTAAACTGTGGAATGAATTGTAGCCTGCGGTATTTCCGGACCGATGAGACCTTCAAATCTTCAAGAAAAGAGCGTACACCCATCTTAAAGGCCGGCAACGCACCTCCAACACCTCTGGTGTTTCTGGTGTCCATGGGCGGCAGTGATCGCTTACCATCAGGCGACCTGTCTGCTCGTTTGCCTCCTATCCCATTAAAAAAAACCTCCCAGTATTACCTATGTTAGTAGTCGTAAATTCATTAATAGTACGTAAATACTAGACGTGTATAGTCTTACCTTGTTCAGTTGCCTGTCCCGCATTAATCATTAACAGAATAAAAGGTAGGCTTAAGGTACAGACAGCCTGAATAGTAAATTGATGGGACTATTGATCTCTAGTGTTAGAATTTATATGTACACTTTATACAAAAATAATTAATTAAATAAATTGTATGTTTTATCACAGGTCTCCGGAAATGATTAGTGACTTAGGTACTGTCCATAGCTATTGTTTATTCTCTGCTGTCTCCGGAAATGATTAGTGACTTAGGTACTGTCCATAGCTATTGTTTATTCTCTGCTATACTTAATATTTGAGCACATGAGGTTAGCGTCTTTATTATTTCTTTTTCATCAGTATGTAGGTAGGTACAGTCAGCTGCAGAGAAAAGTATTACCCCCCTACATAGGAATTTGTATGCAAGGGGCTATCCTTTATTTTCTCGGCAGCTGACTGTACAAATGATTATAAAAATAAAGAAAAGGTATCGAGATAAAATTTTCATTTATTTTTCGAGTTTCGATTTAAAAAATAACTGAATAAAATACATTATTCTATTACATTATCAAATTGACAAAACAAGCTTATTTGGATTTTAAAATAGATTTAAATGCATATTGTGCTTTCTTTCAAATTTGAGGATAAAGTAAATAAAATCCAATAATTGTGGAAAGTTAAAGGGCATTCTTTTATTCATACCATAGATTAAATATAACAAGATCATACCATCCCATACATTAAAATGCGACCGCCTAAGACCGCGCTCACTCCACCACACATAGATGGCGCCACAAAAAAAATGTCTTGTAGCTTTCGATTATACTTGTAGATGGCGTTAAGTGTCACTTTTGACATAGATTTACAATTGACACTTAATGCCAATCTACAAATAATCGTGGCAACAAGGCATTTTTTGGGCGCCAATGTGTGGTGGAGTGTAAGCGCGTTCGTAGGCGGTCGCATTTTAATGTATGGGATGGTATGATCTTGTTATATTTAATTTATGTTCATAGTTAAATACAGTCACGAGGCATGAAACTGGACACATGTTTATATAGCTTCTATACAATTGAGAATCTGGGTAACGAACTGTAATCTGGGCTAGTTTTTTTTAAATATACCAATGGCTTATTTCACAAAAGTGACAATTCTCACGTGACAGTGACAGTTCGCCGTTCATTCCCTGTTCAACAAGGGAATATTGACGCTGACTAACAATTTTACTTATCAACCCAGAAACAGGCACAGTATTGTCAGTGTCAGTGGTGAAATAGCCCACAGGTGGCTTGGTGGAAAACAAACACATAGACTATTAGAAAGTATGCGGACACTGAAGCCTACGTATCCACTTTTAACTTTCCACTCTCTATTACAATTTGAAATCTACAAAATACGCAACTAAATAACAAAGCTAAGTTACAAAGTCAATTTCAAAACTTTACACGACTATTTACAAGTAATTTAAATATAATTATTAATATGTAAATATTAAAAGCGTCACGTCTACTTCTCTATCACAACGTGGAAAGGCATTTTTAAAATATTTGGACCATTCGCTTGCAAGGAAATATAAAATAAACTACGTCTGCCAGACATATTTTACTTATTTAGAGAAAATATAAGGAAATTATACATGTAAAAATATTATGCTAGGTTACCATAAAACTAGATAACTAATAAATGATAAAAGAAACAGGGTTTAGCTTAAGAACTTTACTTAGATCATAATTTTATAAGAGAGACATGAAATTATCAAGAGTACCTAATCATGAAGTTTCGCAAGAAAAGTTTTTAAATGTTAATTACATTTTTAAAAATGCTGCCTTGCTCATTGCTCATATGTGCAATGTACTAGTACGGGCCGAGTGTATAACCAAGATATGTCAACGGTTTGTGCTATAGCTGCATGTAGCTAACGAAACTGTATGTGTATAATGATAAACCTCGTCAAATGAACATGGAAGAGTGATAGACATATTTCGATCATCATGCGTGTAACAAAACAAGTGCATATGACCAGGAAATAGACTCGTTATTTTAAATATTATAAAACTTACGCCAAATCAACTTTTCCTTGAACAACTTTTTTGGTGCCGTGACCAGGATCTAAGATGTACTCTTTAGAGCACATCTTGGATACCAAGGTTTAAAAATAAATAATAGAAAGTAGCCTTATGGCTACAAGCGTAAACAATTGACATCCTAACTCCACGGATGTCCATAATTATTATAGGTACACAATGTTTTTGAACATTTCAGAAAAACCCAAGGCGAGGGTTATTCTGCCCCTGACTGCAGGTATATGTTTGCCAGCACTTAGTAGATTGCATCAATAGTTTGTTCTCCTAAGAGTACAAACACATTGTGAAAAGGTTGGTATACTTACCCTCACAATATTAGCTTCTTAACCGCTCCTTATTGTTAGAAAAACAGCATTCGAATACTGTTTACTATATATTATGGTCAGCAATTCTAAAAAAGTTTGTACTTTTGGATCACGTTTCGATAAAAATTTCCTAAAATGTCTCCAGTAAATTTATATGATAGGTACTTTCCTTTTTTGTTACAAAAAATGTATAAAAATCTGTTAACAAAAAAGGAATGTTTCATACACATAAGTATAACGTTTAGATAGATCTTGCTCAGCATCATGTACTCTACCAGCCTACCAATTTTTATCAATATCTAAGACGTGATCCAAATGTACAAACTATTTGAGAAATTCTCCGGTACAAAATATAACATAGTATTTTATTACGTTTGTTGTTGCCTTTTCTGAGTTACATTTTATCTCTAGAGACTTATTTATACTATTGACAATCAGAATCTGCAGAGAGCGGTTAATACCTAAACAAATATTTGTCGAGGCTTATTGTTAGCTTTTGTATTGGTTTTAACATCTCTATATTGTATATTTCCAATTGTTTCATATTTATTTCTTCAATACCTAGTGTTTTGGATTTCTTTGCAAGCAGAGAGAGTAAGAAATAGCCTAGACATGTATCTGTTTCATAAACACTACGTAAAAATGATTTTATAGATATATCAAATTACAATTACTAATATTTCACAATGTTGTCACTCAGTGTTTCTCGCGTCTGTACTTTTATAGAGATTTCGACATTTTAATAAGATCAGATCACTTTTACCAATTTACTTATTTTGAATAGTATTGAAAATAAAAAATGTATAACAGGCGGACTTAATACGGCATTCTTTACCATGATACGAAACATAAATTCGTTAGGGTGGGTGCAGTGGAGAAACAATGCTAGAACTTGAAAGAGCTCAGCGCTCCGTCTTAAAGGTAATGTTAAAGAAATCCTTCCGATTCCCAACTTCAGATCTTTATGCTGAAGCAAAAGTTCTAACCGTCCGTCAATTATTCCTGCATAAAGTAGTTCTGCTTGCACATATCTCCTCCAAGCATTTGACTTGTTACAATTCGCTCGTTAAGAAACGAGTATTTACGTTACCGGTTCCAAAGGTATCCTCTGCTTTTGCTAGACGATTTGGGGATTATATTAAGATAGCAGCCTACAACGCTATCCTCAAGTACTGTGATATAAAGGGCAGTAGAGTAAATGAGGCCAAATATACGACTTTTAAACTACTCCAGACACTGAGTTACATAGAGATAGAAGCAATTTTGTATAGAGTCACTTAACAACTCACCTTTCAATCTGTAATTCTAGTGTAGAATATTTGAATATAAGCCTTAATATAATTATGTTTGTGTTAACTTAGATATAGTTTGCATGTACCTACTGTACAATGGTTACATAGCAACATGATACTCTACAGAAACAAAAAAAATGAAAAGGGCATCCTCACAGGTAAAGAACAGTAAAGAAGTATATTCATGATTTTGTTGCCAGGAGGACAGATTATTATTTATACAAGTAAAAGAGCTTTTGTTACAGTGCCTTGCTTTTTCACAATAACATGTACATTGTGTAATTCTCTTTAAAATAATTCCGCAGTAAATAGGTAAAAAAGCTACTTGATCTCTTTGACACGCAACCACGGTAAATGAATAAACAAACTACTGCAACGCCTCCGTGCGATAACTAGAAGTTTGCCGCAACGAGGCACTTCGAGCCTTTGATGTAGAGGACACTGGAATGACATTCCGAAAGAAGAAATGGACTACCAGCTAACCAGTATAAGTGAGCCCTGCGATATAACGCTCAGTTTGTAGAATAGTATATTATCTTAAGGCTTTAAGGTGCATTGGGGCTAATTTCAGGAACAAATATTGAATTATTCATTTATATTATTATTCGTAGGAGGTTATATCAGTATTTAATGATGTACTTATCCAGATTAAGATATAGCCTTCTGTCTTGGAATGATTTGTTTTGTTTTTGAATTTTGACCTTTTATTACTGAATAAAAGTTCAAAATAAATTTTGTACACGAGGACGGAGGGGGATTGAGTAGTTTAGTGGCAGGTAAAGAAACTACAGTGTCTGCTTATCGTTGGGTACCCCGTATGCTTGTTTGCCACCGTGTGGCTTAAAAAAAACCGCTTACAATAAGCTGAGGTAATTTTATTGTGCAATGCAATTCCCATTACTTTAAATGGCGTAGTCGGTAGGATACAGTGGGTCATTCGCTTTAAAATATCGGTCAGTCTCAAACGGTCTAGAACGCAAAATGACTAGTGTAGTAATAACTTTCTTGCAAAAATTCCATTTTTGGCATAAGCTTTTATCGCCGACTGTACCTTTCTTTCAACAGTCATCTACTGCTCTTCGAGACGTTTCTAAAAACCCCTTACTCGATGGGGATACGACTTTTCATGACAGAGTTCCTCTGACCACCTTTCTGCTCCATCATCAGATCAGCTCCATGATCATTGCGTCACATATCTTAGGCTGACATAACAAGAAAAACAAAGTAGACATATACATTTACAATAATAGGCATACACCTAACAGACATTTTATATAGGAACAGTTGAACACCTCGCATCCATCGCCTCACACAATCTCAAGCATTCACTACATATTGCCACCCATCGCCACGCAAACAAGTCGCACTCAGGTATCGATGTCAGGAGCGCATTGAGCTGTGAGAGGGCGCGGGGCCGCGGTGAGTTCCTGTACGATACGGTACGCACCGGCGGCACGGCCAACAGGTCGCGTCGTCGCGGCCTGAGTGCTATCCTCGGAACATCAGGAACAAACAGTCGTACGAGACGCTCTACAAGCTCGGGACAGTCTGACTCACCACGTAGAGCTCGACATGCTGTGATCATCAGCTGAAAATTCCGCCTCACCTCCAAGGAGTTATACCCAAGAGAGCCAAGGAGATACTTGGTCGGGTAGAGATACGGGTAGAATCCGAAAACTTTTTTAAAAAGGAACCTTAAAAATGCTTTCTGCACCTTCTCAAGTAGTAAGGCATAAGTCGATTCGTAGGGGTTCCATACGATCGACGAGGTCTCTAATTTACTCCTTACCAAGGCATTGTAAACTATTTTTATGGCCAATGGGTCTTGAAAACAGCGTAGGTTTCGGATTACAAAACCCAGCCTTCGGAAACAGCTCGTCGCAAGAGCAGAAATATGGTCGTGAAAAGTGAGCCGCGTATCAAACACAACGCCCAGGTCCTTGACAGAGAAGACACGATTTATCGGCTCTGACCCTAATATATATTGAAAATGTGAGCGGGTAAATGTACACACGCAGCACTTGGCTGGGTTAAAATGAAGTTTGTTCTCCATACTCCACCGAAATACCAAGTCGATGTCATTCTGCAACGTCTCGCAATCGGCTCTTTGCTCCACGCCGTATACCAACTTGAGGTCATCAGCATATAAGAGACATTGAGCCGCCCGAAGAACCGACTTGAGATCGTTGATCATGATACCAAAAAGCAGAGGCCCTAATATGGAGCCTTGACTGACACCAGACCGGGTATGGTAAGGAGTCGAGACAAAACAACCATGTCGGACGAACTGCTGTCGATCGCGCAGATAGCTGGCAAAAAAGGTCAACAATTTGTGAGAGAAACCAATTTTGTCCAGCTTTGCAAGCAGCACGTCGTTATCCACGCGATCAAAAGCCTTTGCGAAATCAAAATAGAGGACATCGACTTGTATACCTCTATCAAGATGAGCAGCAATATTGTCCGTTAGTATCAACAGATTCGTATTGACTGAGCGACTAGGCCGAAAGCCATGCTGCGCGTCACACAGGAAGGGTCGAACCTGTGAAGACAGAGTTCGGTGAAGTATGGCCTCAAACAACTTGCCAAGGGTGGGAAGAACGGCGATTGGTCTATAATTCTCAACCACGGAAGTGTCACTCGCTTTCGGGATCGGTCTCACCTAGGGTTGTAAAAAACGGTTTTTTTTTCTGGCATGAAAAAAAACCGTGAAAAAAAAACAGTTTTTTTTCTGGAGTATGTTTTTTTTCTAAAGTACGAAATCTCAAAATTTGCAAAGTAGTTAATACTTTTATACGGTTTTTTAGACTTAATGTTAACTATTAAACGAATTTAATCAAATAACTTTAATTTCTGGTCTTATAAAAGTAACATTTACGAAATCTGTAGTTTATAGTTATCACTATTTACTGTTGGCAACACCACCGCCTCTCCACGCTACACGCCGCATCGGGGATTTCCCAAAAAACGTTTGTATACTGAATTAAAATGTACGTTATTGTAATTCTGAAAAAAAACATTTGGTTTTTTTTCTATTTACAACCCTAGTCTCACCCTAGACACCTTCCAACATCGAGGATAAGATCCAGAAGATAGCGCCAGGTTGAATATATATTGTATCGGCATCTTCAAGAAATCCATACAGCCCTTTACAATATACGCCGGTAAGTTGTCGGGTCCAACAGAGCTATTGGCCTTGAGGCGTTTTATCCCAACTTCAACCTCTCGCAATGAAATTGATTTGATATCAATGCAGTCGCCAGTAGGCTCACGATAGGCATTTTCTATCAAGCGTGGGTCAAGAAGCGGAACAGTAGGCAGAAAAACTTCTGAAAAATGGTTGGCGAAAGCACTGGCCACATCTCTACCTACAAATTGTTCGTCTTTAAACTTTATGCGGGACACAAAACCACCATTTGTTTTAAGACTGCCTACGTGATACCATAATATTGCATTGTCACGTGATTTGCATATGTGTGCAAAATTTCAGATCAATCGAACACTAACATACTAACAAGGCAAGTTGAATAAAAGCTTGTCAGTCAGCAGTCGCTTTATCGCATATCGCTTTAAAGTGAAGATAAAACGGAAACGGAACAATATTTTAGGTAGGCATTTTGCTTCTAGACCATCCGCGAATAACCCTAAAATATGTCCAACTGTCCGTGCGGTACTAGAACTATAACTCCTTGTAACGCGTTCGACGTAGTTACAAATTCGGCGCCGCAGCGAGTAACTAATTCGAGCCTTTGATGTGGAAGTACGGGCTGAACTGTTATTCTATACTAACAAGCAAATAACCCATGGACAGTAACCAGGGTTAAGTGAGCTCTTTGATAAATGTTTGGTGAGGTTACGGTTAACTCTGGACACAGAATACGTGTTTTTCAAAACAAATCTCGATTTGCATAAGATCTGGACGTGTTTGGGTGCTTCAAAACAGTGCTTCAAAACGTAATAATGCCATATCCATATCACATCACTTTTCCGAGAAAGTAACATCACACTGAGATATCACATCACACATCACACGAAACGTTACCCGATGCGTTGTGGTGGCACCTTGATCTGACGTGTCCTTTACGGGACATCCATACTAATGTTATAAATGAGAAAGTGTGTGTGTGTGTCTGTTTGTTTGTGTGTCTTTCACGGCAAAACGGAGCGTCGAATTGACGTGATTTTTAAGTGGAGATAGTTGGAAGGGATGAAGAGGGACATAGGCTACTTTTTGCCTCTTTCTAACGCGAGCGAAGCCGCGGGCAAAAGGTAGTCCTGTATATTTTAATAGGGTTATATGCCTGTTGGGAATAGTAACAGCGTCTGTTTGTTTGTAACCGGAGGGTCGAGTAAGCAATGTGTAGTAGGTATTTCGAGTTTAGGGCTAAATACTGAAAGGTAATTTTAGTCTTGCTTCTGGTTAATCGGATACAGGACTATTTAGACACGTTCGCTTTGATCTAGTTAATACATTATAAATAATAAATAAATAAATAAATATTATAGGACATTCTTACACAGATTGACTGAGGCCCACGGATATGTATGATAATATTTTGGATTAAGATTGATGGTTTATATAACCTAACCACAAAATTAAAATTTTGAAAAAACCCCCGACCACGACATAGTGGACCGATTTTCATAAAACATGGCTAAGAACACTCCCGACTAACTCAGCTTTCAGACAAAATAAAACTAAATCTAAATCGGGAGCTACGATGCCACAGACAGACACACACACAGACAGACAGACAAACAGACAGACAGACAAACAGACAGACAGACACGTCAAATTTATAAACCCCGTCGTTTTTGCGTCGGGGGTTAAAAATAACTTTGCCAAAAAAAAAGAATAATAAATGAAAACTTTATCATTACGAGTCGGGGTGTAACATTTTAGGTATGCAATTTTGGCGACTATCCTCCTTTTATATGCAACTTTGTTATTACTGCAGTCGTAAAAAAATATTGATGCTAAAATTTTATTCAGCAATTTTCATTTTGTATAAAAAAAGATTTGTTTGTTGTTTTAGATCATTGAGTTCGACATGTTAGTGCCCAATAGATGGCACCCTTCAGATACATTTATTGACATTGACTTAAGCAAAGAAGAAGCGTAGAAGGTGGCTTCTTTACATTTCTTGTCAAAGATGATCGTAATAGTGAGTAAGATCTTAAGTAATTCCATTTCTCCCTGAAACTTCATAGTTTTCCTTTGCAATAGGTATTTTATGTATGTATACGTATAATAAATAATGTATAGCGTAGTGTCACGACTAACAGGTCGGCATATAATATGCCGGTAAGATAATATAAACGTATTACGTAAGTAATTTGTTTAAGGGCTACGTGGGTTACGGTGTTACGTGACACACACGTTGTTACGGCATTGTTTAACTTTGCTGTCCTTTGTGGTGTTATGGAGGATAATTTGACATAATTCATAAACAAACTAAACTGGAAGAGATCTCACTCAGAGAGCGTGTCATATAGGTACAGATGTAGTGCAAAATGTTTTTTTTTTCCTTCGTATTTTCACGAATACTCACAAACGACCGAGCTTGAACGACAAATATGATTCTTTACAAGAAAATAATTTGGGAAACCACTATGCACTAGTATACACTGAGAGAAATTTGCATTGTGAATTTAACAAGTTCGACTTGTTGCGGTTTATCCGTTTGAATCAGCCAAACGTATGTTTAAAACAATATGTGTCAGGTTGTTTTTATAAAATCGACTTGTTGATTCAAATATATTGCCGATTCAAATGACAAGTAGCTTGTTGTTTGAACCAAAGAGCACGTAGGCGCTATTTTAACCAAAAAACTTGTTGAACGAACATGAAAACTGGTTGTATTTTCTCTCAGTGTACTATGTATGTAGTATAATTTGTTTGGTCAGTGGTAAACATGTAGTCCATGTCCAGTCTGACTTTCTTTGCTAATAACAGGATATTATAAGTAATTTATTAGTTTCCGGTACTTCAAGGTTGTCTGGAAGAGATCGTTCTGTAGCGATACGACCGCCTGTAGTTTACCTTTGTATTGCTACTTTCCTTTGTACTGTTGTTATTTATCGAGCTGTGCAATAAAGAGTATTTGTATTGTATTGTAAGTCTCTAAAGCTTTTTTTTTTAGTATGAATAGGTGGTTTGACCACGATCACACCTGATGGTAAGTGATGATGCGGTCTACGGTGGAGCACGCTTACCTATGAGATACCTATTTACTCTTGCTTTAAAGAGACCTGGATTGTACTCATGTGGAAACAGACTCAGGCAGGGCATTCCACTCTTTGGCGGTTGGCACTTGTAAAAAATGGTAGCCAATAACGCGATGTTTAAAATATAACCATAATTATTAGGACCCACATTCAAGAGCCGTTATATGTAGGGATTGTAGGACATATTTTGACGTTGACATAATTCAGAAGTTAAAAAGTTATGTTTATGTTTTTCAATTTTCAAATTGACGGGAGTATTTCCCAGTCACAAATTTAATAAAATTACATATATATTGAAAGTAAGCATTATGTTTGGCAGACGTTAGCTTAAAACTGATCTAATCTAAGCTCGGATCGGACTAATGGGTCGTGTGCAAGTAAAGTCAGGGGCAGAACAGTCATTTTTGGATTTGATCCATATTTTTATGAACTTCTGATATCACCTAACTTAAAATTTAACTACTTATTTTACAATATACACTTTCTTGTACTAGTACGCAAAGTATGTGCCTATTTCAAAACTTCAAACGTTCACAAGTACCTACAGTAAAACGCTGTTTGATAAACATACGAAGAGGAAATACGCAACTCGTGTCGATTTAAAACGCTTGGTTGTGAAATATATCGCTTCAAATTTTCTCTTTTCTGCACTTGTATTGTGTACACTTTCGAAGAGACCTACCGACAAGACGCCGACTTTATATAGTTCTTTAACAAGTTTAAAATTGAATAAGTCAACACTTGTTTTATATTTGATCTGTGTAAGGCACTGGTCCCACCACGAGCTAGTAAGCTATGAGCTATCAGCTATAAAAACGAACAAAAGATAAGCACCGCTGGGCGAGTAACTATAAACATCGCCGTGTCTCTTTTATTTACACGGGAGTGATTATCTTTTATTCGTTTTTATAGCCGATAGCTCATAGTTTACTAGCTTGCAATGGGACCAGTGACTAAAAGGTGTCCCCCAAATATTTTTTATTTATTTATTTGTCAAAACATTAACGACATCGCTATCAAAACCTTTTAGTTTGCCCCTCACTTTACTTACACAAAGTTCTAAATACACTTACATTAAACAAGGAAAGGTTGACATTGTGGCTGCGCTGTGGGACCCTGTCGTGTCAATATTCGATACAGTACGGATATGATGGTCGCTGTTTCATCGTCTATCATGTTCATCTGAGTGATTGGTCGCTGTTTTTATTATATGAGATAGAATGCGAACGAGCAAAAACCCATATATCGTCACTACTTTGAAAAAATCTCGTATCTCACGCTGCTCCTCAAAGTTAAAACGCAGTAAGTCTATATGCATTCCATACATACTTACTACAATTTTCTTTTCATTGACAGACGAAGATACAAGTTTTTTTAAAGTAGTGACGATATGCCCATTGGGTCGATTTCGACCCACAGCAGAAAATTCGCTCCTTCTCATTAAAATTAGTAGAAGTTTTGAGCCTGGCACCTCAAGGGGTGGAACTAAAAAACGAGTTATGGGCATATATGGGCTAAGGGCCAGTTGCAAGAACCACAGTTAAGAGACACATCAACTTCACTCATATGTATAGTTCCATAAGTCTATGGAAGTTCCATACAAAAATGTAGCAACACAGTTTCACAGTTCCGTTTTCTTTCAACCCCTTATTTGTCAAGAGTGGCACTGATGAGTTTAGTAGTTTCATGTGCTCTGCCTACCCCTTTATGGGATACAGGCGTGATTGTATGTATGTATGTATGTAAATGTAAAATGTAGCGAACGCTATATTCGGTGAGAGTCTGGTGCAACTGACCCTAATTGCATGATGGTAGTAGCAATCACCGCCAACCAGGTTATAAGTTCGTTGCTGGCTTTTAAGATGGGAATATTCCTTGACCTTTAGTATAGGCTCCAGATTTAGCTCCTCGTTATGATAGGAGATGAAACGGCGGCCATTTTAGGGCCACTTTTAAAGCTCACTTTTAAACGGCATTGGTCAGTGAGGTACGACATTTTATAATTAAGTGGGTGCCATCGTACTTTGTAAATAGGTAAAAGGGTTTAAAGTATCATAGTGTATTTATGAAGCAGTACTTTAAAAAAGTGAATTGTACATCAAAGTTCTTTGAAGGTTTATATATATACTCTTGTTTCCTGGTTGAATTAATTTGAGACTAAGCCCAAATTCGTTACGTAATTTTGCATTTTGTAATTAAAGGAAAATAAGTCGAATATGCGATATATTTCCATGACTGTATCAATTCACCAACTAAAAAGCTAACCAGAAAAGTACCACTCCTTAATTTTTCTCATATACGGGAAGAAATGGGAACTTCGAGCCTTGTCAAATTGGACATTTTCCCCTATATAATCGAAACAGATTTATTCTTTGTTCACTACCTACTCTTTTCATAAATACACTGTGACTTAAGGCGTCATCCATATATTACGTCACAGTGTAAGGGGGAGGGGGGGGGTCATACTAAATGTGACAAGCCCTGTTAAAGGGATACAAAAAAGCGTGACACAGGGGGGGGGAGGGGTCCAAAAACCTGAAATTTGGTGTGACGTAATATGTGGATGATCCCTAAGTATCTTCACACAAAATAAAAAAGTAACTGCTTTCATTCCCTTCCTTTTCTTCATTAACTGTATAAGTTTTTGTGTGCGTTAGCGTAGCGGAGCGGCCTAGCCAAAGTGGCAATCGTTGACGCTACGCGGCGATCGAATCGCAGTCTGGCTCTGTCGCGCCACTACAGAAGAGCTATCGGTCATTCTTTATTTTTTTATTTTTTTTTTATTTTATCTTTATTGGGAAACAAACAGCTTACAATTTTACATAATATAGGTTACATGACTAACACATGAGCCAAAACAGTTTCCACTAATGGAATAAAGCAGAGCTTTAAAAATATGTCTGCGATATCATTCCCCTGGTTTATTACATTTCAATACATTTTATATGTAGGCCAGGGGAATGAGACAGCAGACATATTTTCAAAGAATGACCCCTATAGGGAGCTCCTACCCCTGTAGTCTGTATTTTTATGTAGGTATCTAAATAAATGTCAACAAAAACTACCTCCAAAAGGCTCCTTAAGACAGTTGAGGGCAGAAAACATTTCACGACCAAAAAAAGGTTAAAAACAGGTATTCAATGACAAATCCGCTAGATTTTGTAATTGGTTGGTAAACCGATAAATGCTACAATTTTATTCTTTGTTTACGGTTATTTAAATATTTAAAACCACATAGTATAGCCACACCTTGGACAATGGCTATTAAATATGGGCATTTTCAGAATTTGGGACCCCTCAATTAGCGTCAGTTGTTAACAAAAATTAACTCATTGTCAGTTTTGTGACAATAATTAAGCATGAAATTTCAATAAAAATATTGTTTTTGTGTTAGTTACATACACTTTAAGCGTAAATTTTTAGACATATTTTATGCTTAATTGTCGTCACAAAACTGACAGCGAGTTAATTTTTGTTAACGACTTACGCTAGTTAGGGGGACCCAAATTCTTAAATGCCCATATATGAAAAAGGCGCATACCTTCGCACACAGTCTAAGCTCGTGTAGTTGAACGCGTACCATGTTTGTATGAGTGAGATATGACAGGTGGACTGGTCGCGTTCTTGACATTCGGTAACTGGGCAGCACTTTCAGCCGGAAGCAAGGAGTGCCCATACTGCACGATAGTATTCTTTATTGTACTGTGGTATATTCTACGATAAGCGTAAACGAATGTGACGTTGGCTAGTTACCGAGCTCATGATTACTTTCGGAAGACTACTCAAAGGCATAAACAAAAGTGGACTGTAAAAAAGAAGGCTAAAATTGTAGTAAAAGTTTGTGACCCTTTTGCTGTTGTTTAAGTTCTATTCACGTTTCGTTAGCTTAACAACCTTGACGCTTTATTGATTAAGTTAATATATTTTTGACGCTTGGAGGGATTTTACACCGCCAAATTTATTTGTGTTTGTTCTTTACATATCATGCGTGGGGCCGAAGCCAACAGTGCAGAGGCCCTTTAGAACAATTTAATCTAAATGCAGTGTGACACTATTATTGTTATTCTTTAGATATTGGGATCTTTTACATCTCCAAATATTACATTATCAACTACAAAGACTGTACGTCTCTGTTTATTGTTTATTTCAAAATTATTATGATTTGTAATACCTGACGTATTGGCAATTAATAAATGTAAGGTAAGACTTTTAATTTCGTAAAAGTTTGACGTCCAAAATAATACCAATTGCATTGACAGGGATGTCAAAATCACTCTCAATTTAGCTTGGCATAACTTTCCATCCACAAGCGGAAGTCCCGAAAAGAAAAAGTTTTCTTTCAAGTATGTTACGTATTTGATATTGACATAACTTAGCAGTAACTTTGTTATTACCATTCCGCCAAGAATAAGTGTGTTACAAACTTACAGCAGTATCCTTGCAAGAAACATGCCAGAAGCAACTTCCCATAATAAAAGTTACAAGTATAAGTGACGTAATCAAATATGCAACAATAAAGCCTCCGCCACACATAAAGCGTTTTGATAGCGTAGCGTTAGCGGAGCGCAATGATAGCGGTGCGCCGGAGGAACGCTGGCGTTCCGCTCGCAATCCGCGCGCATTCCATTCGCAAACCGCGCTCGTTAGTTCCTACCGGCGTCCGCTGGGCGCAACGCCAGCGTTTGTCTGGCGCACCGCTAACACACCGCCTACGCTCTCAACACGCGCATGTGTGGCCGAGCTTTAAGTCTTATTGGTCTCATAATAAGATAAGTTTTTACGTCACATTTAAGAATCTTCGTACAAATGTTACTGTTCTCCGATGACTTTCTTTTGGGAGGCTTTTTTGTCGGAACTTTTATCGGTCGTAAAACATTCGTCCTTTTCTGGTTTAACGACTTGAAGAGGGACGGGTGAGTTGATGTGATAACGTGTCTCGATGATGTAGTAAAAGACTACGCATTGTGAACTTTTACGAAACAAGTGTCATTTTATTGTTTTAACAAGCTGAGGGGCCATTTTTTCAAAGTTGTCCACCCCACTGTTTTTTGTTTTGGAATATTTTATAGAGGTATGGTTTCCACTCAAATCACGAGATTTTTCAATCCTAATAAGAGAAAAAGTGTTTCAAGGATTTTTTCCCATTCCGTTACCAGTTTTTCATATATTTTTTTATGGCGATAACGGAATGGAAGATTTAAAAATGTATGGAAATTTTGGGAGATTTTTTTCTGCTGTCAAAATCGAAGGACTTCGCGATTTTGAGAATGAATCGCGTAAAAAATCCCCATGATACTTACAAAAAAAGTAGGGTGGTCAACTTAGAAAAAAAATACCCAGAAACATGTGCTGTTAAGCTCAAAATACCGAAATCTTGAAAAAGGAAAAAAATTTCTGCCTTGGGTGATAATTGAACTTACACGGTCTCTGGGGTCAAAGCAGTAGTTAAAGTAAAGTTAAAAAAAATTGGCAATTTGTAGGTATTTCAGAGTTTATTTATGTACAGTGGTCCTATGTTTTCTAATCTGATCCATCTAGTGGAGATGATCTTTGTACGGTAAAGTCTTGTTAGCGAAACAGCCTTTGAGATGCGAATGCCAATGCTGTTGTTAAACTGATGGAGTGTCTTGTATCAAGTGGATAAAAAAGGCTTTGTTGACTTGACAATATAAGGGCTTTTTCATCCATTGCTAGGAGTAATTTCCTTTCTAAAACATTGTTTGCATAAGTATAGGTAGTTAGGTACTATTTTTTTAGCTTTGAATAATATTTTGTAACATAATTATTTTAACAAGAAATATTCATATTAAAAAATATCAACTTAACGCATGAAAAATAAATTTTTTTTTTTTTTATAGAAGTTCAAATTATAATGACTAAAAATTATTTCCACCTTGAGTATTATCATTTGAACCCTTAGCATTAGAATTATGTATTTTTTAAATTCAGGGTTCAATGAACTTGCTGTAACTGTTTTGCTCTCTTGTGACAGAAAGAACGAGCTTAGAGGAAGGCCCGCTACGTTAACGCACACCTAATCTGAATATCATGATTAGGAATATAATTATTAGGTAAATAAGCTATGTATGTACATGATTCAATGCATTGAGCAATTTTATTACAATTATATTAAGTGATTGACAAAAAAAGCTATGGTCGACATTATAAGTTCCAATGGCATACTATGTAAATTGTAAATACATAGTTAAATAAGGCAAATCGTAACTATATAAGTCCGTTTTCACATTATCCGATCCGATATCGGATGTCGGAAGGATTTCAATGAAAAAAATCCAAGATGGCGCCGTAATGTATGGGATATCCGTCCGACATCCGATATCGGATCGGATAATGTGAAAACGCACTAACAATAATGTATAACAATAAAATTAAGTCTATACATCTAAGTACTTAAAAGTTTTTAAAACATGTATCGTAGCTGCCATAGATAAGTTTTGTCAGAGAAAATGTTATGAAGTGCAGTCCTTAAGTTAATGTGAAAAAGGGCAAAAATACCTTATTTACAATATCATTTAAAACCTTGGGACTAGTCGAGGAATGAATTATTAAAGTTTAAAAATATTTACAATATTTCTATACTATAATATATAAAAAATATCATTTTCGTGCTTCCTCTACTAATTGCTTAACCTCACTTTATGTCACCTTTAGTACGTTTTCACATTATCCGATCCGATATCGGATGTAGGACCGATATATTATACTTTAAAGGCGCCATTTTGACTTTTGCCTTTGACATTCTCCCGACATCCGATATTAATCGGATAATGTGAAAAACGCTCTTAGCTTTAAGTACAAAAACTAAAGACTTAGAAATTATTCTACAAACTATAAAGGCAAAAAATGCATGAATATATCATTAAAAATCTCTTTTTTGTATAAGTTATCTTTTTAAAGTGCTTATTTCACTAGGGGCCCAAAATACCGCCACGTGAATTGGCAGTGACATTCAATAAAATTATGGCGTTTCTAATTTTTATTGAAATAATTTAAATATTATTTAATTTTATGTAATTTAAAGACTTGCCATTCGTTTTTTTGATTTTGAAATTTTAACTTTAGCTCTGTGTTCATAGAGTCCAAACTCAATGTAAAATAATTATAGAAGGTCAACCAAATAAGGTCAACTAAAAAAGGCGGCAAATTTTAAAAATATGGGGCACACCGCAGCCAATAGTCTTTATAATACGCGTGCCTTTATAAACCTTGACGTTTGTGGAATCATCAACAAGCCATATCACTTAAAAATTGATGATTTTGTTGACCGTCTAGATTTATAACATGGGGCCCCAGGAGTATAGGCAGGGGTAAAGTCTGGCGTCCACTAGGCGGTCGAGTTGAGTCTCATTAATTCGCCTTCTGTATTTCTTAAGCAACTGCGTCCATTAGCGACGAGTAGAATGCATTCAAATGAATGAGGACTCGATTCGACGTGGCTCGATTCCGCTTAAGGTCACTGCCAATTTAAGTCACACGGTATTAATCGCTGTCCCCTAATGAAGTAGCATTAATGCTTGGTGCGTTGCGCTGGCGCACGCACGCAGAGGGCGGGCTGGGCCGCCATCTTGTGCCATCACCTCGCGGCCATCTTGTTTTCCGCGTCCTTGGCGTCGTCTTGCGAGAGGTCGCGAGTCTCTTGCACTGACTCCAGTGCGACGTCGAACGATGTTTGTCGGCTGGAAGAGATGGTTCATATCAGATTAATTATGTTAAAATGGTTCAAACGAACGAAATGTAGGCTTCCCTTTTTCGGGAACATATAAGAAGAAGGCTTTAAATCTAGCAAATAGCGAAACAATTGAAAGCGAGCACGAAACGACTTTGTTACGAGTGCATAACGAAATCTAGTAAATCTACAGCAAAAACGTTGCACGTTGGCGGCGAACTTAATGCTTACTCGCGGCAAGCTCGCTTCGCTCTTGCGTCAAAGTGGTAACGAACTCGCTTCGCTTTCAACTCGCTCGTAATTCGCGTACAACTCGTTAATGTGGTAGCTGCTACTTATGGTAACGATGTCCAGATTTATTGCAGTAAAATAAGTCTGTATCTATACTCTAATTTTAATTGCCAGAAAACGAGAAAAAAGGTACGGCCGAGGAAAAATTAGTTTGTGGTGCCTCATTGTGAAGTCTTTGGCAGCCAAGATTTATACCTGTCCATAAGATAGTTCCCGGGGGCTGAAAGCGACCGGCCCGAGCGCGCCAGGCCTCCTCGCTTGGGTTTCTCGGCCTCCTTGATGGTCTCCGAGGACTCGCGGCGGGAAGTGCTGCCTTCCCGGCTTCGGAGGAACGGGTTCTGGAACATAACATGAGGAGATATTGAAACAAATGAACAACATATCTGAAAAGCCTGGATGTGATGTGGACACGAGTATGCCTATGAAATGTGTCAGCAACAGGTCTGTTACCTTATTGAAGAGAGGTGGCAAACACAACCACCGCCGCGTATGGATAACCGAAACACCAGACTTGTTCTAGGCGCGTTACCAGCCTTTTAGATGGAAGTATGCTCTTTTCTGTTGTAGATTGAAAATTATTATGATGTGATTGCTATGGGTAAAACACCTTTTACAATCACTACACCAAAAGTTTTTGCGGCTCTAGTAAGCTTTGATAACTCAGTTGTCTAAAAGCAATTGTTATTCCAGAGAGTCTCAATTTCAAGATGTCTTCGACCCTAAAACCGATTGATCATTTGTATTAAACGATGATGTGAGAAAGAAAGGAGCAAATGCTGAGCTGATGAAAGACAAAAGAAATGGAAGAGAAGAACGTTTTGCGCTATCTCCACATAACGTAGAATAAGGATAGGGGTAGGAGGGGGGGGGGGGGGGGTGTAGGAGGATGAAGAAGATACCGACCTGAAAGCTGTGTTTCTTGAGCATGGTCTTGATGAGGATGAGAGTGGACAAGTTGGGTATGGAGGTGACAACGCGCGCCATGTCCTCGTCTGTCACTTCCACAAGCCGGCAATTCTCTTGTTCCGACGGTAGAGGATCAGCTCCGTTGTTTGTCACCCAGCCGTGTTCCTGTACAAAAGAAGTTTTTTTCACGAAAATGAATGTCAGGAAATGCTAAAAAATTAGCTTATAATAAATTTAAAAGTGGAAAAGCTCTATTTTAGGTAAGGCTTGAACTAGCAGCACTCTGCCAACTGAGCCACCAGGACTTCAACCAAGCCAGCAAAATTTTCCACTTAGGTCAATGGGACATGTACCTTAAGAGTCTTCTGAATGCTAAGCATTTGTCCGATAATCATCGTTTGCAAAAATAAACCACTTAGTGGAGTTGAAATTGGCAGCCAAAAAGAACAATTTATATTTTGTTCGGAGCCTACAGATATCAGTTTACCAAATAATATCAGACACTCAGGAAAAATCACAATACCGAATAACTGACAGGTATTGTTTGGCGATGAATATAATTACAGGCTTCTTAAAAGTGAACAGCTTTGCAAATAATAAGATACTTAAATTACCTAAGAAGTGTTCAAATAACTGTGAACATAGCCAACAATTTCGTCTAAGATTAGAAGATTACTATCGCTCTCTCACCTTAATCTCATGCATCGTAGCTCTTTTCATCCGATCATTATCCAACATGCGTTAACCACTTTAGTGGCGCAGAAAGGGCCTCGAAAGAAACTTCAGAGGTTCCGACAGCGATTGCTGAGCTATTTCAGCGCACGTACACCTAGAGATCACAGGTTGTAGTGCTATCTTACTCTTTCATACCTTAATCTCATGCATGGTCGCTCTTCTCGCTGGGTCCTTATCAAGCATCCGTAGAAGCAGACTCTTCAGAGGCGCAGAAAGGGTGGGTCTTGATGGAAACTTCAGAGGTTCCAACAGTGCTCGCTGAGCTATCTCGACGCATGTACCATGCCAGGGTACTCTTCCGGTAACCATGGCATAGAGGGTCACGCCTAGCGACCAGATGTCTGCCGCCTGGAGAAAACAAAATATGTAAGGTTCAGTGATTCCTCGAGATTTGAGTTGTTATTTCCGACGTAACATCCTACATTTCATGGCGACCCTGCCAGTCAGGATACACAGCAGCCCCAGTCTAGAGCCCCAGTTCATGGTAGCTAATGAGGATTTGACTAATGGATAATGATACATTTAACGTCACAATATAGTACATACAAAAGAAGACATGTAAACATTAGGTACATTGACTGTCGTATCTGAGGTATCTTTGGTTTGATGAAACTATTGTCATGAGTCGATTTCATACTAAGACAGGAATCAATGCCTCGTTAATAGTTATACTAATAAGGTGTAATGATTTAGAAAAGGTCTTACCTCCCCATTATACCGATCAGCGGGTGCCGCTGCCTCAGGAGCTCTAAAAGCCGGAGTCCCCACTCCCCCCGCTAGCCCTGCATCAGCCAACTCCCCGCAAGCACCAAGATCAGCTACTTGGACCCGACCGTCACCAAGGAGGAGGTTAGCTGGTTTGATGTCTCGGTGAGCGATACGTTGGTAGTGTACTGTTAAAAAGAGTAATTAGAAACCAATATAAGTAAATTATCTGTGTTATTAAAAAAAACTATGCTTTCCGTTAAAACTTTCCCTGTATTGTTTATCCAACATTTTTGGTTTCAAAGATATTGATCAATTTGTAAGTCAAATTTGTCATAAAGCTCGAGTACTTGTTTTTTTTTTGATGGTGCGACGTTTTAGCATCCCGTACTCAAAAAGGCCAAATTTAAAATGGACACGGTTGCTAAACTCGTAAAAAACAAAACTACTTTTTTTTCAATAATAATAATAAAAAATATTTCGGAATATTCTTGTACTTACAGTACTCAATACCTAGAAGAGAATCTCGGAAGTACTTCCTGGCTAGCTCCTCACTCAGCGGGTTATCCGTCGGTATGTCGATGACTGGTCCACCTTCCAGAAGCTGGAACACCAGGTACAGCTGGTCTTCTTCAGGGTCGTCCAACACCTGGAAACAATCCTCATGTTAGACGGGCACTAAGAGTCCGTTTTACTTAAGACCGAAGACATATGTAACTCCCTATAGACGGATAAAGTCTAAAAAAAAAACGTACCTCTAAGCCATAGAAAAAAAGGTACGGTGACCTAGATGGCGTTACACCTTTGGAGAACGCTCAACTAGATGGCGCTAATATTAATATTTGACATTTTAATACATATCAAGCTAAGAATATGGGCCAATTGTCAAAACTGAGGTTCAAAAGTTCTAAGCTTGTGTCGAGTGATGGCTGTCTATGCACTGTGATTACACAATTTACTTTGACAGTAACGCTCTGTACTCGGTCCTCTTTGCTTTAGACGGACTAAGCTTGAGCCAAGCAAGCACCGCAATCGGTTATCATTATAAAAATAAGACAAAAACTAAACCAAATATTAAATGCAAACAGGTTCCAAAATAATACAGTTGTTCGTATAGGTACTTATTCGGGCGTGATTTCGTATTGACTTGCAAAGTAGCCGCCAAGTTTCCAAAGTTCCGGCAGGCCAGCACTCAACAGGTTGACGACTTGTTGAATAATGTTGAATGACCGAATCATTACACGCGTGGTTACGTGGGAAAAATATTATAAATGGCAATGTTGCCATTCACAGAGTTTTGTTATTCAATGTCGTATCAAAACAAAATCATAACCATAACAAATTGTAAAATATGAACAGACTTCTGAAATAAGACAAAGACGTATAAGGCACAGCGGGGCAAATCTCGACTGGGGGGCAATTGTAACTAACCCATTTTTTCCATTATTACACTATGATGTTGAGTTCTACATGTATCTACTGAACACGCCTACCATATATAACCGGTGGACACTCTGTTTAATAATGCAAACATTGTAAAACATGGAAAAAATGGACCAGTTACATTTGCCCCTCAGTCGAGAATTGCCCCGCTGTACCTTAGTTAGTTGTTCGGGTGTAATTGTTCGCAAATATTGACTTGTAAAGTAATAAGCCACCAAGTTTCCAAAGTTCCGGCAGGTCAGCACTCAACAGGTTGACGACTTTGTTAGAAAAATATTAGACTTTCATGTCTTGGAGCATTCCATGAAAAACTCTACCAATGTCCCGTACAGTCGCGAATTATCTCAAAACTGGCTGGGGTAAAACCCAGCCAGTTTTCCTCCGAGGTAATGTGCAGAATTATGCACAGAAAACTGATTGCATGCTTTAAAAGCCGAAAACAAAAGCGCAATTCATTAAACATTATGCGTTTGCACGTGAAAGCCCGTGGAATGCTCCTATTCCTGTTTAAAGTAAGTGCGTTTTCACATTATCCGATCGGATATCGGATGTCGGAAGGATTTCAAAGGCAAAAACCCAAGATAGCGGCTTAAATGTATGGGATATTGGTCCTACATCCGATATCAGATCGGACAATGTAAAAACGCATTAAGATGCGGAAAAAGTAAGAGTGGCCACTCTGCCAGTAAAATATTGTAAACACTGTACAGGCGTACACGGGTCTTCTAAGTAGCGGTGGATGGATAAGTATCCATACTTACTAATATTATAAATGGGAAAGTGTGTGTATCTGTTTGTTTGTCCGTCTTTCACGGCAAAACGAAGCGACAAATTGACGTGTTTTTTTAACTGAAGATAGTTGAAGGGATGGAGAGTGACATAGGCTACTTTTTGTCTCTGTCTAACCCCCCACTTCCCTGAAATGGGGGGTGGAAGTTTGTGTGGAGAATTCAGCAATTTTCGAATTCAACGCGAGCGAAGCCGGGGGCAAAAGTTAGTAGTTACATAAAGCGATGGGGGCGTAAGCCGGAAATTCCCGAAACTTTGGCGCTTTGAAAACTGTAAAGTAGGTATAACTACACGCGCAGTCAGAGGAGTTTATTGAACAGTGCGAAGTTAGGCGGAAACGCTTAAACTTGAAAAGGTTTCGTTACAGTACGAAAGGATGTTTATGGTTGAGTAAAACTTTTGCATCTCCTGAAAATAACGAGTGTCGAGTATCTATGTCTTTATTTATTTTTCAGTACAGATGGTGTTATTTTTACGCACTAGTTCGAGAAGCGGTTCATTATATGCCAGGTCGAAACTTCGGAGGGCCATCTGTACTGAAAAACGTCGTACGATACACGTGCGAAAAGGAAATTCGTAATTCGTGTCGATTTAAAACACTTCCTTCGGTCGTTTTTTAATTTATCGCCACTCGTTTCGAACTTCCTTTTTTACGCACTTGTATCGTAATGTACTATTTTATACCACGTCGGTGGCAAACAGGTATACGTCCCGCCTGATGGAAAAATGTCGTCATTATGTAAACCTACTCGTTGATTTGCAGACCTTATACTCGCTAACAGTTCACCAAATTATTTATTATCTATAATCTATAATAGTTTCGATGCATAGGGAAAATTGCAAGTGATTAAGTAGTTTTTTTTAATACAAGATGGCCAGTTACTGGAAGGGAGCCAGTTACTGGCAATTTACCCTAAATATATTTTAATATTTTTTCAACTTCGTCATGAAAAATATTCAACACAAGACATAGCAAAATATTGCTTAAAACGTAATAAAATGGTTCAATAATTTGTGCCAATTCGGGGTGAAACGCAGTACCTAAGTATAAAATCAATTATAATTTCCAAATCCTAAAGTCTCAACGATTTAAAGACACTCATTTTATATAAAAGAAAATGTGCAAAGTGCAAACACATGAAAATCCAACCTTTTTAGGGTTCCGTAGTCAACTAGGAACCCTTATAGTTTCGCCATGTCTGTCTGTCCGTCCGTCCGTCCGTCCGTCCGTCCGTCCGTCCGTCCGCGGATAATCTCAGTAACCGTAAGTGCTAGAAAGCTGAAATTTGGTACCAATATGTATATCAATCACGCCATAGCTGGGCATTAACTCGTTAATCCGTTAATCGTTAATTAACGAAGTTAACATTTCGATTAACGAATTAACTTTTAAGTTAACTTCAAAAAATGTTAACGGACTCGTTAACTTCCGTTAAACTTCTCCGAGTCCGTTAATCGTTAATTTAGCAGGGCCGGCGCCATCTGCGCTGCGAAAAACACGTTCTGAACGCTACTATAAAAACCCGAAGTACGGCAAATCCTAGAATTTACCGATGTCGAAAGCTAAACCCCGAAATAATACCTAAATAAGTATTATTTACGTGGGTTTGCTTTTTTTACCAATGTTGATTCGGTGAATCCTAAGTTTTACCATGGTGAATGTTCTAGTGATAGGGCAGCAAATTCGAGCCCAATTTACGACCAAATTAACTTCCTTAGCCACATTAACCGCCCGCCCCAGTCCCAACAGCCCAACATCACCAGAATCACGCTTCCGCCTGCTGTGAACTTGCAGCTCTTCTGACAGAGCTCTCGGAAGTAGCTCAGGCGATCACTCACTGCCTTCTACATGCAGCCTAAAGTTAAATAGGCTTACGTACTTCGAACTTTTATAGTAATATATAACACATTGCAGTGGATTACTGATCAGAAGATCACGTGTTAAGAGCGCTATGACAAAAAAAGGCGATATATTGTAAAATACACAATATTCATCGATAAAATTGTACACTTTACCCCTACCAAAAGACAGTAAAAGTACTTGTTTCAGTTAGAACATCTTATTAACTGTCGGTTAATTAAAAAACATATGGAAGAAAAAGCTTATTCAATTAGTAATGATTTTTTTTCTGATGCTCGTTTAGGAAAAACCGCGTGAAGCACTGATTTCGGAGCTCTTATTGTGTACAATTTGATAAGCTCACTCTCATAAATGTGGTAAATTTAAGTTCCTAATATCCTGTACCTTAGGCCCATTAAACAATATTTATCATTTAATCCTTTTGAAATTGAGAAATTGAAAGTAAAACGAACTCAATTTTGTCTTGAGAATACATCGAAACAAGTGATCATTTCTCCGAAAATCTACATGTTATCGAAGTTATTTTAGTATATAAATAATCTGCACAATCTGCTTAAATTGCTGCTATCCATTAGTCGTTATAATATTTTATAATGATTTTTTGCCAATTTTTTGAAAACTAGCCCTCCCGTCGCTATATTACCGGTGACGAACGCCCGCGATTTCAGTGCCGCGTCGGAGCTCGTGAAGGTAAGACGTATGTCGCTTTGCTCTCCGAGTTTTCATCGCAAACGACGAGAATATTTTATCGTTGTGTGGGTCGGACGCCTTGTTTATACACGGGCTAACCCCGCATTGTGTGTGTGTATACAGCGACCAACGAATTTGATCCTAGATCCGTAAGTATTTGCTTTTGTAATATTTTGTTATGTTTGAATGTTAAAGTATTAGAACATTTAGAACGTTGTGATGACAAATATGTTAAAATTACAATACGGTCTAAGACACAACAAGATGGTACACGGGATCTGATGATGGAGACAGATGGTGGTCACCAGTACTAATGAACCGTATGACTAAACAACTTCGTGTTTAGACTCATTGGGTTCGTCTCAACAAGACCTTTGACAAGAGGTGGTACTCAGGGTCTGATGATGGAGCCAGATGGTGGTCACCAGTACCAATGAACCATATGACTAAACCGCTTAGTGTTTAGGCTCATTGGGTTCGTCTCAACAAGACCTTTGACAAGAGGTGGTACTCAGGGTCTGATGATGGAGCCAGATGGTGGTCACCAGTACCAATGAACCATATGACTAAACAACTTCGTGTTTAGGCTCATTGGGTTCGTCTCAACAAGACCTTTGACAAGAGGTGGTACTCAGGGTCTGATGATGGAGCCAGATGGTGGTCACCAGTACCAATGAACCATATGACTAAACCGCTTCGTGTTTAGGCTCATTGGATTCGTCTCAACAAGACCTTTGACAAGAGGTGGTACTCAGGGTCTGATGATGGAGCCAGATGGTGGTCACCAGTACCAATGAACCATATGACTAAACCGCTTCGTGTTTAGGCTCATTGGGTTCGTCTCAACAAGACATTTGACAAGAGGTGGTACTCAGGGTCTGATGATGGAGCCAGATGGTGGTCACCAGTACCAATGAACCATATGACTAAACAACTTCGTGTTTAGGCTCATTGGGTTCGTCTCAACAAGACCTTTGACAAGAGGTGGTACTCAGGGTCTGATGATGGAGCCAGATGGTGGTCACCAGTACCAATGAACCATATGACTAAACCCCTTCGTGTTTATCCCATTTTAAATCGGAATATGATGCGTCTAACATAAAGAAAATATGTATCATCACTTACGTTACAAAGCAATAATCTCCACCTAAATTGAAAGTGGTCCCAACAGTCGACAAATCGTCCTATGAGATTATTTTAATACTGTGTTTACACAGCTCATAAAAACACAATATAAGCGAAAAATCTGTTTTATTTAACAACTTACCTGAAGGTAACAAAAACTCGGTTAAAAACCGAAATTCGAATCGGTTTCGAGTTTCACCGAAAAAAAACCGAAACTCGGTTTTCGGTTCTAGCTGCATTCCCTAGACCCTGAGTACCACCTCTTATCAAAGGTCTTGTTAAAACGAACTCAATGAGCCTAAACACGAAGTAGTTTAGTTACATGGTTCATTGGTGACCACCATCTGGCTCCATCATCAGACCCTGAGTACCACCTCTTGTCAAAGGTCTTGTTGAGACGAACCCAATGAGCCTAAACACGAAGTTGTTTAGTCATATGGTTCATTGGTACTGGTGACCACCATCTGGCTCCATCATCAGACCCTGAGTACCACCTCTTGTCAAAGGTCTTGTTGAGACGAACCCAATGAGCCTAAACACGAAGCGGTTTAGTCATATGGTTCATTGGTACTGGTGACCACCATCTGGCTCCATCATCAGACCCTGAGTACCACCTCTTGTCAAAGGTCTTGTTGAGACGTACCCAATGAGCCTAAACACGAAGCGGTTTAGTCATATGGTTCATTGGTACTGGTGACCACCATCTGGCTCCATCATCAGACCCTGAGTACCACCTTGATGTAATTAGAATTGTATTTGACTTATTTTATCATCATGTATTATTAATATATACTTTGCTCTAATACTTATAATAATACTTATCATATAACAAAATCAATTACCTACTTGGGATGGGATCTACTTAAATATGATCATAGTTTATAATTATTACTAATTTTTAAATAAATTTTAACATAATTAATATTATTTTGCGCTATATTCTAGTATTTTCGTGCAAAATAATGTTTATTAGAAATCAAAAGTTTATATTGAGATAGTAGATTGTAGTTGTTAACAAAATTCCATAGGAAGGATCAAGATTGTTTTCTCCATTATTGTAGTGCGAGCGAGTGGAAAGACGTGCTAGAAAGGGTCGGCATATTGGGCTCGCGCGGCGGGTAAAATACCTAATTTCGCCCGACGCCGAAATGTTATAACGCTCTTAACGGATTATCGATTAACTTTAACTTACGTTAAATTTGTTGAAATGTATCGCTTTAACGATTAACGAAGTTAACTATTTTAGTAACGGATTAACGATTAGCGAAGTTAACTATTTGATTAACGGTGCCCAGCTATGAATCACGCCAACAAAGTGCAAAAATAAAAAATGGAAAAAAATGTTTTAATAACCCTTCAGGTGGCGAAATCCGGGAGCCGACCGCACGTAAAGTGGCAGGTAACCGGGAGCCGGACTTGAAATAAAAAGCTGTTGAGTGGCAAGGATACCGATAAAATGACAGAAAAAGTTTACCCTTGAGTGGCGGGGCCCTCACGGGTGGTCATCGCGAATGTCACTTGTGTTACAAAAATTTTAATTTCTCAAAAAGTGTAGGGATGTTGTGCATAAACCATATATCACTGGATTCATTATGAAACGGCTAAAATCATTCCATAGCAAAAAATACATTCCATTTATGTGAATTTTGCTAGACTCGATCAAATATCAGGTGGCTACGTTTTCCACTTCCATGTATTAAAGTAACTTTATTTAGGAAAACAAACAGTAAATTGTATAAAAAAGTAATTCAGGGACTTAAATATACATTTATTTACACTTATATCCCTTTTTTTAACATATTACAGTACAATTTTTGCAAAAAAGACGGTTTTTAAACACGTGTCTCAAATATGGCAGGCGGTTGGTCCAATCAAATTGGGTCATATTTCAAGCTGTTTTGAAGTTGAGGGTATTGGACCTTTACTGAATGCCGTCCTTGTTTAGTGACGAATGGTTCGTGCAAGTGTGAGGAAGCTAGATACAGTTTTAGACGGTTTTATTTATATATTTAGGCATATCGTCGCACGGGGTCCGGGAGCCGGTCCCTGCCACTTATCGGCTTGTTTTTCCCAGAGTCCGGCTCCCGGCGCCTGCCACTTAACGGAATGTTTTATAAAACGACCGTGCCACTTATCCCCTATGCAACTTGTAGCTCCGCCACCTGAAGGGTTAGGGTACCCCCCCCTACATGTAAAGTGGTGGCTGATATTTTTTTTCATTCCAACCCCAACGTGTGATATATTGTTGGATAGGTATTTAAAAATGAATAAGGGTTTACTTAGATCATTTTTTGATAATATTAATATTTTCGGAAATAATCGCTCCTAAAGGAAAAAAAAGTGCGCCCCCCCCCTCTAACTTTTGAACTATATTTTTATTTTATTTTATTTTATTTTATTGATTAGGGAAACAAACAGCATACATAATTTCTTATAGTTTACAACGATATGTTAACACATTAGCCAAAACAGTTTCCACTGAAAGTTAGTACATACAATTTTGCTCTGAGAGACAAATGTTTAAAAAATATGAAAAAAATCACAAAAGTAGAACTTTAACTATAAAACTCCCGTGAGACTCATACATATTTAAAAATATTTTAAGCGGGTTACTCACGTATTAAGTCGATATAGCGTTCGACATGTTTCGGCTCAATTTCGAGAGCCTTTCTCGAGAGTAGCGACACCCCGCCTTTACATGTCGAGAGCGCGACGCATACTGCGGGCGCTTGCTCGGTGCGCGCGGCTGCTGAGGACAGGCGCAGGGGGGGGTCGGCGGCGCGGGCGACGTCACCGTGGCGAGATCGGAGCTACCCACTATGTTACCTGCTTTTGACAAAAGTAACATAGTGGGTAGCTCCGATCTCGCCACGGTGACGTCGCCCGCGCCGCCGACCCCCCTGCGCCTGTCCTCAGCAGCCGCGCGCACCGAGCAAGCGCCCGCAGTATGTGTCGCGCTCTCGACATGTAAAGGCGGGGTGTCGCTAATCTTGAGAAAGGCTCTCGAAATTGAGCCGAAACATGTCGAACGCTATATCGACTTAATACGTGAGTAACCCGCTTAAAATATTTAAAAAAAAAAAAAAAGTAGAACTTTATAAAAAAATTCTAGGAAAATTGTTTTGAACTTGATAGGTTCAGTAGTTTTTGAGAAAAATACGGAAAACTACGGAACCCTACACTGAGCGTGGCCCGACACGCTCTTGGCCGGTTTTTTCAATCAAGCTTACACGTTTTGTGTCAAATTTCTCCATGTCAATACTCCTACACCAGCCTCTCCCAAAATTTACTTTGTTTTCTCGAAAAAATATTAAATCGAGATAAATTCGAGACAAAATGATACCCGATACTGGCGCAACGAACTCTCGAGTTCTTTGTCAACAGTGTGACTCATCACGCGGATCCCAGGTTTTACTTTATTTTCTGAGGAGCGATAGTTTGTTGTTTTTAGAAGAGACAAGAGAATATACAAAGACGGATAAAATCTAAAAAAAACGTACCTCAAAGCCATAGAGAAAAAGGTACGGTGGCCTAGATGGCGTTACACCTTTGGGGTACGCTCTGCTAGATGACGCTAATATTAATATTTGACATTTTAACATATATCAAGCTAAGAATATGGGCCAAATTGTCAAAACTGAGGTTCAAAAGTTTTAAGCCTGTGTCAAGAGATGGCAGTCTATGCACTGTGATTACACATTTTACTTCGACAGTAACTCTCTATAATACTCGATCCAGTTTGGTATGGATGTGGTATGGATTTAAAATCAACTGTGGTGACTTTTACTTTTTTTTAGAAATGACCAGTTTTTTCAATCATCGATTAATATCGTGCAAATTTTAAGACACAAAAAAATAGTACATTACATCAGAGGCCGGGAAAATGAGGATTTCCGGCCAAGTGGGTATATACGGCCGAGCGAGCGTGCGAGCGAGGCCGGATAGGGATACGAGGCCGGGAATCCGTTTTCACGCCGAGGCATGTATAGTGCTTTTCTCAAACATACAATGAAATAAAAAAAAAATGCTCTAAAGGACAATATTTTATTTATTAAGTGACAAAATACAAATACACTCAAACGTCAAGTGTGACAAGTATCCAGGTCACACAAAAATTTAAAAAAAAAGTGACATGACAGTACTGACACTACTGACAGCTTACTTAAAAAAGTTACTTTGCAGGCCTAGGCCTAAAAAATAATATGAAATCCCTTTACAGTCCTCTCGAGTTGTTGCGCCCAAAAAGCGATACTTCCCAGCCCATTTTAAGGAACGTAAAGACAATATTTCATTGCATGTTTGAGAAAAATATATATTGAGTATCATGTCGTTGACGATTCACTCTCTATCAGTTCTCTTTACAACACTCATTTACAAGTCTCTGTGTTTAAGGCAAGAATTCAGTAAATCTTAGGGTAGATATTTTTGTCCTCTCAATACAAGTGAGCTCCTAGAAAACTCAGTCCTGAGTGTTTTTCATTTGTTTCTTCAGCCGTTATTAAATTATAGCTATTGCTCTTGAACACTGTTCTTACGTTTATTTATCTGTATTTTACGCATTCTATGTAATATTTTTATTTCGTCAACAGGATAGTTGAGGCTCATTTATAAAACAGAAATTAATATACGTCGAAAGAATATGCGTAAACAATATTGCACGCTGAAATGTCATTAAAATCAGAATCAGTATCTCCAATGAATTTGTGATAAAATGTTGTGTGCACAAGATGAATTGAAAATTGGCAAACGTGCCAACGTTGGGTGAATCAACTTTTTCTTGCCTGTTATTGCCATGGTTAAGGTCCCCTGAGCTACGCTGGTTTTTCGCAAAATTATGCTACTTAAACTATGCAAAGATGCATTTTTCTGGTGTTAACAAGCCCTTTCCTTAATTTGCCACCTACAAACAAGGACTACATGCATGCTTGCATAATTTCAATAGCATAATTTTGTATAAAACCTGCGTGACTCAGGGGATCGTAACCATGGCAATAACAGGCAAGAAAAAGTTGATTCACACATTTAGTTTCTTATTTCTTTATAACATATATGATAAGCGTATCACCAACTAGCCTGGCGTAAGCCTTCTTGTTGCCCTACTCGTTGTGACGGATCCGGCGCCGGACCGGCGCCGCCCAATTTTTTTTTTACGCGATAGAAGGCAAACGAGCAGACAGGTCGCCTGATGGTAAGCGATCACTGCCGCCCACACCCGAAACACTAGAAGTGTTGGAGGTGCGTTGCCGGCTATTAAGATGGATGTACGTTCTTTTAGTAGTAGTAGGTACTCCTAGTAGTAAACACTTTATTGCACAGAACAAATTACAAGTACAGTGAATAATTATAATGGTTATGTACAAAGGCGAGCTGAAGGTTTGAAGTTTGTATCGGTCCGGAAATACCGCAGACGACAGTTCATTCCACAGTTTAGCTGTGCGAGGTAGGAAGCCCCTCTTGAACCAATTTATAACTCATATTTATAACCTACCTCAACCAATTTCACGGCGTTAGGATGGCCTAGTTTCTTCAAAGTAGCTATTTCTCTGTAAACTCGTAGTAACGGATCCGGCGGCGGGCCGGGTCCGGGCCGGGTCTGGGCCGGCGCGGCGGCTCACCCTATAGACCCACTTGAACCAGTATCACTCGTGTAAAAAACCTTCCTCAAACATTTTTTTCGAGAATCTGGTTAAAAATGCTCTCTTTAAGACTTACTCAGCTAGAACAACTCACCTCAACTAGTTTGACAACATTAGGATGGTCTAGTTTCTTCAAAGTGGCTATCTCTCTGTACACCCGTTGTAACGGATCCGGCGGCGGTCCGGGGCCCGGACGGCGCGGCGGCGCGCGCCCGAAGAGGCCCGCGCGTCGCATCAGCTTGCGTTTCGAGAGGATTTTCATCGCCTGAAATATAAATTCTGATTAAAATTGTGCATAAAGTTGAATTGTAACAACATCATCATCGGCACTCAAGTCTATGACGGACCATACAAGCAGAGTCAAGTGGGGCGACAACGTTTTTCACGGCGGTGTAAGCCAATACGGGAGCGGCAAACACGACCACAACTCTGTAATGTGCAATTGTAAAATACCCTCAGTAAAATTGTAAAAAATATATTTAATGACTCACTGTGTGTGTGTGTGTGCGACTATCGTTCCGGTGGTCGCGGGTTCGCACCAATGAGTTTTTCGGAACTTAACAAGGAAAACATCGTGAGGAAACCGGACTAATTTCAATAAGGTCTAGTTAACCTTCGAGCTTCGGGTTGGAAGGTCAGATGGCAGTCGCTTTCGTAAAACTAGTGCCTACGCCAAATTTTGGTATTAGAATAGAATAGAATAGAATAAATTTTATTCGTAAACACACAAAAGAGAAAAATATTACAAATAGGAACACATAAAAACGAGAAGGTGCCACGAAATGGTTTAACCTCAGCATATTGCTGGCGACTTCCAGCGCTGATCTTCCGGTTAAACCATTCGGTGAAAAACAATCACGACAGGTAACATGTACAGCTCTATTAGTTGTCAAAGCGGACCCCAGGCTCCTATGAGCCGTGGCAAATGCCGGGATAACGCAAGGAGGATGATGGTGATCTCTCTGTAACATATGTTAAGTATCTAAATGTAAATTCAGTCAAGTGCTTATTAAGGTGCATTCTTATAGGTAGATGAAGCTGATACGCCACTATATGGCGTTAAGGACTCGAGGAAGCATGGAAAAAATTGAAGACAGCCTCTGTGGTAAGTTAGTCATAGCGACTGGCAGCAATGCAGCAGGTCGCAGGCAATCCTTCCGGCCGGATATGTGAATTTTTCCATTTTCTATTTAATTTAAAAATAACCTCTTTGTTTTCATTGTACATAATTGTAACCTTTGGTCATCGAAAGAGACCTTGTCTAATATTATTAAAAGTCTTGTTCACTGGTACTTACGTAATGTGTGTCGTCCTCTTCGCTATAAGCTAACTTCACGATCCCGTATGACCCCTGTAAGAGAAACACACTTATAAATAAATTATACCTTTGACTGTATGTAACTTTTTGACTAACTCAAATCTGTCCGCAAATTTCACCTTTAAATAATGGATTTTATACTATTCATACATTATGTTGTATATTAAACCACTCAAGGCCCTACCTGTTAAATACAATACACTGAAACTTTGTTCATTACAAGCTTGATTTCCTGGTAACTCCAGATGAGTGAGACATTTTGAGTAACGCTAAAGACACTCAAAATTGTCGGTAAATTTGATTTGCCCAGGTAGGTCGGCCATTTTAGCGTTCGTCAGTTCTTGCTTATACTATCAATTTCGTTTAAAAGAGTCAAATACTGAACGCCCTCTGTAAGAGTATGTTCTTCTTTTTTTCAGAGATTGTGATTTCTCCGCATCGCGTCGAGGATTATGGTGACCCTTCTACCGTACTCTTTTTTCTTTTTATTCTAGTTTTATTGGATTACTTTGTTGGGCACATACCTGTCCAATAGGCTCCAGAAGCCTGTACTGGTTGAGCTGTACGTAACCAGGCGCCTGTGCCAGGGACACCCTCCTCGACTCCCTCGGCGCGCGGCGCACACGTGGTGACCTCCCCCTTCCCTTTCCATCCCCTTTAGAGTTCTATTGTATACCTGTCTAATGGGCTCCAGCAGCCTGTACTGGTTGAGCTGTACATATCCAGGTGCCTGCGCCAGGGACACCTTCCTCGGGCTCCAGCAGCCTGTACTGGTTGAGCTGTACATATCCAGGTGCCTGCGCGAGGGACACCCTCCTCGGGCTCCAGAAGCCTGTACTGGTTGAGCTGTACATATCCAGGTGCCTGCGCCAGGGACACCCTCCTCGGGCTCCAGCAGCCTGTACTGGTTGAGCTGTACATATCCAGGTGCCTGCGCGAGGGACACCCTCCTCGGGCTCCAGAAGCCTGTACTGGTTGAGCTGTACATATCCAGGTGCCTGCGCCAGGGACACCCTCCTCGGGCTCCAGCAGCCTGTACTGGTTGAGCTGTACATATCCAGGTGCCTGCGCCAGGGACACCCTCCTCGGGCTCCAGCAGCCTGTACTGGTTGAGCTATACATATCCAGGTGCCTGCGCCAGGGACACCCTCCTCGGGCTCCAGTAGCCTGTACTGGTTGAGCTGTACATATCCAGGTGCCTGCGCAAGGGACACCCTCCTCGGGCTCCAGCAGCCTGTACTGGTTGAGCTGTACATATCCAGGTGCCTGCGCGAGGGACACCCTCCTCGATTCCCGCGGCGCGTGGCGCACACGTGGTGACCTCCCCCTTCCCCTTCCCCTTTAGAGTTCTATTGTCTACCTGTCCAATGGGCTCCAGCAGCCTGTACTGGTTGAGCTGCACATATCCAGGCGCCTGTGCCAGGGACACCCTCCTCGACTCCCGCGGCGCGCGGCGCACCCGCGGTGACCCCCCTTCCCCTTCCCCTTTAGAGTTCTATTGTATACCTGTCCAATAGGCTCCAGAAGTCTGTACTGGTTGAGCTGTACATATCCAGGCGCCTGCGCCAGGGACACCCTCCTCGATTCCCTCGGCGCGCGGCGCACCCGCGGCGACCCCCCCGCGCCGCACTCCGCGCTCTTGGCCGCGTGGGACCGAAGCAGGTTCTGCCGGTCGCCGCTGGCTGGGAATGTTGATAGTCTGGGGACAAGAGAACATTGTATTAACAAAATTAAAAATATCAAAAATGTGTTAGGATAGCATTTCTTTTTTTTTTTGCCACTTTTATGAAATGAGATATTAAAAAAAAAGATATTTCTACTCAGGATTACTAGCTTTTTCAATCCTAGTAATAAAAAAATTGTCCCATACGATTTTTCTTATTTTGTTACCATTTTCCATACATGTTGTATGGGGTAACAAAAGAGGAAAGTAACAAAAATTTTATTATGAGACACTTTTTGTCTCCCAGTGAGATTGAAAGTACTCGTGATTCTGAGTACAATTGACCTAAAATTCCCTAAAACAATCAAAATTAAAAAAATGAAATGCTCAGGTAACATATTTAAAAATTGTAGTTCTATCCTTGTTCCGCCAGGATTAATGTAGATTATGGCTTAGCAAAAAGGAATTAACAAACACGGGCATCACACCGTCTATGTAAACAGTTTTACATGTGGCAACTATTCTGACACTTTTGTATGAGAACAGCGCAGGTGTTGCTATGATCGTGTATAGGATGTTTGTTATTTTTAATATATATAAATAATCTCCCTAGAAATCTCAATGACATGTGTATACTTTTCGCGGACGATATTTCGATCATGACGTCCTGTCAAAATGACCTAAATCTAAAAAATTACATAAATGACATACTGACAAAACTGACAGACTGGTTGACTGACCATAACTTGGAGATAAATTTTTCAAAAACAAAACTTATACTATTTAGGCCATATCAAAAAAACGCACTAGACATAAATTATTCCTTTAAAGATAATGCAATAGAATGTGTAGATACATTTACCCTCCTTGGTCTGGATATTGATACACACCTAAATTGGAAAGCATATATCCAAAAACTAGCCAGCAAACTTTCAAAATTTATATACGCGCTAAGAGAATTAAAAAGATCGACAAACTTCGATTGCGCCCTTAAGGCCTACTACGCATACGCCTTTTCCTGGTTAAATTACGGGATAATACTTTGGGGAAACAGTACTGATATTGAAGAAATATTTATATTACAAAAAACTTGCATACGAATACTGGCAAATATTACGGTACCGGACAGTTGCAGACCCTATTTTATCAAGTATAAAATTATGACAGTAACTTCAATGTACATTTTCGAAATTTGTAAGTTCGTTAGAAAATATCCAAGTCTTTTTCCAAAAATAGCCGACCGTCCTCGACGGTACGAGAGTAGGCACAAACATAACCTGGCGCCACCGGAACGTTCAGAACTACACATACACAAAACAAGCCCAAAAATGATGGCTATCAAAATATATAATAAACTTAGTGACGATATTAAAACTCAGACATCACACAAACAATTTAATAACGAATTGAAGAATTTATTACTAAGTAAGTGCTACTATAAACTTAATGATTTTTTGGATGAAAAGAATGATGATAATGAATGCTATTAGTTTTAGTTCAAATTTACACACGCCAATTTAATTAATATAATTTTAATCTTATTTTTATTTTCTTACCCTCTTAATTGAATATTCTGTGACATACTTATTATCTATTTTGGTATACGTAGCAACTTCAAGTGACATTCATAATTTTAATTCTTTTTTGACATACCTACCTTTATGTCCTATTTCATTGTTTCCTATTATATACTTTTACATAATTACCTTGTTAAATTCAATATTGTAATATTATAATCGATTCAATACCTAGCATAATTTAGATTTAAGACTTGCTGTACCCTGTCAGGGTCCATGTGAAACCAATATAAATATGTAACACCTAGATGTAACCATGGATGCAATAAAGAAATTATGAAATATGAAATTATGAAATTATGAAATTATGATAAAAAAATAGTTTCATTTAGGTTTAAAGATCTTTATTTATCTCAAAAGAATATAGAACATATTCACTTACATGAGAATTGGTACTATTTTATCATGCAACTATAAAAATATTCGATGAGCGCACATTATATTCTTATTTACAAAATACACTTATTCTAAAACTTAAACTAAGCTTATTTTATTTCTACTTTTTATGCCCAGCTCTAAGTACGTAAAATACATGAGAAAATAACGACAATGGAAAAAAAACTAGAGGTATTTGAATGTATGCTTCCCCGTTTTCTATCTATTTACTTATTGGGAAGTTTAGAATATATTGGTCTATCCTTGACCTAAAATATAAGTAAATAGGTACCTATATTTACATAGTAGGTAAAACATATGTACAATGAAATCATCTAAAACCTTTCATTAACCGAACGAAATGAGCATATCTTTAATACCTTCCGTGTCATCAGAATTAAATTCTCGTAAGTGTTGTAAATAGTATATATGTATTGAAAACCCGTTTTAGTAATAAATGTTAAATCCAGCTTTTACACTTATCGGTAAATTCAAATTACTCTTATGCTATCCATTTAATTCAGTTCGGACAAGCCACATCGTTAAACATTGCACGTACTAAAAAGTTGGTTGAACAAAACGCCTAAATCCAAAAAAAACTTATCGTATAAAGGCTGTAAAACTTTCATCCCCCGCCCTGAATTCCTGAAGTTGCCGAATTTAGGGTCTTTATCTACGACCTGTCTGCGGTTACATGAAACAGGGCCTTACGGTATGGACCTTTATTGCGATTTGGTGGTGGGACGAACTGAACACAGTGTGTGGAAACAAATGGGCCGTAGGTAGTGAGTAGGCTTAAAAACCTAATTTGAGTAGGTAGATCCCCGATACATGGAGATGGTCGAGAAGCTCCTGAATAGCTGAAGGATCTTAAGATCGTGTAAGGGGTAATTGCACAAAAGATCCCGATGGGTCGAAGTGTATCTGTGATTGCATGGTCGAAGTGTATGTGTGATTTAAGATAAGTAGGCAGATAATTTTGTGGTTTGTTAAACAAGTGGAAAAAAATGGGCCTTAGTGAGTACCTAGGCTTAAAAAATAAATTTAGATAATTTAATTGTGTCGTTTAACTTCAAACCTGGGTAAATCCATTCTGCTTTCAGGTTGGATACATAAAAAATAATATAATATGACACGATAAGTAGATACGTTTTTAATACTACGTCGGTGGCAAACAAGCATACGGTCCGCCTGATAGAAAGCGGTCACCGTAACCTATGAACGCCTGCAACTCAATGAGTGTCACATGCGCGTTGCCAATCCATTAGAAGTTTTGCTTTGTTTGTTTGATCTATGGTATATATGACATGTGTGTTCGCAACCATGAGTTCTTATGAAGAACTATAGATAAGTAATAAAGAATAGAACTATTATTAGGTAATTCGTTGTACATAAACCTTCGCATGAAATAAATAAACAGTATTTTGTAATAGTTTCCTCAACGAGAGTAAAATACCCACAAAATACCTGTTATATTTCCAGGGGCCTAAGCCCTAAATAAATTCAAACCGGCTTCACGTTACAGTGGTTTTTCCACATCACTTGCTAATATCGGTCGGAAGCCAATTCGACCTTTCATTGTGATATCAAAATTATCGCGTATGTCAGTTTTCTCCGAGACCACGGGGACAACGCCGTTCCTGAAACGTTGGAGGTCAGTTTAATATGTAGATTAAGTCCCGATTTAAAAAATAATTAAAATGTGTTATATATTTAATAAAACCGGCCAAGAGCGTGTCGGGCCACGCTCAGTGTAGGGTTCCGTAGTTTTCCGTATTTTTCTCAAAAACTACTGAACCTATCAAGTTTAAAACAATTTTCCTAGAAAGTCCTTATAAAGTTCTACTTTTGTGATTTTTTTCATATTTTTTGAACTTATGGTTCAAAAGTTAGAGGGGGGGGACGCACTTTTTTTTCCTTTAGGAGGGTGAATTTCTCAGCGTGATTTTTTTGTGGCGGAGCTGATAATCATTGTGTGGGCTAATTGTTTCCGTGTTTTTATTTTTTTTATGAAAACCAATCCTAAAATACTACCTTCGGCAACATTGCAAATTGTTACAAGTGTTATGTATATTTATTTAAAAATAATTTTCCATCGAAATTCTAATTTTGGTGTAGCGTCCAGAGCCTGTTTTTAGCGGATTATTGCTATGGTAAATCCAGTAAATCCGCAGCTATAAAGAAAACTTGCCCTAACTTCATTCTTTATTACATTAAGTATATTTTAAGATGACATAAGTCAATATTATTATACAATTTGACACTTATAACTGAGCACCAAAAGTTGTCCGGGGGAAAGAACTAATTTTGGTGGTAAGTATTGAAATCATTTTTATGGTTAAACGAGACACAGCAAGACGAACAAACGTGTCTTAACATGACCATTCAGGTTCGTTCCTGCATTTAGACATGACACAAGTGTCATACCTTGCTGGATTGGTCCGCCCCACACAAAAATATCTAATTTTGGTGGGTCGTAATACTTTTTCCACCAAAATTGCATAAATTTTGGTGGTGAACAAATTGAGGGCAGTAACGTTTTTGTTTCTATTTGAAAAGTATTTATGACATGTTAAAAGTTTATTATTTCAAGTAGAAAATAATAAAAAATGAATAAAAGGCTTTATTTTTGATTTTATTTTTTATTTTTGTGGGTAGACCAATTTTGGTGGCGACCATGTCATTGAAATCGTAATTTCTCTAAAACTACTTATTACAATGAAAGGTCATTGATACATAACATTGGTAATAATTAGTTATGTAACATCAGTACATAATTTCAACAAAAATTACAAAACTAAAAATATCCACCAAAATTAGGCAAATTTCGAGTATGTTGAAATTCACCCAGGAGCGATTATTTCCGGAAATATTAATAATATCAAAAACGATCTTAGTAAGCCCTTATTCATTTTTAAATACCTATCCAACAATATATCACACGTTGGGGTTGGAATGAAAAAAAATATCAGCCCTCACTTTACATGTAGGGGGGGTACCCTAATAAAACATTTTTTTCCATTTTTTATTTTTGCACTTTGTTGGCGTGATTGATATACATATTGGTACCAAATTTCAGCTTTCTAGTGCTAACGGTTACTGAGATTATCCGCGGACGGACGGACTTACGGACGGACGGACGGACGGACGGACGGACGGACGGACGGACGGACGGACGGACGGACGGACGGACGGACGGACGGACGGACGGACGGACGGACGGACGGACGGACAGACAGACATGGCGAAACTATAAGGGTTCCTAGTTGACTACGGAACCCTAAAAATGCAGAAATTTCATGTTAGCAACGGTGGTAAGCAAAAGCTGCGTAGCAGCGGAGTGGCTACGCCGTAGACTTTTCGTAGCACCTCTCTTCATAGCTACGAGTACGATCACAATTTTCTGCTCAAACACACAGTCTCCAACGGAGAGAGTAAGGGCCCATTTAGACGGTACGAGAACTCGCATACGAGTTATATTACATTGCAGTATTTGATGGCTGTGCAAAATTGCATGTGACCTCAACAGCCCGCAATGTAACTAAAATCGCATGCAAGTTCGCACGCCGTCTAAATCAGGCCTAACGCCGTGTCTTGCGTGGGCGACGGTCGCGCGACCGTCGCGCGACCGTCGCCGTCGCGTCTCATACTTCCATATCGATAAGGTTTGATTTCGTATGCGTCGCATCGCCGTCGCGCGACCATCGCGCGACCGTCGCCCACGCAAGCCACGGCGTTAGTGTTATATTTCCACCGGGGTGATTAAGTGCGTTTTCACACTATCCGATCCGATATCGGATGTCGGGAGGATTTCAAAGGTAAAAATCAAAGATGGCTTCTTAAATGTATGGGATATCGGTCCTACATCCGATATCGGATCGGATAATGTGAAAACGCACTAAGGATGGCCGGGGTGAGTAGGGATAAAACCTAAAATGTAATTTACGTGATATTTACTTAATGTCTACGCACACAAAGTGTATCATAAAATTAATATTGTTGTTTTTAATCGGATACTACAATATTTTAGTATTTTATTTATAATTTGGAAGGTAAATCACACTGTAATTTCAGTTTTCAGATTCAGCTTCCTAGATCTCGAAATCTGGGTGTATTCAAGTCAAGAGTGAATAGGCTATTACTGAACCAGTGAGCTACAACTTCGGCCTTGTCGTCACTTTCCATCAGGTGCGACTAAAGTATCACTGGCCAGTTTATAATCATAATAAAAAAAGCTTCCTAGGTGTCAGTCAGTTCATTTATTAAGTCAGTCCACTGATGAGAAATAAATAAACGCATGAAAAAGCGAAAGATAATAGTTTTAAAAATTGTAGTCCAAACTTCATAATTTAGAAACAAATTTTGCATAGAAGGGCCATTTTTTTCAAAGTTTAAAAGTTTTTTCCAAATTTTTATGTGGTTTCCAATCAGAATCGCGAGTTCTTTCAATTTTAATACGAGAAAAAAAGAGTTCCAAAGTATTTTTCCCATTCCGTTACCATTTTTTTATACATTTTGTATGGCGGTAACGGAATGGAAGGTTCGCAAAAATGTATGGAAATCTTGGGACATTTTTTTCTTCTATCAGGATCGAAAGAGCTCG
Source organism: Leguminivora glycinivorella (assembly GCF_023078275.1). Classification (NCBI taxonomy): domain Eukaryota; kingdom Metazoa; phylum Arthropoda; class Insecta; order Lepidoptera; family Tortricidae; genus Leguminivora; species Leguminivora glycinivorella. The sequence goes on along the minus strand of NC_062989.1, from coordinate 17,971,069 downwards.
CGATTCTAAATATTAATCGCGTAAAAAATACCCGTGTTACAAAAAAAGTGGGGCGGACAACTTTGAAAAAAATGGCCCATAAACACGTTTTAATTTGGAAACTACGGGATAAAAAGAGAAAACTTCGTTACAGAGAATCCGGGGCAGCCTTAACGTTTCAAACGGCTTCGATTTGTTTCAATTGTCGAGATCGGGGGCCCGTTTCTCGAAAGGTACAAGCCTTGTATTACAAGTGCGCGAACTGTCAAATCGTATGGGTTGTCATGGAAACACAGTTGTAATACAAGCCTTGTACCTTTCGAGAAACGGGCCCCGGATCGTGACCGGGGTGTCTATTCGGCACGCGTGAATGGGCGATTAAAATGTGCCGAGTTGAAACAGAGGGTAGATATTAAATGATATTTGTTATTTTAGGGTTCCGTAGTCAACTAGGAACCCTATTATAGTTTCGCCATGTCTGTCTGTCCGTCCGTCCGTCCGTCCGTCCGCGGATAATCTCAGTAACCGTAAGCACTAGAAAGCTGAAATTTAGTACAAATATGTATATCAATCACGCCAACAAAGTGCAAAAATAAAAAATGGAAAAAAATGTTTTATTAGGGTACCCCCCCTACATGTAAAGTGGGGGCAGATTTTTTTTTTCATTCCAATCCCAACGTGTGATATATTGTTAGATAGCTATTTAAAAATGAATAAGGGTTTATTAAGACCGTTTTTTGATAATATTAATGTTTTCGGAAATAATCGCTCCTAAAGGAAAAAAAAGTGCGCCCCCCCCTCTAACTTTTGAACCATATGTTTAAAAAATATGAAAAAAATCACAAAAGTAGAACTTTATAAACACTTTCTAGGAAAATTGTTTTGAACTTGATAGGTTCAGTAGTTTTTGAGAAAAATACGGAAAACTGCGGAACCCTACACTGAGCGTGGCCCGACACGCTCTTGGCCGGTTTTTTTATATTGTATGGCGGTAACGGAATGGAAGGTTTGCAAAAATGTATGGAAATCTTGGGACATTTTTTTTCTCCTATCAGGATCGAAAGAGCTCGCGATTCTGAATATTAATCGCGTAAAAAATACCCGTGTCACAAAAAAGTGGGGCGGACAACTTTGAAAAAAAATGGCCCAGAAACACGTTTTAACTTGGAAACTACGGGATAAAAAGAGAAAACTTCGTTACAGAGAATCCGGGGGTAGCCTTAACGTTTCAAACGGCTTCGATTTGTTTCAATTGTCGAGATCGGATCGTGACCGGGTGTCTATTCGGCACGCGTGAATGGCTGCGGGCGATTTAAATGTGCCGAGTTGAAACAGAGGGTAGATATTAAATGATATTTGTCTCTTTTTCACATCTAATAAGTATTTTCTCTTTAACCGGACGACCTTGTTCACAGGACACTTTGTTCGGTTGTCGTTTGTTTCCGTTCTTTTAGTGAATATTTTAAATAAATTTCATTTTTATTTTCACCTCACAAAGGACATACAAACAATTTGAACTAAAATTAGAACAGCTTAGTTTTATTATCCTTTGTGAGAGACTGGAAATATATGATTTTGACTCATGGATACCATATACATCTCTAAGGAGAATTAGATTAAGTAGATATACATTTTATCTTTAGTTGTGACATTTTGAGTCATTTGCACCTCTAAAGTAACCGGTCTGTTTAAGCTTACTGGGGCTGTTATAACTTAGTAACTTTAATTCTAATTTTTATTAAATTAGGACACTTTGTTCGGTTGTCGTTTGTTTCCGTTCTTTTAGTGAATATTTTAAATATATGATTTTGACTCATGGAGACCATAGGTATATCTCTAAGGAGATTTAGATTAAGTAGATATACATTTTATCTTTAGTTGTGACATTTAGAGTCATTTGCACCTCTAAAGTAATTTTAGACTTTTTTTTTTGTATTTGTACTTTTTATATTTAGTGTAGTTCTTGGTTGTAATTCGACATTTAGAGACCTTCTACATCTCTAATTAATTGTATAGAGTTAACTTTAGTTAGAACTTAGAATTAGTATATATAATAGTATCAATTGTAATTTCAACTCAATTTTAGATATTTTCTAAATATGTATACTGTACATGTGACGTGTAAAAGTGCCCCTGTGGCCTATTTGCTGAATAAATTATTTTGATTTTGATTTTGATTTTGACCTCTTTGACGACCCTGCCTGCTACGCCGCGGTTTAGGATTCGAATCCCGGTAAGGGCATTTATTTGTGTGATGAGCACAGATATGTGTTCCTGAGTCGTGGATGTTTTTTTATGTACCTATATAAGTATTTGTATATTATATATATCGTTGCCTGAGTACCCACAACACAAGCCTTCTTGAGCTTACCGTGGGACTCAGTCAATCTGTGTAAGAATGTCCTATATTATTTATTTATTTATTTATTACTAACCTAACTTCATCCATCCATTCCATCAAGGGCTCCTATTTCAAATGTACTAAAGTAATATGGATATTATTGGCCTGGTTTTTTCGACGATCGGTCAACAGAATCGGCCCTGACACAGGCAACCCCGGTCACTAGACAGAGAGTAGGGTCGACGGTGGACATTGTGTACCAAAATGTCAGGGGCCTCAACACGAAACTCAATTATTTTAGACAAAACCTGTTGTCCCTGGAATGCGATGTCGTTGCAGTCACAGAGTCGTTCCTTACTGAAGCCGTCAATGATGCTGAACTCACGTGCGGCGGGTGGAGCGTGCTGCGCCGGGACCGCGCTACGGGCGCGCGCGGCGGCGGCGTGCTTCTCGCCGCGAGACCAGGAATCCTGTTGCAACGTTGTCGAGATTGGGAGACCCCAAATAACGAAGACTTGTGGGCTACATTTATGGTCGATCGGGTTGTATGTTATTTGTGCGTGGTCTACATACCTCCTAATGCAACGGACGAAACTTACTTTAGATGGTTTCATAAAGTAGAGTCAGTGTTCAGTAAATTAAAGGGTATAGTGTTGATAGTCGGGGACTTGAACCTGAACCCGGCATATACATCTCAAAGTGTTTTATGTTACTATGCTTACTTTATGGCTGTATGTGGTTTAAAAGAGATGAATGAGGTGATGAATGTACATGGCAGTAAATTAGATGTAGTGCTGGTGGCAGAGCGCATCCAGGAAACTGTTGTGTTAGAGATGACGGAAGGAGGACTGGTTCTGAGACCTGACGCGTACCACCCCCCTCTTAAGATTTCTGTTCCTACGGACCGTCAAAGACGCTGCCTGCAAACAGAGAGACTTGATCCAAGCAACGTCGAATCGCAGCGGGATTGGAATTTTGCGAAAGGTAATTTCGAACTTGTGTACAAGCTAGTCTCGGAGGTAAATTGGGGAGAGGTTCTCAGTGCTGGTGATGTCAATAACGCTGTAAATATGTTTTACGAAATATTGTATGGGATTTTTGACCAATGCGTACCTAAACGAATTCGTCCAAAGAAGCCAGCCAGGCGCTATCCTGTTTGGTTCACTGCGGACCTCATTAGTGACCTGAAATTAAAAAGTGACCTACACCGAGAGTGGAAAACCACTAAAAACAAAGAGGTCTATCTGAAGTTTGCAAAACTGAGGGCTGAGGTGAAAGAACGGATAGCTACTGCTTACGACACCTACATTGGCCGAATTCAGCGCGAAGTGAGGTCCAATCCTAGTGTTTTTTGGCAGCACTTAGACAGCCTAAAGACCAGGGGAGGGTTCGTCAGCAGTGTTAAGTACGAGGGGAAGGAATTTGCTGGAGCTAAAATAGCTAGTGCGTTTGCGAGTTACTTTTCGGGTGTATTTTTGCCTGACACTCCGCTTCTTGACCCTAACGTGCCCGGTACCGAAGATATTAGTCACAATGCCAACTACATCCATATTGATTCAATATCAATTGAAGAAGTTGAATTAGGAATAAAGCGGCTAAAATCCAGCTGCGCTTTAGGGCCGGACAGCTTGCCAGCGTATGTTGTAAAGGGGTGTTCGGAGTACCTGAAAACACCTTTACAGTATATCTTTAATCTGGCGCTTGACACTCGATCTTACCCACTTCAATGGAAGGTTTCGAGAGTGAGGCCTATTCCAAAGGCAAAGGATGCTACTTTAGCCGAGAATTACAGGCCCATAGCGGTCCTTTCCACCCTGGCTAAGCTCTTTGAGTCCATACTCCACCGAAGTTTATCCTCTCAAGTGAAACCATTTTTATGTGACGCTCAACATGGATTCAGACATAGCCGCTCGGTCAATACAAATCTGCTGATCTTGGTGGATAGCATTTCCGAGCACCTGGATAGAGGCATACAAGTCGATGTTCTCTACTTTGATTTCACAAAGGCCTTCGATCGCGTAGATAACGATGTGTTGCTGACGAAACTTGGTAAAATTGGCTTCTCTCCTGCAATGCTGTCATTTTTCGCAAGTTATCTGCGTGATCGGAAGCAGTATGTCCAGCATGGATGCTTTGTCTCGGCCCCATATCACACCCGGTCGGGCGTTAGTCAAGGCTCCATTTTAGGACCATTCCTGTTCGGGATCATGGTAAACGATCTCCAGTCGGTTCTTCGGTCAGCTCAGTGTCTTCTGTACGCAGATGACTTAAAATTAGTATATGGAGTACAAGGAAATACCGACTGTGAGTCGTTGCAAAGGGACATCGACTTGGTCTTTCGGTGGAGTATAGACAACAAGTTACGTTTCAACCCTGCTAAGTGCTGTGTCTGCTCCTTCACTCGAGGTCATAAACCGATTCGTGCCCTGTATATGCTTGGCTCTGAGCCCATCAATCGCGTCTTCTCTGCAAAGGATCTGGGCGTGGTTTTCGATACGCGGCTTACTTTTCACGAGCACATTATATCTCTCGCTTCTAACTGCTATCGAAGACTAGGCTTTGTGATCCGAAACCTTCAATGCTTTCACGATCCGGTAGCTATCAAGCTCGTGTATAATGCCTTAGTTAGGAGCAAATTGGAGACATCGGCTATCGTTTGGCATCCTTACGAATCGACGTACGCGTTGCTACTTGAAAAGGTTCAAAAGGCCTTTTTAAGATTCTTATATAAGAAGGTGTTCGGGTACTTCCCATATCTTTACCCGACAAAATTTCTTTTGGGAACCCTCGGGTATAACTCTCTGGAGGTCCGACGCAACCTGAGCCTGATAACCATGGCATGTAAGACCCTGCGCGGTGAGTCGGACTGCCCCGAGCTTGTGAGTCGGCTAGTGCGACTGCGGGTGCCGGACGTCCCTCGGATACCCCTCCGGCCGCGGCGCCGCGATCTGTTGGCGGTGCCGGCGGCACGCACCGGGTCGCGCATGAACTCCCCTCTGCTCCGCGCCCTCTCACAACTGAATGCGCTATTGGCATCAGCACCAGAGTGCGACCTGATTGCTTGGCGATGGACGGCAGTGAGAAATGAATGCCTGAGATTCTGCGAGATGATGGATGCTAGGCCGTCTTCAACTGGACATTAGTGTAATTAAATAAATGTGAATAGTAGGATAAATGTGTTAATGTAAATATTGTTATATTCTAGTTTCGTGACGCATTAGTTTTAACTGTAATGTCATGTAAACATTTGTAAATAAAAATAAAAATAAAAATAAAAAAAATAAAATTATTATTGATAATTTAGTTAATATACAGGTCTTTTAGCTTCTGTCTTGTAGTTTCGAAATATCTGTCTGTCAGTCTGTCGTAACAGCTGTACAGTCAGTGCAGCATCAAAAGTAGCGGATATTTGGTTGGAAGTTTTCATTTAGTGAGTACCTAATCTAAGTAAAAAGAACGTCTCTAAACGCACAGAACTAGATTTAGATAGAAGAAACTAGTTCATCTATTTGTATGGTGGCGGCCGAGAGTGTCAGATTTTGTACTGAAGTTGTTACTTGCCTGTGATTTTAAATATGTCTCAGGCCCTTGAGTGTTCATAATTTTTGTGTTGTTGCAAATAAATATGACGTAACGAGGCATTTTTAATATTTTTGTTGACTTCAACTTACAAAAATTAACGCCCGAAAGCTGCAAGCTGCGATTAAAGACGGACAACTCAGTGGATTTTACTGTTCATTTGACACGCTAAGTAGATACGTTTGCTTGAACTATGGTATATATGACATGTGTCTAAACGGCTACTTGATTATGTAAAGCTTCCAGTTGCCTAATATATTATTTAAAAGGAAGCTAGTTCATTATTCACATCATTTATTCATAGTTCGATTAGCCCGGTCCGTTTTTAACGAAACCTCTCACTTATTCACCGAGGCACGGATTAAGAGTTATTAACTTAGAAACTTTAATCAATTACGGAGATGAGAGGATTAGTTTTGAAACAAATTCTAAATAAAACGCCTGCCTGCCGACTGCCCTGCCTGATGAGCCGCGGGCCTGGGTTCGAATCCCGGTAAGGGCATTTATTTGTGTGATGAGCACAAATATTTGTTCCTGAGTCTTGGATGTATCTTGGTTTTCTATGTATTATATAAGTATGTATTTATCTATTTAAGTATGTATATCGTCGCTTAGCACCCATAGTACAAGCTTTGCTTAGTTTGGGGCTAAGTAGATCTGTGTAAGGTGTCCCCCAATAAAATAAAATAAATCGATCATTCTAACATAAGTAGCAGATAATTATAAAAACATTAATTAAATTGATAACATCCTAGTGATACCAATGCAATAAACAAAATACCCGACAAAAACAGATTTTTATTTTCAACGAATATACCAAAATGTTTTGTGTTAAAATTTAGTTTCGTTAAACACAGTTATTATGTGTGTAATGGAATATGTAAAGATTAAAAAAAAATATGTACAATATCGTCAGTTTTAATACCTCGAATGGTGCAAAATTTTCATGGTACACACCTTTGATTACAATAATCCCGGCTAATTAAAAAAAAAATGACAAAAAAATGTCAGGCGGCTTTGATAACGAAGAAAATCATTAAGTAACTAGATAAATACTATACCTTCAATTGCCAAATAAATGCCTAGCCTTGTACAGTGCCTTAAGTAGTTAAGTGCCGGCCTCGGTTCTCCGTTTTGTGTCGGAATATTAAATGGGGAATTAAGTTAATGAAAACGTAAGTATAATGGACGACAACTTATTTGGGACGATAACTACGCTGTTCCTTTTAGATACTTATTATAAGGATATTAGAATTCTCCAGACTTTCCTTTCGGTACTTGATATTTATTTTTGTTACCTAAATTATAGTATTTTATGCAACAGGCGTTTAAAGGAGGTCAAAAAAGACGAGTGGCGTGGGTAACAATTTGAGGCAAATCCGAAAATTGTTATTAAGACTCAGTTAAACACCGTTGCATACAATACTTTTTCTATAACCATGCACTTAGTTTTTAATAGTTTTCTTGAACAACTTTCGTGAAATTCACACTGTTTCCTGTATTTTGATGTAAAGGTTTGCACTGTCAGCTCAACTGCCCAAAGCCTTCCCGCGCACGCGCGCAGTATCGTTATAAGGCGTTGCCATGGTTACAGAGCCAAACAATGCGTTTCAGTTTTTTCGATACAGCGCGCATGCGCGGAAAGCCGGCGGACGCTGGCTTTGGGGAATAAGACTTATGTAGGGTTTTAAAGATCTATGCACGACCCTGTAAATGACGAATAACAGTTCGGTAGTAGAAAAAGTATTTTAAGGTATTTTCTTGGATTACTTGTACTTACAATCTACTTTTTTGTGTGTACCTCTAAATTAGCGAATGTTTAAATACCTACTTTAATTTTTATGTATGTAATTGAAAATTATTATTATTATTATTTTTTTTTAAGTTTTTTAAGTCTTAGAATTAGGTAAAAATCTTACTAACACTAATATTAGTTCTTTAGAGTTGTAATGATCTACTAACCATCTATGGACCCTGAGTCTGAAATAAATGATTTTTATTGTTATTTTTATTTTTTTTTTATTAAAAAAAAACATATTGCTTGTCTTTACACTCTTTACCTATTTGTTGCTTTCTAATACAAAGGTAATGAATGTCAACGTGCTTGTTTTGAACAGCTTTAGCAACTATCATAATTATGTTTATCATAGAAATATGGTCATAGGCAACATGCCGTCCTTTTTCTTCACGTTGGATAAAAAGGGAGGCATACAGACCTATGATCTTATTTCTATGATAGACATATGATAGTGGATTATCGGCCTTAGAGGGGCTTTCCAGCAAATATCAGCTTAGTTAAGTAGCTGGATATCTTCCATATAAATAACACAGCTTTGGGAAAAAATGAAGCTTTATTCACAAAGTAAATTAGTGCTACACTAGGGGTACCTTAATAAAATATTTTTTTCCACTTTTTTGTTTTGCACTTTGTCGGCGTGATTTATATACATATTGGTAACAAATTTCAGCTTTCTAGTGCTAACGGTCACAGATTATCCGCGGACGGACGGACGGACAGACATGGCGAAACTATAAGGGTTCCTAGTTGACTACGGAACCCTACAAAGTCAAAATATGAAGGCCAGACACACTTCTCTTATAACACACTTACCCGTATTGATCAGTTTGTCAGTATTAATTCAATCCACTTCCAAGTTCACACAAAGTTTAACTTTAAATTAGCGACTGAATGAGGAACTAAATAGCAAGCATACAGTATTCAAGCTATTCAGCCGAGCCTGAGTTCAGGGGCCTACCCTGAACCTCGTTTGTCGCTGCCTCTCTGTCGCAGTTTATAAATGCGTACTACGTCAGTTTTTGACATTTATAGAATTCATACAGTTGATGTACATAAGTAGTGTGAAAAGATTTGCCTTCGTATTGTCACGGAAAGGTACGAACGTGTCATGTTATTTCAGTCAGTCTCAGTACAGGATGTACTGAGACTGACTGAACTAGCATGACAAATACGAACGTTTCCGGAAAAATACGAAGGACACCCTTTTCGCACCTCATCTGTAACTCAGGAAATATGCAGGAAAATGCATGTCATTTTGGTTCGAACAAATCATTTGCAGGTTTTTTTTATACAATGATCGGCGATTGACCCTAGTCACACCTAATGGAAAGTGACAGTCTAAGATGGAGCTCACCGATTCAGTAATAGCATATTCACTGTTGTTTTCTAGGTACCGAAGTAATATTTTAAGGGAACACCGATGGTGGGAGCGCGTTTCGTTCCTTTGCAATCCACATCACAAAATTGTATCTGTACGGTCAGTGCAACCTGGCCGAAACGTCGGAAAATAGGTAATATAATGAAATAAAACTACTAAGTACTAAGTTACGTAACGTGAACTCGGGTGCAAGGACCGGTTAACGGTGGGGTAGGAGTGGGGGAAAGTAGTCGTTTAAGTACTGTTTATGATTTTTTATAGCTTTGAACTATTGTGCAATGCCTGATAGATTGACAAGAGGACTACAGAGTGGCATTAAATCTTGAGGATGTAACGTCTGAGTATAATGAATTTACAATTCAATCCCAGTTCAGTTTCAGTTCAGGTTCAGTTTTATTTCATGAGTAACTACTAACTATAGCGGTAACCGAAGACAATATTAGGTGATAAGTGATACAATACAAATCCACTTTATTGCACAACCTCAGAAATGTACATAGGAACACACACATTACAATAAATTTTATTACAGAGGTAAACAACAGGCGGCCTTATCGCTAAAGAGCGATCTCTTCCAGGCAACCTTTGGGTAGTGGAAAAATGGTATTCATAACTTTAACTAATTAGGAGGTGCAAAAAAACTAAATTAAAAGTAATTAATTGTAGCTAAAAAGCATATACTTACATAATACATATAATACCAACACATACATATACATACATACTGCTTACATATTATATACCTACATACATATATTATAATACATACAATATTTCGTGCCAAACGTGTAAGTGGAGAATTTACAGAGACACTAATGAAGGGACAAATAATAGTCTTTCAGATGGGATTTAAAAGTAGCAAGGGCTTGAGCGCGTCTCAATTCGACAGGAAGAGAGTTCCAGAGCCGAACAGCCCGAAAAGTGAAAGAAGAATTGTAGAATTTGGGAGTGATGTTAATTTATCGCATTTCCTTCACTTACTTTAAATATCGAGTGGTTCGCGGTAGGCCTCCAGTGCGACTGAGACTTGCATTGCCGAGACTTCCGTCGCTACATTGTGTTGTTTCCATGAAACTACTTTAAGTTTTGAACTAATTTATATTGGCTTCTAGATTTTATAAGGTCGATCGAGTAAAAGTTACACAAGTAGGTAGCAAATGTATGAACCTACATAGAAAATGTATGAACGCTTAAGAAATATTAATCAACTTCTAACCAAGACCCAATGTAGGAATAGGCTAGTTTCCTATACTTAAAATAAAATATTTTATGCAGTCCACGAAATAAAGCACCACGAAATTAGAAGAAATATATGGACAGTAGTTATGTTTAAACATAATTTCTACTTAATAAGTCAAAGAGAAATATATTTATAAAGTAAATGAATTAATTGACCGTAACGTCACTCGTCAGTATTTCATAGTAATTCCATATTAGCAAATCGTGTTGTCAGTTCTTAAAAAGAAGCTGATTTGACTAGTAGGAAACTAGCCTATTATCTACGGTTACTCAAAGGTTAACCTTCAAATTAGGCAAAGACGGGCGAACTTTGCCCAACACTACTTTAGATACATTTTCATTTTATAATGAGTTTTTGACTACGGCTCTAAGTCAACAAAGTGTCTCGTTGCCTGTAGCAAGTTTCAAAAAGAACAGTTAAATGATAAACTACAGGAGATTGTAAAGTTTCCGAACATTTCTGTTATTCCCATTTAACTTGCTGGACTTTTGAAGGAGTTTTTAAAAGCTTCTTAGACCAATTGTCCGATTCCACGTTAAGTTCGAAATAATACGTATCTTTTGATATTGTCAAAGTTCATGATTTTTTCTTTGTATATGATTATTTAATATTTAAAGTTCATGATAGGCATGATAGCAATTTATCACTATTCTTTGACGTTATAGCAGATTACATTACATACCTATTACACTGAGAGAAATTTGCATTGTGAATTTAACAAGTTCGACTTGTTGCAGTTTATCCGTTTGAATCAGCCAAATGTATGTTTAAAACAATATGTGTCAGGTTGTTTTTATAAAATGGACTTGTTGATTCAAATATATTGCCGATTCAAATGACAAGTAGCTTGTTGTTTGAACCAAAGAGCACGTAGGCGCTATTTTAACCAAAAAACTTGTTGAACGAACATGAAAACTGGTTGTATTTTTTCTCAGTGTACCTAGGCCAAAAAGTAAGAAATGTTCACATGTAATGTTATAATATGAGGCTTTCTTGTTTACTGGCCGAGGTGTATTCTATTTTTCTGTTTGACGGAGCCGAGAAGCGGTAATGGTAACGTCTAACGCGGCCTTAAATTTGGTGCTTTCCGGCCGGTCAAAAAGGTAATTCCTACTAAATAAATAGGTACATGAATAGGTGAAAGTGAAAACACTAAAAACAATCCTTGGCTATTTAGTTACATTTCGACGGAATTCCTTAATTTCAACATAGTTTGACCCATTTTGAAATAATCCTGAACATTCTAAAAATGGCGGAGTTACAAAAACAACCTAAAAATACAACCCGACTGAAACCTTCTTTTTAAAATTACGAAACAAAACTTTGCAAATAAAAATTCTACCAATCAGTTGCGCTGTTATTTTTGAGAACCTTGGAACTTCCAAGTTCGACGTAAATTGTAATAATTGAGTTGGAAACTCACTGAAAGAATGAGAGCGGGCCGTAATCCAGTCAATCCATCTATGTAACTCGTATTCGAGTTTCATTACATTGTGGTATTTGGCTGGAATGTTGTGTTGAACTGTACATATGTGACCTCAATAGGACTATTGCAAGGTAATTGAGAATAACCTAGGTTTTACAGAGTTGAAAAAAAAATCATTATCCATATCTTTAGGAATTAACAGAGTTCGAAATACACAGGTGGTCAATTTGGCGGCCCGTCTGGTATAGTTGGTAGTGACACTGACTGCTAAGCCGCGGTCGTGGGTTCGAATCCCGGTAAGGGCATTTATTTGTGTGATGAACACAGATATTTGTTCCTGAGTCATGGATGTGTTCTATGTATATAAGTATTTGTATATTATTTATATCGTTGTCTGAGTACCCACAATACAAGCCTTCTTGAGCTTACCGTGGAACTCAGTAAATCTGTGTAAGAATGTTCTTATAATATTTATAAATTTATACTCGTATTTAATGTGTGTTTATGCTTTTCAGATATGAATATGTGCACTAGAGAATTAATATTCTCACAAACAAAAATATAAGCTAGGTATAGATTAGTAGTATTTAAGCTAGGGCTTTCGCCGACTGTGCTACGTCTGTCAATGTACTGTCACCAAAAATGCATTGGGACAGCGATTAGTTTGTCGACATATCGTCAGCAAAAGGGCTAGTACTTAGCTACTTTTGGTTAGGAGTTTTAGAATTCATGTATCAATTAATAAATCCGTAGCTACGATTATATTACACAGTTATTACGTTCTTATTTTGAGAAATAAATAGTATATCTTGCAAACGGTAAATTGACTGGACTATATACCTTAACTACGCCTCCTTTGAGCATTGCAACACAAAGAACTTTGTAAGACATTCGAGACTGTTACAGAGAACTTTACGTGCAACATAAACAAGGAATCCCCACAAAAATTGCACTTTTAATAGAGTTTTGAAATCTTTGTACGGTGCCTTGAGTTTCGAAGCTTCAAAAACATTTTATTAGGATGTTATTTTGTAGAGTAACTACTGATGCTTCATTAAGCATTGTAGGTATCGTCCACTTGGATATAGTTGAAGGAATGGAAAGTGAAATAGGCAACTTTTTGTCTCTTTCTAACGCGAGCGATGTCGCGGGCAAAAGCTGGTAATATATACATATGTACATGTAAAATCAAAGTTTAAATGTTATAAGCGAAGTTTATAGCAAAACATTTATTAGAATGAAACCGAATCGAATTCATTAGTTTTTGTTGTGCAAGCATTAAACACTAGATAAAAATTTCAATTATTACATTTCATTTATCAAGCCCAACTATGAAAGTTATGCTTTATGAAAAGAGGGGGCATAAAGAAAAAGAAAATACAATAAGTACTTATTTATTATATATACACAATTTATGGAAATAACAAAGACATAATTCTAAAAAAATATCTACTTGTGTCACAAACTTGTCTTCAAACGAACACTAAACAAATTACTTTTATTCACATTAGAAGTTCTGTTTTACTTTTGTATTTATCATTCAAAGAGAAATGTTATTTTCAAACTCAATCCACTTTTGTAGTAAGCCGCAAGGAATAAAAACATGACCTCGTTTTAATAATAAAAACATCCACAAACCCGCATAAAAACTAAAATAACCGTTGGAAAATAATCTCTATACACCATTAAATAAAGTCGTATTAGAAATAAAAGGATCTTTTAAGATACGACTTTTGTAAAGTTGTCTACAACTCTCCTTTGCAAGCTCAAAGCTTAATCTGTGGTGTTACATTTTTAATTCATTTTCAATTATTTCTCTGGTAAACTGTTAGTCCAGTTTCAACTTTATCCTAAGGGGATAGAGTTTTAGGTTGTGTGGCTATGGCTAGTTTATACTCTTTGTAGATGTGTGTGTCACAATCACAAAACCTTTGCAGAGTCAGTAGTGTTCGGGAGCTTTAAATATGCAGGATATTTTTAAGTTTATACAGTAATATAATTTAAATATCACCTATTAATTTTCAAGTTTTATAAACATATTTCTAAACTAGCTTTTACCCGCGGCTTCGCCCGCGTAATAAAAGTATTCATTAAGATTTTCATTTGGATCCTTAGGTTTCTCTGTAGGTATATTTTGCAATGATTGTAGAAATATTACACATCGACCACAGCGTAGGTAATTCTATATACGCTGGGGAAACCTTTATAAACATCCCACATAGCCCGTATTTCGACACTATGATCGGTGGGTAAAAAGTACTTTTTTCTATTATCCCTTAAAAATTTTTACATTTTGCTTATAATTATCGCAAACGTAATCTTCAAGCAAGACAACAACGATCGTCTTAGAGCACATTGATTGTAAGAGACCGCCGACCGATTATCCGTATCCCTCTAACGATAACCATATTATCCTTATCCGTATCCGTATCCGTATCCGTATCGCTATCGCTATCGTAATTTGAGAAATGTGTACAAATTGGTAAATACGCATCAAACCAAGTCAAGTTTTTACAAAAATAGCATTTTCTCCATGTCAATCAAAATTTATAATAATATTCCAGACGTATTTAACAACAACAACATGACAATACAAAATTTAAGAAAGTGCTTCACGAATGGCTTTTGGATAAAATGTTCTATTCCCCACTTGACTTTTTAAATAATAATGGACAATTATAAATAAATATTTAAGTAATTATTGCACATTTACGATTTGACATAATAATAACAATAACTTTGACATATTCTGAAGTAGGTACCTATTTTTCATATTGTTTGCTTAGCTTTTTGTGACTGTGTAAATATTGTAAATAGTTTTTATTGCATGCTTTGCATGCCCCAAAATATTGTACACCAGAAATGGTAGACTGCGGAAAAGATACGATTATTATTATTTTTGACATCTTTTATATTTTTTACCTGTGGTCTGACAATAAATCATTTCATTTCATTTCATTTCATTTCATATCGCTATCGCTATCGCTACCGCTACCGCTACCGCTACCGCTACCGCTACCGCTACCGCTACCGCTATCGCTATCGCTATCGCTATCGCTATCGCTATCGCTATCGCTATCGCTATCGCTATCGCTATCCCTATCCCTATCCCTATCCCTATCCCTATCCCTATCCCTATCCCTATCCCAATCCCTATCCCTATCCCTATCCCTATCCCTATCCCTATCCGTTATCAAGATGTTCAATGATTTCTTATCAAGTGCTAAAATATAAAGTTTCATGGTTTTATCTTTTAAAATTAAGAAATCCCATACAAACTTTCAACCTCTTTTTCAACCCCTTCATCCCTTTTTTTCGAAATAAAAAGTAGCTTATGTTCTGTCTCAGGGTCTAAAGATTGTCTGTTCCAAATTTCATCAAAATCGGTTGCGTGGTTTAATCGGGAAAGCGTAACAGACAGACAGACAGACAGAGTTACTTTCGCATTTATAATATTAGTATGGATTAGGTAATAAATAACTGTCAATCGGGGTATTTACGCATAGTAGTGTAAAAGCGTCTTTTGAAGATATCTTCTAAACGGAATATAAATTATAACTATGGTAACCGTATAGATGTAAATTGACTATATTTAGAACATAGAGGATTGAAATAGTTCTACAACTTTCGGTTGAGGAGATATCTTCAAAAGACGTATTTATCCTAATAGACGCAAAAACCCTGATTGACAGTTATTTATTATTTCAAAAGTAAGTTTATAAATACAAGCTTTGACGGCGTTCTAATGTAAAAAAAATGCGAGTTTCAGCAATTGTACGTACTTTTGGCTTCGGATACTAGTTACTTCAAAATCTTCAATAGCCTTCAAAGTTTGTGGCATTTTTAGTTTTCAACCCCCGACGCAAGAACGACGGGGTGTTATAAGTTTGACGTGTCTGTCTGTCTGACTGTCTGTCTGTCTGTCTGTTTGTCTGTCTGTCTGTGTGTGTTTG
The DNA here is from genome assembly GCF_023078275.1 of Leguminivora glycinivorella. NCBI lineage: Eukaryota > Metazoa > Arthropoda > Insecta > Lepidoptera > Tortricidae > Leguminivora > Leguminivora glycinivorella. Next base: position 17,955,375 of record NC_062989.1, on the reverse strand, counting down.
TCTGTCTGTGGCATCGTAGCTCCCGAACGGATAAACCGATTTAGATTTAGTTTTTTTTTGTCTGAAAGCTGAGTTAGTCGGGAGTGTTCTTAGCCATGTTTCATGAGAATCGGTCCACTATGTCAAGGTCGGGGGTTTTTTCCAAATTTTAATTTTGTGGTTAGTTTATTATTAATTGGTAAAATCCTATACTATTCGAGTATCCGTACTGTTGTTTTCCGTAGTCTGTGCCTGTCCGTGCCAATGTAAACAAGTAATATACCACTGCCTCTCCTCTTGTACAGTCATCGTCTAAAGTTGCGGGTCAAATAACGGTTTCAGAAGTAACCTAAACAAAAGAAATATGTATACATAGAAAACATAATTAAATTTTCACATATCCGACAGCGAACTCCATAGAGTTAGATATTTAAAGAAGTTATTCAAGATGTCAGCTTTTGGTGCGTTGTTTAGTTTACTATTTATTTATTTAACTATTATTAGTGAAAACATGTTTACATGACATTACAGTAAAACCAATGCGTCCCGAAACTTAGATAACAAAAAAGAGAACAATAATAATAGATAATATCCAATAGCCCAGTTAACACTTTCGCTACCAAGAACCCGACTGTCGGGCACACCGCTCGTAGAAGCGTAGCCGATTACATGGGTTTCCCCGTATGTAGCGAAAATGTCGTAGCGCCGCGTAGAGCCCGGTTTCGAAAGTGTTAATTTTAGGTTCCATTAACTCTCAAATAGTCCTTACACCCTGGCGGGTGTTGCCTCTGCGTGTGTCCCATGATACGGGTAAGGGCAACACCCGCTCGGTGTACCCCTTACATTTCATTAAAGTGTCAAAAGGGCCTCTACGCGTTGGCTTCGGCCCCGCGTACGCCTCCCAAAGGTCCGGAAAACCATTGTTCCGTGATGGGAGAGACATACAAATAGATAAATATAAATGATGTGATGCTCTCCAGCAACCCCACTTTGTGTTTTGGGTTTTTTTTATTACACGACGATTTTAGTACACAATAGGTGCTGAATTTGTAAGTACTTGAAAAAATGTTTATATAAATCCAAATGAAGTTGGGGTTGCTGGAGAGGATCCTCTCAGCAACTCCTACTCAATTTCCTCATAGGCTTCAATTTTTCCAATAAATATAAGGCTAGAATATTTAGTACACATGGTTTTGTTTTAATTCAAGTAAACTCGGTCTAACTTCATTCATCGCAGCCGTCAAAAAACGTGTAAAAATGGCAGACGCCGGACATTGTAATTTGTTTAAAATGTTAAGTATAATGTTCCTACCTAGTTCGTGTATTGCATGTGAACTATGGCAATAAATGATTTTTCATTCATTCATTTCATTTTCAATTTTTAAATTGGTTGCACCGCGGTACCAATGGCCGAAGTAATAATAATACTGCTGAACCAGCGCGTGGGTATTCCGCCTTTTTTACGATGGCCCTCCACCAAGCGCGGATCTAGCTTCGTGCCCATGGGGGGTTACGTGGTAAAGGCCCGGGGCCCCAGGGGGGGTCACGTGGTCTATTTGTATGGCCAACTTAGGCTCCAGGGGGGGGTCATGACCCCCATGACCCCCCCCTGGATCCGCGCATGCCCTCCACTGGTCCAACGATCAACGAGCGTTGACGCCGACTGTACTAGTGTATGAAATTATCTGGCTTCCGCCTTCGCTTGAAACCCCAGGGGCGAGCGCTGCGGATTAATTTCTTAGAGACTTGACTGAATGTTTGACACAAATGTTTGGTCTGATGAGTGTGTTCTGTGTCTATTCAGTTTAACAATGTTTTGCTTTTCCTAATTCATGAAAACTAGGCCTGTTAGATCAATCACCAAAAACATAACTAATTTTATATACAATTCGTACTATAAATATGCAAGAATATTTATCACTTTCAGTTACATCTTTACATGTAACTATTTTGTTGTGTCAAACCAAATTCTTTTTTTAAAGACTATAAACCATAATTAATTAGGTAGATAGATAGGTATCTCAACAATAGCTGTACATAATAGTGCGATAAACAAGTCTGGGTTGACATCTGCAGCTAATGTTATCACATAAACACCAGATAGGACTTAGGTTTGAAGCACTTTCTGTTTGAAGCACGAATTAAACCGCTCAAATGAGTGTAAGAACAGATTTTTTGCATGTTTCACAAAGTTTGCAATTTTGCATGTTTTGTATAAATTAGACTTATATTGATCGGGATATAGACCGTGGCTACCTTTTTGATTTTTATTGAGGTCCCGATATTTCGACGCAGTTGCATGCATCATGATCACGGGAAACTGACGACGGGTGGACGTCAAAGTTGCGTAGACAGCGCGCGATCTACCCTCCTTCGCGCGCGTCGGCTACGTTCACTTTCAGTGTTAGGTACCACTGGTCACTAACCGTGAATCATTTAAAACTCTTTTTGCATAAATGTTTCGTGTTTTTTGTGCGGTCATCCAGCGGACCCGAGTAAGCCCTAACCAAAAAACTGAAACGCAATCTTTAAATAGAACGTGGCTATTTTGAAGGGTTTAAAGATTCATTATTTCTCCAATACAGACAGACCAACAAGTCGTGGTAAAAAGAACGAGTAAAACATACGAGTGTGTGGTTTAAACTGTCCCTTTACTGCGGTGTGGTAGCAGCTGGACCCAGCAATAGAACTCGCAATAAATATCGTTTATGGAGCACTCATGAGTCGCAGCGCCCGATTCAAATTATAAACTTGAATAGATTTTGATCTTGTTCTTCTTATTAACTTCGAAATGAAGTTACGTTTGCGCTTAATGCTACTTGTTTTGTTACCTATTTGAACACCTCCTTTAAGACGATACAGGAGGGGTCAATTCTCCATACAAACGCTCTCGACTATTTCCTTCCTGGTTTTAAAAGATAGAGCAATGATTTTTTCAACACAGATTATTATTATTTTTATCTGTGTCGAACCGTTTTGTTTTTTTGATATTTTTATTTTTAAGACGCTAAAGCCAATCAAAACATGTCCAAAAACGGCGTTTTTCATTATGACGCAAAAAAGGTGCGATACTCAAGATTGGGTACAATTAGACAAAAATACTAAACGGTTCGACACAGATTATTTCATTGTTATTCAGATTCTCAAATTTCGTTCAGATTGATTATGTTTTGAAGGAGGAAACAGTCGAGAGCGAAACCTCGAGTTTAAAGTTTTCTTCGCAATATCTTTTAACTGAGTTGTTCTTAATGGACAATTTTTTTCGATAAATCTAGTTAATAACACTAGTATATTAAACTAGAATTCCCAAATTGATAGGGAGGCTCCTTTCCATTTTAGCATTTTCGCTCCTGTAGCGACCTATTTGAACACCTCCTTTAAGTGTGTATTGCAACTTTATTGTAAATATCAGTTTGACACAATCTTAAATTTTAGTCTGAACATAATACGAGTAATTATATACTCGCCTTTCGGCTCGTTGCATAAGACATCATTCGTGTTTTGATACCTCTCATTATGCACCAATCGCACAAATATTTACACAACTAAAAGCCATATATTCCCGGGCGAATACAATCTGGGTGTATTCAAGTCAAAAGTGAATAGTCTATTACTGAACCAGTGACCTACAACCTCGGCCTTGTCGTCATTTTCCATCAGGTGCGACTAAGGTCATCACTGGCCAGTTTATAATAAAATAAAAAAAATTCTGATCAACCTCCGAACTTAATCAAAATGCCTAATCTTGCAGTTCCAACAAAAACAATCCAGTCACTTTGACTAATTGAGTTGGTGACTTTTTGAGGTTCAATTACTCTTTTCTCGCTGTAACTAATACAATCTTCCATTAATTTTGATATTGACAAATTAAATGTGTTTTTGGGATTATTTTTTTTGTAATTCTGCAGATCATTTATTATAACAGCAGCCTTAGGGCAGGGCTCAATGTCAAGGGCCATGGGAGTAAAGTGTTCGAAATGTCGGGACATAATTATCGGGTATTGTAACTTCATTTTGTGCTTATTTGGTTGAGTAAATCTTTTCGTTTAGCCTCAACTGGTTTAAGAAACCTTTTGAGGGTAGATTTTGTTTACATTTATTTATTGATCTCTGTTTAGCCCAAAGGTTAGCTGGTAGAGAATGCCTTCTGGTATTAAGTTCGCCTTTTACACATTTTTTTACTGTGCAATAAAGTTTAAATAAATAAATAAATAAATAAGATGCAGACTATAATTTTGAACTTTCTATTCTTCGTACTTGCATCGTAATATTCGTAATGTTCTATTTCCGTTTTGTTTCTTTATATAGAACCTGTTTATTGTAGTAAATGTAAGTAAAAGGTAATATGAGTTATATGATATACTAGTATTATGAGTAGTAATACTATAGTATAAATTGAGGAGACCGAGGTGGAGGACCGAGTGCGAGGCCGCACTGGCAGGGTCGCCATGTGATGTGGGGACTAAAGGACAAGTCGATTGTATGGAATATAGGTTTATTCTGCCTTATGTTACACAATCGTTTTTTATATATATGTAGAAAACCGTTTGTTCAGAATCGGTAGAATCCATTGAGCATATCTTGATGGGGGTAATATTTTTATTTAAATTAGTATTATTAGTTATTTTTTATGTGTATTCTATTGTATTCGTAATACAACATTGTGTATATCGTTGCATTGTTTACCTTTTTCAAATTAATAGTTAATACTGGCTGGTTACTTGGGCGATTATGTTTTCCGCTACGAGTTTCAAAATCTTAATGTTTATCATAAGTCATAACAAATTGAACTCGTAGTCATTTTGAATATTGGGTTTAAATTTGCTTAGTTACCTGTCCAATTTGAAGTTTACTGTGACACAGCTTTAAAGTGTTTTAGTTCTTAGCTGTCTATTGATAAACCTTAAGTAACGTATAAATAGTTTAATGGTTTATGATGGTAGTTAGCTATTAGCAAAAGTCTAGCAACAGCGCAGATTTTTTGTTCCAGACTCTGATTATCAAATGTGCACATTTAAATAGTTAATAAGTTCTCAAAAATCAACGTTGCTACAACAGAACTTGCCTCTGTCACAATTCATCTAGGTCTTCCCTATACTGGTTAATATTGTAGTTCTGACCTGTTTTCGTCTGTGTTCTGCCATAGTTTTGTGTCCCGCGCGTCGCCGCCGACACCAACGTCCAGCGCCGAATGTCTGAAACGAACGAAAATAAATTAAGAATAAGAAAAAAATATTAACACACAAATGTATTTACATATGTACCTACTCGTACATATGTAACTTATAAATGTATGGAGGGATAAAACTTCTACTAGGTATGATTGAAATGCAAACTAAAGCTCTCAAGCTACGTCAAAGTTCCTTTCTACCAGGTGCACATGATCGCACCACCGCTTCAAACATATAGATTTTGCAATTTATCAGTCGGACCAGAGACATAATTACTAATGAGGACTGGCAATCTAAGATAAAGGTGTTCGTTATTGTAAAGGAAAGGACTAACTCCCTCAATAGCGGCCAAGACCCAAAGATTATATCAGATTGTTCAGTAATGGAATCGACAAAATACCGACTTAGTCCATGTATGCTTTTCGAATAAAAATAACTTAAAGAATGTATAAGAAAAATGACTGTTCGTCCCGACATATATTTTTTTGTTTGGCAATTGTGATTTTAGAGGGCTCCCAGCTGTTGTTAAGATTGTTACGAGTAGGTTTGTTGTCTGTCCTAACCCACGCATTCTCAGCGATGTACCTACTCGTATACATACCTACATATATAACACTTCACTTCGTTCGTGGTACGCGTGCCGCGGCCGGCCGCTGCACGACACCATTGCAAGCCCAGACTTCTGGCCGAAAGGTGTAGTTTCTGCCGGTTCCGGGGCAACCTACCAAATCCCAGACTTCTGGCCGAAAGGTGTTCAGTTTCTGGCGGTTCGGGGCATGGAACTGCCCCTTTCTCTCAACCCAAACTCCTTTACACCATGGACCAACGACGCAACGAAGCCACGCTGTTACGTTATCACCCAAATCAATTGTTTAATTTTGATTTTATTGTTCTCTATTTCTTGTTATCTATGTTTCGTGACGCATTGGTTTTACTGTAATGTCATGTAAACATGTTTTACTAATAAAGTAATAAATATATTAATTTAGTAATAAGTTTTGCTTTTCCAAGGCATGTAATAATCATCACGTGTTAGTGAGATACAATTAGATAGTAATTTAGTAGTAGGTGGCTACCATTTGTTTGATAACCTGTTAATATTGATGGGAACCTATAATTGGCTGTTTGTTATCAGGGTTATATTGTTTATTCTGAATTGTAAGCTGTTGGTTCTCCAAATAATAAATAAATAATAGTAAATAAATAAATAATGTTATTAATTGGTGTCAATCTGAGTATAAATCCTTTAGGAGCGACGACTTTTTGTTAGCTCTGTAATAAGGTTGACTGCCCATATTATTATCTCCCTGTCCTTTCGGTCAGTATTATTTATTCAAAAAGTGTTTAAACGAGAAACATGTTTCTTGTTGCATGTATCTGAATTTTTTGTAAAACCAATTTTTGCTAATACTGTGTCAGCTAAGTCTCACATATGTTAAGTAGGTATTTATTATGCTTTTTATAAAGATTTGTTAAAGAAAAGTGGAAACTATAGGTCTAGATTAAGAGAAGAAACTGTACAAATATTTTTGTATGACCGTTTGTTTCATATCCAAATAAATAAATAAAAATAAAAATATTATTATTCTAATAAGTAGGTTGTATCAACAGTCTGTCCTACCAACTGGTCTCTGTGTAAACTTTTTGTAAACTCTGCAAGATGGATGACAGAGTACCGGCGTCCCGCTCGTTCGTATCTGTCAGCTGTTCTTATACTTTGCGATATTAAAAATATATTGTCTATGACAGGATGAGGGTATAAAAATAAATAAGGAAATGGCGAGTGCCTTCGATGTCTTAAGAGAAGTTGTAGCTTATTTTTAGATAACATACTTAATATGTACAAGTAATTCTGAAATGTGTTTGTAATAACTTGACCTGTACCAAAGAAAACAGGCAAAAAGGCTTTAAATTTACTAAACTAGCTGTTGCCCGCGGATTCGCTCGCGTTAAATTCGAAAATTGCGATTAGAAAGAGACAAAAAGTTGTCTATGTCACTCTTCCATCCTTTCAACTAACTCCACTCAAAAAAATCACGTCAATTCGTCGCTCCGTTTTGCCGTGAAAGACGGATTTTCAACAAGTAGGCACACAACACTTTCCCATTTATAATATTAAGTATGGATTAAATACTATATACATTTATATATCCATACTAATATTATAAATGAGAAAGTGTGTGTGTGTTTGTTTGTCCGTCTTTCACGGCAAAATGGAGTGACGAATTGACGTTTTTTTAAGTGGAGACAGTTGAAGGGATGGAGAGTGATATAGGCTACTTTTTGCCTCTTTCTAACCCCCCACTACCCTAAAATGGGGGGTGGAAATTTGTATGGAGCATTCCGCAACTTTCTAATTTAAGGCGAGCGAAGCCGCAGGCAAAAGCTAGTTCCTGTGTAAATACAAAACTAATATTCATCAATTCTCAGTTTATTGGCGTGTAAATAGCCTTGTTGATGATATTAGGCAGTCTTCTCTCGACTCAGGTTACGGCCGTAGCAACACGCAGTTACGTGATTAGAAATATGATATATCCCCGACACGGCAAATTGATAGCCTTTCACGGCAATTACAGGCGCGAACAGAAACACAGAGTTATGGCTCAAAATAAATATATTTTCAGTAAGGATGGTCGTTTTTTTACGCACTAGTTCGAGAAGTGGTTCATTATACAACAGGTCGAAACTTCGGAGGCTCATCTGTACTGAAAAACGTCGTACGATACACGTGCTAAAAGGAAATTCGTAACTCGTGTCGATTTAAAACACTCCCTTCGGTCGTGTTTTAATTTATCGCCACTCGTTTCGAACTTCCTTTTTTACGCACTTGTATCGTAATGTACTATTTTAGTACAGATGGTGTTTCTTTCCCGCACTTATTCGCAAAGTAGTACGTTTTTTGTTAAGTCGAAACTTCAAAGGCCCATAAATATATAATATAAGTACTGAAAAACGTCGCACGATATGCGTACGAAGAGGGATTCGTGACTCATGTAGATTTAAAACACTCCCTGCGGTCGTGTTTTAATTTATCTTATTCAATTTCCTCTTTTCCACACTTGTATCATAATGTACTAATCTAAATGCCTATAACTAAACGAGACCGGTCGTTGTAGACTCGTAAAATATGTAGAGAAAAATGGCAAAAAATACTAAATAAAAGTGCACCGTGTTGCATTATATACTATTTAAATAAACTATAGGGCCAAAAATATCTACAACATTTGTCATTTTACAAAAAAATTATACATTATGCTTATTCTAAAATTATTTTTCAGTCGACTTCTGTGACTACGAAGTTACAACAATTACAGCAGACGAGTAGAAAAATACATGTTTCATGTTACAATTGGCCAGTTCCGTACTAGTCAAATCAGCTTCCTTTTAAGAACTCAAAACGATTTGCTAACATGAAATTACTATTAAATACTGAGGAGTGACGTCACGGTCAATTCATTTACTTTATATCTTTCTCTTTTACTTGTTAAATATAAATTATGTTTAAACATAACTACTTTCCATATTTTTTTTAAATTAGGATATAGGAATCTAGCCTGTTCTCTTCTAGCTTTAAAATAGCTCCTGAACTGTCACTGTATCAAAACCCTGTCGGCTAACTCGGTTAGGCGATAACTTAGTTCACGGCGGGCTGGGCTTGAGGCAGGTCGGGAATGAATTACTTCCAGGCTAGGTTCGCAGTGCATGCACTATCACTAGTATACACTTTCAGTGTTCTGAATGCTATAATAGTTAGCTTAGGTTAGGTTACTTCTGAGTTCGACCGTACTGGATACGGTCCACTTGTGTCCGAGGCTATCAAGGGCTTCCGGAGGTGGTGCTCTGCACAGCGGACTGGTTCTGGTGGTGCTGTAGATGTAAAGCGGGAGCGTACCTGCAGTCCACCGTTACAGAACAATGGCGGCAGATGCGGGGGTTGGTTAGTGGGTAGACTGGGGGTCTCATTAGCCCTTAACAAGGAGTCCCACATAACCACTCGGGTCCTTCCCCGCACCCGAGTGGTATGCGTAATGCATTTTTCCCCTCCTAAACAAAAAAAAAAGGTTAGGTTACTTCTAAATAGAAGAAGTTTTACAGTAGGTACTTATAATGCCTACAGTAAAACTTCTAAATAACTAGAAGAATAAGTTCATTGGTACAAGCCGGGGTTTGAATCCGCGAACCCCGGATTGAAAGTCGCACGCTCTCACCGCTAGGCCACAGACCCATATATACTAATACCATTTCCATTCTTCCTTTCCTATCCAAGGTTTTAGAGCGCTTGGTCCATCAGCAATTCACTTCTTTTTTGAACAGACATGCGCTCATGAATCCATATCAATCCGGTTTTCGTACAGGGCATAGCACTACTACAGCTCTTGTAAAAATTACTGACGATATCCGGGTCGGTATGGATAATCGCAAGATCACGGTACTATCGCTTCTTGACTTCAGTAACGCTTTTAACTCAGTCGTCTTCGATATCTTACTTGGCATATTGCGCTCACTTAATGTATCTCCTGCGGTAGTTGAATGGTTCCATAGTTGTTTGGTGGGCCGGCGGCAGCGTATAAAAGTGGATTCCTTTCGTTCTTCGTGGTGCAACACGCTGGCTGGTGTCCCACAGGGCGGCGTGTTGTCTCCTTTACTTTTTTCGATCTTCATAAACTCTATTACTTCCAATATTTCTTCTTCCTACCACCTTTACGCTGACGATCTTCAGATTTATGCTCAGAGTTCTGCTGCCGATCTACCTCAGACTATCTGCGCCTTAAACACTGATCTGGAGAGAATACTAAACTGGACTAAATGTTACGGTCTCTCGGTAAACCCTACTAAATCCCAGGTAATAGTCATAGGTAGCTCAAAGCTTACTTCCAGGATTGACTTTAATTCTTTACCTGCCATTGTGTTTGATGGCGTACGGATTCCATTCTCTCCAAAGGTTAAAAATCTGGGTATCTTGATGGATCAGAGTCTTTCTTGGACAGCTCAGGTGAGTGAGGTTAGCAGGAAAATGTTCGCTGCGGCCGCATCTCTCCGTAGGCTTCGTAATCTCTTGCCTTACGCAACTAGGATTGCGCTTGCTGAATCTCTCTTATTGCCCATATTAGATTATGCCGACATTTGCTATATTGACCTTACGGAGGATCAACTCAATAAACTTGAGCGTCTGCAGAATCTTTGTATAAGATTTATTTTCGGCTTGCGCAAATATGACCACGTGTCTCACTTCCGTTCTCAGCTCAAATGGCTCCCTATTCGTCGCCGCCGGGACTCTCATATACTCGCCCTTCTTTTTGGCATTCTCTTTAACCCTGCTACTCCGCCTTATCTCAAAGAGCGTTTCAAGTTTCTCTCTTCTATCAGATGTTCTCAAACTCATATTCTTGCTCCCCCACCATCTACTTCTAAATTCTATAGCAACTCTTTTACCTTCCGGGCTGTACGGTTGTGGAATTCCTTACCAGTAGAATTAAGACTAGCAAAATCTCTTCCAATTTTCAAAAATCAGCTTAAATTATACTATCTATCTCTATCTTAAGTTGCCATTTTTATTTATTGTATTTATGTATGTATGTATGTATGTATGTATGTATGTATTATGTGTATGTAAGGTATATTTATTTATGTATTCGGTATATATGTATGTGTGTTTGTGTTGGTTTTCTCTATATTTTTTGTTCTTGCACTGCCTGTTAACTTTTGTTTCTGTTCCGTTTTTCCAGCTACCCTAAGGTTGTCTGGAAGAGATCGCTTTTTAGCGATAAGACCGCCTGTTGTTACCTAGTTATACTCTCACTAAACATTCTGTATACATATAACATGTAAAATGGTGCAATAAAGAATATTTACTTACTTACTTACTTACTTAATACATATTATAAATGGGAAAGTGTATGTCTGTTTGATTGTCCGTCTTTCACGGCAAAACGGAGACACGAATTGACGTGATTTTTTAAGTGGAGATAGTGAGAGTGACATAGGCTACTTTTTGTCTATTTCTAACGCGAGCAAAGCCGCAGGTAAAAGCTAGTTATTAATAAGTTACTAACGTAACAGATCCTTCACTTTCCCGCAAAACGACAAATACCTACGCTTTATTTAACTAATACTAATGAGTCACTACGTAAAACTCAGAAGAATAGTATGTACGTGCCACGCGACTACACAGGCGGGCGCGTGGCACCCCTCGGCCACCTTGTTCATTCAAATGTACGGCTAGCGTGTAGGTACTTAACGCGCGACCGCGAGCGAGTGACGTAGGCCTGGCTAGGCTACCAGCGCTCCCGGTAGGCCACCAGCGCTCCCGGTAGGCCACCAGCGCTCCCGGTAGGCCACCAGCGCTCCCGGTAGGCCACCAGCGCTCCCGGTAGGCCACCAGCGCTCCCGGTAGGCCACCAGCGCTCCCGGTAGGCCACCAGCGCTCCCGGTAGGCCACCAGCCCTCCCGGTAGGCCACCAGCGCTCCCGGTAGGCCACCAGCGCTCCCGGTAGGCCACCAGCCCTCCCGGTAGGCCACCAGCGCTCCCGGTAGGCCACCAGCGCTCCCGGTAGGCCACCAGCCCTCCCGGTAGGCCACCAGCGCTCCCGGTAGGCCACCAGCGCTCCCGGTAGGCCACCAGCCCTCCCGGTAGGCCACCAGCGCTCCCGGTAGGCCACCAGCGCTCCCGGTAGGCCACCAGCGCTCCCGGTAGGCCACCAGCGCTCCCGGTAGGCCACCAGCCCTCCCGGTAGGCCACCAGCCCTCCCGGTAGGCCACCAGCGCTCCCGGTAGGCCACCAGCGCTCCCGGTAGGCCACCAGCGCTCCCGGTAGGCCACCAGCGCTCCCGGTAGGCCACCAGCGCTCCCGGTAGGCCACCAGCCCTCCCGGTAGGCCACCAGCGCTCCCGGTAGGCCACCAGCGCTCCCGGTAGGCCACCAGCGCTCCCGGTAGGCCACCAGCCCTCCCGGTAGGCCACCAGCGCTCCCGGTAGGCCACCAGCGCTCCCGGTAGGCCACCAGCGCTCCCGGTAGGCCACCAGCGCTCCCGGTAGGCCACCAGCGCTTACATTACAAAAGGTTAACATTACTAATTCCTCAACTGATTTATTATCCAACCACCCACTTGCTTCCTCTCTTGAGGGTCGAAGCCCCTTTATGTAGTTTGTGATTATGATACTCGGCTATTAAATTATAATAACAGGAATACAGTGACCTAGAAAGCGGTTCTGATTGAACAATTCGTTATGGCCTGGCAATGGTTTTGACACGACCAATATCCATTAAAAAAAAATTGGGGACAGCTTACACAGATCAACTTAGCCCCAAACTAAGCAAAGCTTGTACTGTGGGTGCTAAGCGACGATATACATACTTAAATAGCTAATTACATTCTTATATACATAGAAAACATCCACGACTCAGGAACAAATATCTGTGCTCATCACACAAATAAATGCTTTTACCGGGATTCGAACCCAGTACGGCGTCTTAGCAGGCAGGGTCACTACCGACTGAGCCAGACCGGTTGTCAAATATATCAAATTATTTTATAAAATATTCTTTTGCTTGTGTTTTTAATTTACCTAGAGACACTACTACACATAGGTAAAATAATATTAGAAAGTATTACACGCAAAAGTGGGATGCATTCCCACTTCGGCTAATACAAGTGGGCTACTTCACCATAGCATAAATTAAATATACCATCATACCATCCCATACATTAAAATGCGACCGCCTACGAACGCGCTTACACTCCACACATAGATGGCGCCACAAAAAATGCCTTGTTGGTCTTGGTTATTAAATTATCCCGATGTCTCTGGGCGCATCATGGCCGTGAATATATATATGTAAGTAACCCTTTTTAGTATTCGTAATTAAAGAATTAATCATGTTTCTTCCTAATTTAAATAACGGAGTGGTTCTAAATACCTATTCCTCCCGATGGCATGTGGCCCAAAATGTTGACCGAATGGTGGCCGCTATCGGATGTAAGAAGCGCCTGGCATCCTTTGGCTCGTTGGGTGGACGACATTCGAAAAACTGCGAGGCACTTCTGGGTGAGATTAGCCCAGGACCCGATAAGTGGGTTGATTCGTCCCGAACAATTATGATCGTAACTCAGAGGAAAGTAACTAAAGACTGTCACCATATGCATTCCTTTTGTACCTTTTTGGTACAAAATTTTAAAAAGTATGAAAAGACCTAATTTTGAGACATTTTTGGTCTCCTATTAGGAGGAAGGCGTAAACTTCTGAGTAAAAAAAGTTTCCCCAATTATTATTGTAATATTATTTGGAGCTTGCCATGTCCCACTGCTGGGCAAAGGCCTTCTCCAATCTTTCCACTTATCTCTATTCAAAGCCGTGTCTGGTCATTCCTTCAAAAAGGAGTCCAGTCCCCAAGAAAAGTGTAATCCACAATAAAATAAAATGATCATTTTTATATTTGATCAACAAATAATTAAATAAATATTACAGGACATTCTTACACAGATTAGATACATGTATGTTTAGGTTTACCCTATAATCTCTGCGCTCATAACAAACGCTTTCCATAATTTTATGTGTCATAATTGCATCGCTAGCTATAATTATCGTTCGTCATAGAGCCACGAAGCAGCACATAATTTACTGTTGCGCTATGCTATAATTTACATAAGGTCAATGCGGCTTATTCCGGCATAGGGACTATTCCGACCGTGTGTATTTCTCGAGGATTGAGTATATTATATATAATTACTGTCAAAATAAAATGTGTACGAGTAGTCACAGTGCACAGACTGCCATCTCTCAACACAGGATTAAAACATATGAACCTCAGTTTTGATAGTTTGGCCCATATTCTTAACTTGATATGGGTTCAAATTGTCAAATATTAATAATAACGCCATCTAGCCGAGAATTAACCAAAAGTGTAGCGCCATCTAGACGGCCATGCATTTTTCTTGATGGTTCCGAGGTACGTTTTTATGTTAGACTTTTTCTGTCTCTATCCATACTAATATTATAAATGGGAAAGTGTGTGTGTCTGTTTGTTTGTCCGTCTTTCATGGCAAAACGGAGCGACGGATTAACGTGATTTTTTAAGTGGAGATACTTGGATGGATGGATGGAGAGTAACATGGGCTACATTTTGTCTTTTTCTAACGCGAGCGAAGCCGCGGGCAAAAGCTAGTGGAGTTATATGATATATTTACTGGTCATACAAATGTAGAATAGAATAGAATAGAATAAACATTTATTTGTGAACACAGACAAGACAAAGAACACATAATAACAACAAGACAGAAAGTAATGAAGTGCCACGAAATGGCCTCATCTCAGCGTGTTGCTGGTGACTTCCAGCGCTGATCTTCCGATGAGACCATCAAGTGAGAAAGATTCACGGAGGGCAACAGACAGAAGAAATGCAAAACACATATACAAGAAAAATGGACTACAGTTAAAAAGAATAAAATTGAAAACGTTACAAGAAAAATAACAACAGGCTGTGATATAAGCAAGATCTAAGTATATAAAAGAATAATAACAAACAGAACAGGACAGAACACATTAAATTAATTAAAAGAAAAAAGGAAAGCATCATACACCAGATCGCAAACACAGCGTGTGATCCCGGAATACGGGAATACGTACGAAAAGCAGTATTCACAGAACCTATATAAAAAGCAATGTATACATATAATCAGGTAAACAGTGCAAGAACAATTAATTTATTGGACCAGGCGCTGAGACGACGTGTGATCACTAATTTCAATTAGTGATGTTTTATTGCCTTTCCTAGGGTTCCGCGATCAATGTAGAAATACGATAAGGTATATACCTACTATTTGTATTATAGCCTTTATTGAAGAAGAAAATAAATCTAATTATTTTATTTAAATTTCCTGGCTTCGTCACCCGAGCAGAGCCTTTATTGGTTAACATTTCATTAATGTATATTTTTACTACACGCGATGATACCTGTATGACGTATTATATGTCTAAAATTATATAAGTAAGTATACATACACAATCATGCTTATATCACATAAAGGGGTAGGCAGAGCACATGCTACTCAAGTTTCAGTGCCACTCTTAGCAATTAAGGGGTTGAAAGAAACCAAAATTGTGACATTGCAGTAACAGGTTGCCAGCCTCGCCTACGCCACAATTTAACCCATATCCCACAGTGGTTGTCTATTGTTTGCCCGACAGTCATTTAACATAATATTCATTTGCCCGAATCTAACTTGCCTGAATTTCATTTGCCCGAATGATTTGTTTACCATAAAAATCATATGACATACTCGTTGTTTATCCGAATATTACCTTCCATAATCATACAATGCCATACTATTTGTTAGCCATATTATTAAGTGCAATAATATGGTTTCACAGAATATTCAAACGCCATAAGCAATTATTGCCATATTAATTGTTGCCCATATTATTACCTAACCTAACCTACTTTCTGATAGCAATTTCATTTTCCAGGGGTCATAGTTCTAACCTAACCTAACCTACTTTTCCAGCAGTTTCATTCTCCAGGGGTCACAGTTCTAACCTAACCTAACCTACTTTCTGATAGCAGTTTCATTTTCCAGGGGGTCGCAGTTCTAACCTAACCTAACCTACTGTCTGATAGTATTTTCATTTTCCGGGGGGTCACAGTTCTAACCTAACCTAACCTACTTTTCAAGCAGTTTCCTTTTCCAGAGGTTCACAGTTCTAACCTAACCTAACCTACTTTCTGATAGCAGTTTCATTTTCCAGGGGTCACAGTTCTAACCTAACCTAACCTACTTTCTGATAGCAGTTTCATTCTCTAGTCCTTCTAGTACCTATTATAGTAGTTTTCGATTCTGCCAAAGCACATTATGGAAATTGACTTTTCTGGACGCTAATTTGTATGACAAATGATGGTATGGAATGTGGTAATTACGGATTTCGATGATTCTGACAAATGACATTATGGAAACTGACTTTATGGGAAACAAAGTTTCTGGCACTAGATTAATATAGTAAACAATGATTATGGCATAAGTTGTTATGAGAAACAATATTATGATTGTTGAATAGGATGGCAAATAAAATTATGGCAAATGAAATTCTGGCAAATGGGGGTATCCCATCCCACAGTCGACTTCTACGACACCCACGGGAAGAAAGGGGGTGGTGAAATTCTTAACCTGTCACCGCACGGGAACCCTTACCTCCCTCTAACCTTATATGTACACATAAAAGAGAAGAAATAACGGTTATTAAATATTCCATAAAAGCGGTTACAAGTCATTAAAAATACAATCAACGTTTAATATACAAATTACATATCTTACAAGTAATTACGGTTATTGTTCTACCTTTACACAAAATAACCATAACCGACAATCTAATACTCATTCAAATATCCACTCTATTACTAATGTCATAACGTCCAAATTTAGACAGACTTACAATGTCAGTTAGGGCGTTTTTGCCTGGGGAAGAAGTTCTAAATTAACACATGTTTTAGTGACACCTTGGCATTTTGACAGTTGCGGTTCATAGCCGTAATACACTTAAGATCAGAGATATTATGTGAGCATTTCTTTTTTTTGCCATTTTTTATTTTGATTTTTTTTAGGGAATTTTAGGTCAATTGTACTCAGAATCACGAGTTCCTACTTTCAATCTCACTGAGAGACAAAAAGTGTCCCAGAATTTCCATACATTTTTGTTACTTTCCTCTTTTGTTACCCCACACAAAATGTACGGAAAATGGTAACAAAATAAGAAAAAATCGTATGGGACATTTTTTTTAACTACTAGGATTGCAAAAGCTAGTGATTCTGTGTAATTTTCAAAAATATCACATTTCATAAAAGTGGCAAAAAAAAGAAACGCTCACGTAAGGGCAGTGGCCTTGGATGTAAATGCTCTATTAAAAAAATGTAAAGTGCCAAATGATTCATGATTTATCTTAGGTATTAGAAAAATTGCAATAAGAGAATTTACAAATATAAAACTGTATAAATAGACTATCGACTCGATTGGTGATTGTTCTCGCGAAAATGCCCGTCTACATGTCAACATTTTAGAACATTCTAGTTTTAGTTTGATAAAAGGTTCTCGTAAGTACATTTTGGCCCTTTGAAGTGTCGACATAGGCACATAAAGTATCACTTCTCACACTAGTGCGATAAGGGCATTTTCGCGAGAACAATCACCAAAAATCACGATCCCTTCCTATCTAGGACAAAAAACAAGAGACAAGAAAATATTTCCAAAATTTTCTATTATTTTGCATACTTTCCACTTTGTAACCGCTGTACAAAGTGTTTGAAAAATCGTAACGAAGTGGGCAAAAATAATTTGGGACGCTTTTTTCCGCCTAGTACGATGAAAAGGGCTCGTAATTCTAAGTAGGAAAAACATGAAATTTACCTATTTTAGAAAAAAAAATTTTTGGGCATAAAGTAGCACCAGAAAAATAAGCTAAAAGGAGTCAGAAGTTATAATCATTCATAAATATTGTAAATAACATTCGGAGAGACAGGACAGGACTTACCATTTTGTATTGTTTGCAATGTCGTCTACAAAAATAAACAAACTATAAATTCCATTATGATATTTTCTTTCACTTTATAAAAAAATATTAAACTGTTTATTAAAGTTAAAATTCCATTGTAATTTAATTAAAGAGAATATAAACACAACAAAGAGTGAAACAGACACAAAAGATGAAGACTACAGCCACGCTGAAAGCAGCTTTTAAAAATTTAAATAACTGTGCTTCGACAGACAAATTAACCCGGGACAGAGACTAGATGATACTAAAGATTGCAGTAAAACTGTAAACTAAAGAATTGATTTGAGACAAAATGTCAACGTCAAATACATTGTGACGGTCAAAGCGCCAAATACATATTATCGTAACACACCTTTGTCAGCATGATCATAAATAAATAAATAAATATTGGGGACACCTTACACAGATCAACTCAGCCCCAAACTAAGCAAAGCTTGTACTATGGGTCCTAAGTGACGATATACATACTTAAATAGATATATACATACTTATATACATAGAAAACATTCACGACTCAGGAACAAAATAAATATCAGATTCTGTGCTCATCACACAAAAATATACCCTTTCCGGGATTCGAACCCAGGACCGCGGCTCAGCAGGGCTGGAAAAAAATAGAAGAAGAATAAAGACCTGTTCCGGTATATTTGGCGCCTTGGCCATCACAATGTATTGTATTTTGACTGTACGTTAGGTAGATTCTAAAAGGCAACTCCCTCAAGTGGGACTGACAAACGATAAACATTAGGATCCATTTCTACCATATATATTACTAGCTTTTGCCTGCGGCTTCGCTTGCGATAGAAAGAGGCAAAAAGTAGCCTATGTTACTCTCGATCCCTTTAACTATCTCCACTTAAAAAAATCACGTCCATTAGTTGCTCCGTTTTGCCGTGAACGACGGACAAACAAATAGACACACACATTTTCCCATTTATAATATGAGTATGGATAGTATGGATACATTACTAGGTGAATGCGTTTGTTATAGGTATATACGTCAATAATTTTAATTAGTGTACTTTAACATCTCCTTTGTGACCCGATATTTTAATACTACTTTTCACAAAATTACCGTCGTCCTATGGACACCTATTATGCACATAAGGGTTTCAAGTGCGTTTCAAGGACGTGGGTATTAATTGGGAAAATTGTGGGCCATAATTAAATGTGTTCCATAATTTGCAACTTTTACATGGCAAGCAAATGGATATCGACAGCTATTTTCAGTCGGTGGCAAACAAGACATGACAATGTACCCGCCCAATGGTATTGGTAAGTCCTTCCCGCTTGCAATCCCGTGTGAGATGCCGAACCCCTGTTGACAGTCTTCCATATTTACTCGTCTCTGTCCAGGCTATTGTTAGCATGCTTAAGCCTGGTTGTTTGCCTCGGACCCGTGAAAGGGCCCTTAAGCAGTTAAACACCCTTATTTAGGCCCATTGTCGGTTGTAAACCTTCGTTGAAACTTTAATGGGGGATAAACATTGAGACTGTGTAAGTAAGAGGCTGGTTTGTGGAATAATTTGGTGTTTTCTTTATACTACGATGACGTCTAAGGGTCTCCCCAAACCTATTGACGCGGAATCGACTTTCGCTGACGGAAAATCTGTCTTTAACATGAACATTCTTGCGGAGGCTTAAATTTTTCCGACACAAGGCATTTTCATACTAACGAGCGGTTTTTAGTCGGCTAGAGGCGATACCGTGTCGATAAGTTTGGGGAGACCCTATGACATACACTATGTACGACTCACTTGATGGTAAATAGTCATTTCGGTACATACGTCACTAGTCCCGGTCCTGAGCTATAGTCTCATTCAGTTGTGACCCGCAAAATGAAAATGGCCATTTCGACCCATTGAGGTACCATTACCATAACCCAGTGAATAACTGTAACCGCTTATTACGCGGCTGGCTATATGCTTGGTTGCAACCATTTTATTATAAAACCAAACGAAAGGTCACTCCACCGTCCTCGTAATCACTCGGTACCATAGCGAAGACTTTAATTTAATACACGACAACATACATTAGCCCTAATGATAAACTTGCCAACAGTATAGGTTAGAGCAGTTTATTAACCGGAAGAGCGGTAAAGAATTGTTATAAGGATGACTTCATAAAATATATTCGGCTAGACGAGCATATTTTTCCGTGTAGAAAAAAGTCTTGATGTAGTTTTTCCTTTAAATATTAAGTTCATACTCGTATGACAGTCTTTGTGCGTGGCATATGAACCGACGGCCACATATCGCTACCCCAGTGATCTGCTACTGAGATTGAGGTCATTACGAGCTATATAAGTATAGCGGTAACCTAGGGATATCTGTCGTAAAAACTTGAAAAGTCACTATCATAAATAACTAATGATTTCTGTACTTTGTCGTTTTTAATCGTTTGACAGTATCGTATGACGTTTAAAAAACAGTGTTAAATTGACAAGGTACAGAAATCATCACTTGTTTATGCTCGTGACTGAACAATCACCAGTATTGATTCCAATAATTTAGGCAGTCACAATTTGGATTTCTTTCAACCCCTTTTTGCCAAGAGTGGCACTGAAACTTAGTAGTTCATGTGCTCTGCCTACCCCTTTATGGGATACAGGCGTGATTATATGTATGTATGTATGTAATTTAGGTAGTCATGTTTAATGTTAGTGAGAAATCAAACTGATTAATTGCTGATCAACGAACTTCTTTAAAATGTTGCATTCTGTAGGTATTCAAGAAATCCATACTAATAATATAAATGGGAAAGTGTGTGTCTGTTTGTTTGTCCGTCTTTCACGGCAAAACGGAGCAACGAATTGTCGTGATTTTTAAGTGGAGACAGTTGAAGGGATGGAGAGTGACATAGGCTACTTTTTGTCTCTTTCTAGCGCGAGCGAAGGTGCGGGCTAAAACTAGTAAATAATAGAGAAACAGCGGGATCAAAACCAAGTGAAAATACTGAATATTTACACTGTGCAAGTACTCGTAATAACAATGTTAATGTTTAATACGATAATGGCCGTTGGTTACCGTAATCAGGGGATTGTTGTTAACCAATTACATGCCTCCAAGGCTGCATGAGGTTGTAAATGTTGTAATATATTGGATATTGTCTTGCTGTAAATGCATTAAGGTCGGCCTAGGTAAATTTCTTGTTTATGGCTCATTTAAAAGCAATTTTATCTGACAGTGACAATATTAAAATAATAATACGTAAAATCTTCTGTCTGTTTATGTCTAAGTAGGTGTTTCAGTAAACAATTTTCGAAAATATTGAATATTGTAACAAACTAAAGTCTGATAACTAAATATTGTAAGCATATATTATCGGTGATGATAATTGCTTACCTACCATTAAACGATCTTTCAGCTTATTAAGAACTGCGACTAAATTCGTATTTTTTGTATAGATACTGTGGTACCTAAGTATGCACATACTTAATAAGCTAAACCACAAAATTAAAATTTTGAAAAAACCCTCGACCGCGACATAGAGTGTAACAAAAATGGTGGTGATCCGTTTAAGGGCGTACTCAGTATCGTATTCTTATCAGGAAAAAGTAGAAGAAAACTTTTTTTTTCGCTAAAAAAATTTTCACTTTTGTATGAGCTAATCGGTCAATCTCCATACAAGATAAAAAAATATTTTGCGAAAAAAAATTTTTATCCTACTTTTTCCTGATGAGAATACGATACTGAATACGCCCTTAAACGGATCACCACCATTTTTGTTACACCCTGTAGTAGACCGCTTTTCATGAAACATGGCTAAGAACAATCCTGACTAACGCAGCTTTCAGACAAAAAAATCTAAATCGGTCCATCCGTTCGGGCCACAGACAGACACACACACAGACAGACAGACAAACAAGCAGACAGACAGACAGACAGACAAACACACAGACAGATACGTCAAACTTATAACACCCCTTCGTTTTTGCATCGAGGGTTAAAAATAAGTAAATTCAAAATTAAAGTTTTTTAAGCCTAAAAAGTTCAAGAACATTTTTTCATGTATTTTTATATCAGTAAACAATGTAAGTGCGATAGGTACTCTTAATATTTTCCTTTCAAACACCATATACCTATAATTATACTCTTTGTGCATACAATTTACTCAATTATGATGATGATGATGCTGTCATGGCCGATTTCGGCCACAGTTTACTTTATTCTTAACAGAAATTTCAAGAAACAGAGTGTATTGTTCCACTTTCTGAGTTAGATGCCTTTTTATTTGGCTCGCGTTTTACCCTATCTTATAAAAATAAATTTTCGAGCACGTTTGGGCATTTTGAGCTCCTTGGGCACTCAACTATACACCAGTTTCAAACTGTAACAAACATGCCCATGTTCGTAAGTTTCTTAAGACCCTATTCCACTAAAAGTCAAAACAGTGATTCGTCACTGTCCACACACTTTGGCACAATGTATGTGAGTGACAGCTCTTTTCAATTCTCAAAGGGGCTTACAGACAAAACAATAACACAATGAATGACACGAGAAATAGTGTGAAGAGCCCTTTTGCAGGGATGAAATGGTCGCACTTGTAATGGATAATGAAGGAGAAGTATTTTACAAAATTAATCATAGTCACTAAATTAAAACCTGTTTAATCTGTTAGATTACTTACATGCTCACTCATAATTTGTTTTATCTTGTATTTTCTCTATATAAGTGAAATGTTAAATTTTTTTCGAGAAAATAAATTTCTTTAACCACAAAACCGAAATTAATTACATACATATATATTATGTAAGAAAAAGTGACACAGGCCTCTAGTGCCTGAAGATGGATTCGAACCAGCGTACTCTGCAATCGCGGCAGATGCCTGTATCCCCTCGACCACCATAGTCATTAAATAAATATTTAAATATTCAAAAAAATATTCACAAGTAAATAATGCTCTCTTAAGAACATTATCAGGATTTGAACCCTACACAGCTTCGTAGTCCTTATGAGCACATCATCCTCCTTGCGTTACCAAGGAATTTGCCACGGCTCATGGAAGCTTGGGGTCCGCTTTGACAACTAATCGCAATATTTGACGTAGGCACTAGTTTTACGAAAGCGACTGCCACCTGACCTTCCAATCCGAAGGGTAACTAGGCCTTGTTGGGAATTAGTACAGTTTTCTCACGATGTTTTCCTTCACCGAAAAGCGACTGGTATATAATCAAATGACATTTCGCACATAAGTTCGGAAAAACTCATTGATACGAGCCGGGGTTCGAACTCGCGACCTCCGGATTGAAATTCGCACACTCTTATCCCTAGGCCATCAACGCTACCATAGTCCTTATGGGAACGACTGTATTTATAGTCCGAACGTTTCTTAATGTAAAAATAAGTTTTTTTGCAAAAAAATCATTTTTGGCACAAGCTTTTATGACCGATTGTACCTTTCTTTCAACAGTCATCTACTGCTCTCCGAGACGTTTTTAAAAACCCCTTGATCGATGTCGATGGGGATACGACGTTTCATGACAGAGTTCCTATGACCACATTTCTGCTCCATCATCAGATCAGCTCCATGATATATAATATTGCATTGTCACGTGATTTAAATATGTGTGCAAAATTTCTGCTCAATCGGAAACCGGGAAGTGGGTCAAAATTTAGCTTCTACGTTTTGACCCAAACTAACACACTAACAAGGCAAGTTGAATAAAAACTTGTAACAAGTATTCTATTAGAAAAAGCACACTCCTCTAAACTTTAGAAACATTATTTTTAATCAAGCGGTAGACTACCAATCGGAAGAATAGTTCGTTCAATAGAAAATAACAGTATATCTTGTCTTAGAGCGTTTTCACATTATCTGATCCGATATCGGATGTCGGAAGGTTTTCAAAGGCAAAAATCAAAGATGGCGGCTTAAATGTATGGGATATCGGTCCTACATCCGATATCGGATCGGATAATGTGAAAACGCACTTAGCCGGTAATATATCGTGCAGGAGCAGTGCAAAGAACATTTTACTATCACGAGGGAGTAATATATCGAGTGCAACTGCGCTCAGAGAACAACGGTAATGGCTGGCTAAAGATACTCTTGGTACAGACTGCAATAATATGTTACTCGTCGAAGGCCACACTGACACGTAAATTTATTATGTACTTATTTGATATACAAGGGGGCAAAGTTGTATTTTAACGCCGAGTGTGGAATTGAAAAACGAGCAAGTGAAAGGATTCTATAGTTGAACCAATAGCGAAGCGAGTGGTTCGAGAATAGAATCCTGAACTTGCGAGTTTTATAACACACGAGAATTAAAATACATTTGCACCCGAGTGTAACACAAAACTTTTCCCTTCACTATAGCGAGGAAACTACAACGCAAAAAATGCGTTTATCACTGCTTCCAGTAGTTCCACAGGTGGTAAATCATCTTTATTACGATTCACCTACTTTTATCAATTTTAAAGCAGTTATTTTGACTTTATTCAAGGTCAAATTACTTTACCCACTAGTGGATAAAAAGCGATTTTACCCGCTGGTATTAAAGGACAAAACACGTGTTTCCGAGCTAGTGAGGGGAAAAATACATTGGTTATTCAGAACTATAGGCATAACACTTAACATATTTTTGGACCACTTTTTTTCAAAATTGTCATTTTGACAGATTTTCAGAATCGAAAAATACCTTAGTTACAGATTTCGATAAACTCACACCCTGAAATGATCAAAAATCATATTATTTTTGAGCTACACAGAACTTAATTTAGATAGAAGAAACAAATTCATATATTTGTATAGGGGCCGAGCGTGTCAAATTTTGTACTGAAGTTGATTCTTGCCTGTAATTTTAAATATGTCTCAGGCTCTTGATTGTTCATAATTTTTGTGTTGTTGCAATTGAATATCACGTAACGAGGCATTTTTTATGTTTTGGTTGACTTCAACTTACAAAAATTGACGCCCGAAAGCTGCAAGCTGCGAGTAAAGACGGACAACTCAGTGGATTTCACTGAGTTCATTTGACATGCTAACTAGATACGTTTGCTTGATCTATGGTATATATGACATCTGTGTTGAGCTAGCTCTTACCGTTTCCGAGATAATATGAAAAATATCATTTTTGCATTTTAAAATCTGTGAATGTTTGTATTGTCATCTTTCTTTTGCTTAGTTTGGGACTAAGTTGATCTGTGTAAGGTATCCCCAATATTTATTTATTTATTTAAGTTTATCTACTTGAAATAACAAAGATTTTCTTTAGCATGAAATAATTTGTTTAATTTTCAAATAAAAATAGAACAATTGTTCGTTCTATTGAAAATAAATCTTTGCATAGTAATATATCGAAAAGGAACATTGCACAGAACATTGTACGGGCGGGAATAATATATCGAGGGAGTGCGGCTGCACTCCGTGAGGAACGGTAATGGCTGCCGGAGATACTGTTGGTATCTCCGGGTCGTGACTTGAACGCTCGCTGGATATTGGGAAACACAAGCTTAGAAATAAAGTTAGCTGTTATTCAGTAAAAATTCACAAAAGACACAACATAACCTAACCACAAAATTAACATTTTGAAAAACCCCCCACCGCGACATAGCAGACCGATTTTCATGAAACATGGCTAAGAACACTCCCGACTACCGTGTTATAAGTTTGATGTGTCTGTCTGACTGTCTGTTTGTTTGTCTGGCTGTGTGTGTGTCTGTGTGTGGCATCGCAGCTCCCGAACTGATGAACCGATTTCGATTTAGATTTTTTTTTGTTAGTTGTGACAGCGGACATGGAAGAGAACAATCTCTCACCTCAGGATGCCGAAGACCGGGCAAAGTGGAGAAGGCTGAGCAGGAAAGCGGACCCTGGCGCTAGGCCGGGAAAACGCTAGGTTGAAGAAGAAGAACCCCGACGCAAAAACGACGGGGTGTTATAAGTTTGACGTGTCTGTCTGTCCGTCTGTCTGTCTGTCTGTTTGTCTGTTTGTCTATTTGTCTATCTGTCTGTCTGTCTGTCAGTGTGTGTCTGTCTGTGGCATCGTAGCTCCCGAACGGATGTAGTTTTTTTTGTTTGAAAACTGAGTTAGTCAGGAGTGTTCTTAGCCACGTTTCTTGAAAATCGGTCTACTATGTCGCGGTCGGGGGATTTTCCAAAATTTTAATGTTGTGGTTAGGTTATGAGAAATTGGCCACAGACCCTTTAGCACAACTTGCCTTGCGCGGAAGTCCATAAGTCAAGCGCGACTTCAAGTATGGACTCGCGCGCGACAAGGCAAGTTGTGTTAGAGGGGCTGGTCTAGTTAGGTTTTCCTAAAATGATTATACCTAGACGTCTGTGGAAGCTAGAGTGCTTCTTAATTATTCGCGGTGCATCCGTCGCTCCATTTCCGTAATGCAGTGCATCCCGGGGGACTCCGAAACGATCGCACGACACAGAACAGGCAATAGTACGAACAGCATCGAATATACAGCTATCCAAAAAAGAGGAGAAATCAAAAAGAGGCAACATTAGGCACTGGTCACACCGCGAGCTAGTAAGCTATGAGCTATCGGCTATAAAACGAACAAAAGAACTCCCGTGTAAATAAAAGAGACACGGCGATGTTTATAGTTACTCGCCCAGCGGTGAGCTATCAAAATCGCCGTGTCTCTTTTATTTGCACAGGAGTGCTTATTTTTGTTCGTTTTTATAGCCGATAGCTCAAAGCTCACTAGCTCGCGATGGGACCAGTGCCTAATGATGCGCCATCTCGTTTTTAACCCCCGACGCAAAAACGACGGGGCGGTATAAGTTTGACGTGTCTGTGTGTCTGTCTGTCTGTCTGTTTGTCTGTCTGTCTGTGTGTGTGTCTGTCTGTGGCATCGTAGCTCCCGAACGTATGAACCGATTTGGATTTAGTTTTTTCTGTCTGATAGCTGAGTAAGTCGGGAGTGTTCTTAGCCATGTTTCATGAAAATCGGTCTACTATGTCGGGAGGTTTTTTTCAAAATTTTAATTTTGTGGTTAGGTTATCTCACACAATATTGGTTGGAAAAGGGCCACACGACAGTGCTGCCATATTTTAAAAAACGGTTTTTTTTCTGGCTTGAAAAAAAAAACATGAAAAAAAAAAACCGTGAAAAAAAAACAGTTTTTTTTCTGGAGTATGTTTTTTTTCTAAAGAACGAAATCTCAAAATTCGCAAAGTAGTTAATACTTTTATACGATTTTTTAGACTTAAGTAATGTTAACTATTAAACGAATTTAATCAAATAACTTTAATTTCTGGTCTTATAAAAGTAACATTTACGAAATCTGTAGTTGATAGTTACACTATTTTCTGATGGCAATACCACCGCCTCTCCACGCTGCACGCCGCATCGGGGATCCGTGTACATTAAAATGTACGTTATTGTTATTGAAACACGTTAAACTAAACTTAACTCACGAAAAACCGTTATTGTCGTATTATTTGTTCATCTGAAAAAAAACCATATTTAGAAAAAAAACCATGGTGCTCGGTTTCTTTTCATGTTTTTTTTCACAATTCTGAAAAAAAACATTTGTTTTTTTTTCTATTTACAACCCTAGCTGAGACAGCTAAAGCCACCTGCGCCGCACCTTGGAAGTTTTTCACATATTGAAGCGCTGATCTGATATCCTAGCGGTAAGAGCTAGATTGGGTATAGCGAAGAGACCGAGGTAAGTTGAGGAGAGTTGTAACAAGCTCGATTATTGGGAACTTATTAACTTCTAGAAGTCCGCAACAGCGCAGTTTTTTTTTCAAATCCCGGTCTAGCAAACGCGCGCTATTA
This sequence comes from Leguminivora glycinivorella, assembly GCF_023078275.1. Lineage (NCBI taxonomy): Eukaryota > Metazoa > Arthropoda > Insecta > Lepidoptera > Tortricidae > Leguminivora > Leguminivora glycinivorella. Next base: position 17,927,942 of record NC_062989.1, on the reverse strand, counting down.
CGAACTTGCTGATAGTTAATAAGTTCCCATAAATCAACGTTGTCACAACTCGCCTCCGTCACAACTCACCACGGTCTCTTACTCTTGTCCAAAGTTTTATTAACATTATTTTCTAAGAATTAACCATTGAGCGAGACTGTGACGTAATAAAAAACTATTTTAAAAGCACAGTGACACAGTAACGTTCAATACCAGTCTTCCCGTCATCTCACTGGCATAAAACCTAATTTCGCCAGAGCTTTAGTCTGCCATAAATGGAAACGTCCAACGCTAGTAGCAACCTACAAATTCTAAAAAGCAATTATAGTTTTTTCCTCTCGCTGATAGAGCGCTGTCATAATTGCATTCGTTTGAGGTGCATTCTAATTTCAAAATATGGTCTCGATTTGATAGAAGCAATGATTCTGAATTGTGGGTATTATTTAGCCGCCAAAAATAATGTCAGTCAGTCCGGAAATAAAGGTAATGTAAGGGAACTTATACATTCCACGACCCTTCTCTTTCCGCATTATACTCTAGGATATTGTGTTGTTAATAAAAAAATACTATCAAAAGTCAAAGTCATTTTCTTCACAGCAAAAATGATGTCAAACCCGCGGAGCGACCTCCCGCCAAAATTCAAAATGACCGTAAGTGCCCAGCGTATTTGAGTAGAAAAACTTGAGGTTACCTTTTGATACTTCATTTGAAATTGTGCTTATGTTTTATAATTATAGTATAACATATGTCATACATCGTTAGAAAGCTGCATAAATATGCTATACATGAGAATTAGAAAAACTTTTTAACAAAAAATAAAACCGCCTTCAAAAATAAACGTGTTACAAAACACAGACAAACTAAAAAGCCAAAAATAATAAACCTTTGAATTCAGATTTCTTATCGGATTGCAATAATCTAAACATCCAAATTATAAACAAATCAGTTATTTTTGTAGTCGGTACCAGACCTGTTCGTCGCCTTGCCATTTCTTGTTTGCCCCACCCAACCATACGCAGGCTGGCCCCGACTCCAAAAATAATTGATTTGTTTATAATTTGGATGTTTAGATTATTGCAATCCGATAAGAAATCTGAATTCAAAGGTTTATTATTTTTGGCTTTTTAGTTTGTCTGTGTTTTGTAACACGTTTATTTTTGAAGGCGGTTTTATTTTTTGTTAAAAAGTTTATTTATTTGTTGATTTTTAGTGGTTCCTAGTGATATTATATGTATCAGTCCGAATATATGTACAGTAGTGAAAGAATTATCCTTTAACTCCTAACCTTTGAGGAGTTGACCTTCCATCATCAGCTCAGCCACATAAAATTATTACCATCAGACGTAAATACTGGTGTACCTTTGAAAAATACATTAAAAATATTACATGTGCCTATAACATTTGAAGAGTTCCCTCGATTTCTCCAAGATCCCATCATCAGACCCTGACTTGGTGTCAATGGGACCATCTCGGGGTTATACCCGTTCGATCAAAAAAAAAATTTTGAAAATCGGTCCACGATTCTCGGAGATATCGAATAACATACATACAAAAAAAAACATTCAGTCGAATAATTGATTTGAAGTCGGTTAAAAATGTAACTTACCTGTGATTATCAATCCAAAAACAAACATTCCTTTTCGAGTTTCATTTGTTTGTATTATTTTTTCATTTGTTTTTTTCTTATTTTTATACCACGTCGGTGGCAAACAGGTATACGGCCCACCTGATGGAAAGCGGTCACCGCGTAACCTATGGACGCCCGCAACTCAAGGGGTGTCACGTGCGCGTTGCCGACCCATTAGAAACTTGTACACTCCTTTTTTGAAGAACCCCATACTGTAGTTCATCGGGAATACCTCGACAGGGAGCTCATTCCACAGCCGGAGCGTTCGTGGGAGGAAATTCCTCTGAAACCGCACGTTTGTGTCACTCATTAGAACACTTTGCCTTTTTACACATAACTTGTTTACATATTTCACATTTCATTTATTTATCTCTTTTCTTTCACATTTATTATTAAAGCATTTTGATCGTTATAAAATTCCGCGTCGATAGATACCATTGGTTTTCACCAAGACGCACTATGCACTACACAAGAACTATTTATTTACGCAGTGTTTACGCGCGCTCAATGCGTCGCTGTGCCGCCATTACAAAGGTCACGTTTCGGAAACTTATTATTTTTGGTGCCTTGGATTCAAGTAAAATGCCGAATATCAGCGTTTTTATGTTGGTAGAACTGCCTCACCCTGATTTTTAATCCAATCGGGAGTGACAACACAACCAAATCTGACAAAGAAGCCCACCAATAGCAACACTACTCTTATAGACACGGTGTGTCTATAGGGCGCTACCCGCCAACAAAAGTTATGGACACACGGTGTCTATAGGACGCTCCACGGGTTAAAATTTTACTAACATTTGAACTAAATAAATGTGCGTAATAATAAATGAGTTAAAACAATAGCGCTAAGAAGGAATATTTCACATTGTCTGAGTTCACATTAATGTAAAACAAAGGTCTTTCAAACAGTTCAACTTAAATACACATAAGCCTAGAACATTATGTAGCGAGCAAAGACATACATTTATAACTCCGTATAGACAGATAAAGTCTAAGAACAAAACGTTCCTTGGAACCATCACCTTTGGTTGTCGGCTGGGCATTTTTGCGAAAAAAGATTCAAAAACTTTTTTTTCTAAAATAGTTTTTCATAAAGTCTTTTCTACTCAGAATCACGACCGAGCCTTTCGATCCTAGTAGGTAAAAAAAGGGGTCCCAAATTTAATTTTTCCACTTCGTTACCATTTTTGAAACACTTTGTACAGAGGTTACAAAGTGGAAAATATGCAGCATTAATAGAAAATTTTGGTACCATTTTTTTGTGTCTTGTTTTTTGTCCTAGATCGAAAGGGCTCCTGATTCTGAGTAGGAAAACCATAAAATTGACTTACCTTAGAAAAAATATTTTTAGTGATTGTTCTCGCGAAAATGCCCGGCTAGATGGCGCTAATATTAATATAATTTGGCCTAATGGTAAAAACTGAAACTTCAAAAGCTTTATCATTTTACTTTGACAGTAATTCATATTACCTACATAGTATTATGATTAAATGGGAAAGTTTGTGTGTCTGTGTGTCTGTCCGTCTTTCACGGCAAAACGGAGCGACGGATTGACGTGATTTTTAAGTGGAAATAGTTGAAGGGATGGAGAGTGACATAGGCCACATTTTTCTCTTTCTAACCCCCCACTCCCCTAAAATGGGGGATGGAAGTTTGTATGGAGCATTCCGAAATTTTCGAGTCGTGAGCGAAGTCGCGGGCAAAAGCTAGTTCAGTATACTTGATTCTCATTTCTTTTTTAATTTGCAAAATGTAGTGATTGACATAGTTGGACAGTAGGTAACATTAAGTGCTTACATTTTACTTAAAGAAGCATGTAAATTTTTCTTATTAGCTAGGGATACTTAACGCCTGGTAGCCTAGCGGTAAGTGCGTGCGACTTTCATTCCGGAGGTCGCGGGTTCGAACCCCGGCTCGCACCAATGAGTTTTTCGGAACTTATGTGCGAAATCTCATTTGATATTTGCCAGTCGCTTTTCGGTGCAAGAAAACATCGTGAGGAAACCGGACTAATTCCAGTAAGGTCTAGTTACTCTTCGGGTTGGAAGGTCAGATGGCAGTCACTTTCGTAAAACTAGTGCCTACGCCAAATCTTGGGATTAATTGTCAAAACCCCAGGCTCCCATGAGCCGTGGCAAATGCCGGGATAACGCAAGGAGGAGCTAGGGATACTTAACTAAGTATGTACATGAAACTGTTATATCCAAGGCTTTGGTAGAGAGTTATGAAACATTTTACAAAGCGGGATTAAAATTACATTTCCAAGTTGGCACGGAGCTTATAATGTGTCACGGCTCACTCTGATGCTTTGTTCCTAACAATTCTTACTTAGCTTTAAGTTGCTGGACTTGAAACGCTTAACACGTCACGAGGCGTAAATTAATGCGTTTTCAGATTAAGAGGGCTTTCGTGTTAAAAATAGTGAAATCGCAACCGAACGCTCGATCATACTGTGTGTGGTATCAAATTAAAGGGCTTTGCGAGTAGTTTATAAATATATATCACATTATAGGACTTTTTCTACTTGGTCTAACAAAATATGAGAAAATGTCCAAAAGTGGTAATAATTGTACCGGTGAAGGCTCGTTTTCAAAAAATTGGCAAAAATCAATAATAGAAATTTATAATCACTAAGGCATAACAGCAATTTAAGTAAACGTTGCAGATTAATTTAGTACAAAACTTACTTCGAGGTGATGTAGATTTTCAAAGAAATTGTCACTTAATTTTAGGTAATTTCTGAAAAAAATTGAATTCGCCTTAGGCTAGTTTACTCTTTTTCAAAAACTTAAAATAAAAATCTAGTCTGAAATGATTGTGGTACAGGATATACGAATTATAAATTTACCCGTTTTAATATTCAAAATTGTCCAAATTTTACAAATAAGATCGACTGATTCAGCTCTATACGTGCGTTTTTCTAAACGTGCATTAGAGAAAAATTCATAATTAATTTAGTGAGTTAGTTTTCAAAAATCCAGTCTTATAAAAATCAAGATAATAAGATGCTCTAACTGGAACTTGATTTAAATAAATCTATTGGATAACGGAAAGTGTAGTATTTCACCGACTAAAACTATCAATTTTACATTCTTTTGACGTTTTTTTTGAAAGCAGCCTTAAGTATACTTATTTTGTTTTGCCACCGCTATGAAATGTCATTTGATATTTTCAGTCGCTTTTTTCGGCGAAAGAAAACATCGTGAGGAAACCGGAATAAATAGGCTAGTTTCCTGCTAGTCAAATCAGCTTCTTTTTAAGAACTGTCAAAACGATTTGCTAATATGGAAGGTACTATGAAATGCTGAGGAGTGACGTCACGGTCAATTCATTTACTTTATCCACTTGACAGTCCTACGATAGCATAGTATCCAAAAAAAAATTCCGGTAGACAGTCCTACGATACCTTACTATCCAAAAGAGGGCATGGAGACACAGTTGATTAAAGTGACATCTAGCGAAATATTGCGGCATTATTTACTTATTCTCTTGATACAATAACGTAGCCTAACTACATAGTTTGCTACAAAAAGTATAGATGGCAGTGTACGCTCGTTACTTAGTGAATGAAAAAATAAATTCAGCAGTGCCTTGTCAAACTCCGCGTGTTTGTGTTTGATTTTGAATTTGTTTAATTTTTTTTGGATATCTTCATGAGAACTGTATGTGTTGGTTGTGGTATCATTATAAAGGTAAAATAGTATATTTCACTAATACGTAATAAAAAAAGGGGGTCATCGCTCAAAATTTCCCTCCAGGACCACCAAGTTGAATTCCTAAAATGTTGGATTTGCAAAAAGTTGAATTTGCAGGATGTTGAATGTTAAAATGTTGAATTTGCATTATGTTGAGTTCTTTTTATGTCCAAATTGCATAAAGTTGAATTTGCAGCTTGTTGAATCCTAAAATGTTGAATTTGCAGAAAGTTGACTTTGCGGTATGGTGAACCCTAAAATGTTGAATTTCCATAAGATTAAATTTGCAGTAGGTACCTACAGGGTGTAGCAAAGGTCCCGAGTGATACTTTAACAGCTGATAGGGTTACTAATGACCCTAAGTGTGATACAAGTGAAAAAATTTCGTAGTTCGAAAAAAATGAGTTTCGATTTTTTCCGCTTAAATAGCAATCAGGGTATTGGTCTTGTCGGCTGTTGAAGTAAGGTGCATTGGGGTAATTTCGAACGTCGTCTAATTTTGAAAGTCACATAAAAATCACCATTATTTCCCTCATATCAAGATTCCGCTTTCGAAATTACCCGATCATTTCTGTATGTCGAAATTATCTCAAAGCAACCTATTGACTTTTGTTACATGCTATATAGTTTCAGGGCATATTTAAGTTCCAAGACTCCACTGATGAGCCTTTTCGAAGCATAATGCCTTAAAATTTTGTTCCCCGTTACAGCAATGGGTTAAATACAGTCTGAAGACTGAAATTCATGACCATCAAAGGTACATTTTTTTCTCCTATTAGGACCAAAAAGCTCGCGATTCTGAATAGAAATCATATTAAAAAATACCCATGTTAAAAAAAGATTCCAGGAATATAAACTTGAGTTCCTAAAATGTTGAAATCCCAAAATGTTGAAAGTATACATTTTGAGAATTCAACTTTTTGATATTTCAACGTTATGAGAATTCAACATTTTGCGAAACTGAAAAAAATCAACATTCTGGGAAAGTCAACGTTTCGGGATTTCAACATTTTAGGAATTCAACCTGGTGGTCCGGGAGGAAAATTTCCTGTAATTTAAGTAATAGTCAAATAAAAAAAAATTTCATTTTTTTTTCGATTACATAAGTTTAACCTTGATTTATAGTATATGATCATACATATTTTACTATCACTATAATTTTATTTCAAGTACTGTACGTTCATTTATACCGAAGTATTTTTTTTTGAACTATACCTTGTGTAGTTTAGAAGATACAGACGTTTTTGTAAAAAGTTGTGAATGCGCAGCGCGCTGCGCGCGTCGCTTAAAAACCCGGACGGTTGACTGGAATATGGTCGCGCGGGCTGGACTGTCAAGTGGTTATATCTTTCTCTTTGACTTATAAAATATAAATTATGTTTAAACATAACTACTGTCCATATATTTCTTCTAATTATGTGGTGCTTTATTTCGTGCACTGCATAAAATATTTTGTTTTAGGTATAGGAAACTAGCCTATTCAATAAGGCCGAGTTCCCTTTTGGCACACCTCGGACACTGGCGATCCAATATATGAAAGAGGCGCGTTCCTAGCAGACATTCTAAGCTCGTGTAGGGGAACGCGTACTATGCTTGTATGAGTGAAATATGACAGGTCGACTGTTGGCGTTTTTGACAGGCGGTAACTGTGAGGTAACCGAGAGGGGGTGAGCGGCACTTTCAGCGGGGAGCGGGAGTGGCCATACTCTAATACGATAGGACTCTTTATTATACTGTGCCTTTGGGTTGGACAGAACAGATGGCAGACATTTTCGTAAAACTAGTGCCTACGCCAAATGTTAGGATTAGTTGTCACAGCAGCAGACCCCAAGGTCCCATCAGCCGTGGCAAATACAGAATACAGTCAATCTAAATGCCTTGAGGCATTTGTACTTAATCAACAATGTTATATTTTAGTTTCATGTGCTGCTACCCCATTTTTAGGGTTCCGTACCAAAAAGGTACAACAGGAACCCTTATGGTGCGACTCTGTCCGTCTGTCTGTCCGTCTGTCACATTCCTAAATATCTCGAGAACTACTAATGCTATCAACTTGAAATTTGGAATAGTTGTGAACATTGTAAACCTCTACAAATAGAAAGTGTAATTTTTTTAAATATATTAATTTTAATTGTAGAAAATGGCCAAAATGAAAGGGGGCAAACTGTAAATTTCAAGTTACTAGGTCAAGTGGGGTATCGTTGGAAAGAGCTCAAATTGAACGTAAATAAGCTATTTTTTATAATTTTTTTGTTGTGGAAAAAAAAAGAATTTCGAAGGAAAATGTAAAAAAAAAAATACCGTTCCCCCCCCCCTTATCTCCGAAGTTTACCAACGAAAAATTATGAAAATTTTAGTAAACATTGGTTTTATGCTAAATATTACAGGAAAAATATAATCGTGTTTGTATTTTGAATACTTTTTTTTTAATTCACAAAAAACTTTTCAGATTTTTACTTTCAATTTACCCACCCTTGCGGGTGTATATCGTACTTCAAATTAATACGAGATGTTACGTAAACCATCTTCTGTCCAATAAAGTAAAAACTGTTTAAATCGGTTAACATTATAAAGAATTATCCCTGAAAAACCAGGTCGCGCAAATTAGTTAGCAAATTGACCGGGAGATGGCGCTATACACAATAATACTCATTAGTGCCTATACTTTTGTCTTCTAGTCAAGTCATTAGAGTTATATGAAAATATGAGATTATTTTTACTAGGTAGTTTGAAAGAAAGTTTGTACGGAACCCTCGGTGGGCGAGTCCGACTCGCAATTGGCCGGTTTTTTTTATATTCCGTATGGAGCAATTCACAAACAGATTTAAATCATAATCGTATGTGTGTACTCGAAAAGCTTATTTGTTGCTAAAAACGGTTTTCTAGGTTGCCACTATTCTAGAACATCCCTCTAAAACATCCTATAAAATATGCACAAAATATAAAAGCCAAGTTTCCGAGGCGCAGGTTGAAAGTAGAAATAACTTGAAATTCCATAAGTTTCAAAGGTTTCTAAAGTTTCCTGTGGAAATATTCAGCGTTCCCGCGAATTCAAAGCCTGGATTAACATTGTAATGAGCTTCGGAAGCTTTCCCTTTGCCATATTTATTTTCTGAACTCGTAGTTTTTTAACTTTCTTTTTTTGTTACATATATTATAATAAGTTTTTATGTTAAACCGACTCGAACCTGCGTCAACCGCAGACAAGCCGCAAAATTATTATCATATATTAAATTTGAGGTGAAAACCCAGATCACGTATCCATTATTTTTTCATGTTGTCTAACATACAACGAAATCAAATTAATTATCAATTGGATTGAACAAATGTCTCTAAAGAAATTAGAGGGTTTTGTCACTTTACAGGACTTTGTTCTCGCAACAGGATGAGTTTCAGAAAAAAAAATTATGTGTCCGTTATTTTTGACTGCTCTGTAACATATAAATATAAAAATCAATCAAATCGGAGGGTACCTTTCCTTGTCAGTAAAATTTGTTGACACCAAGCAGGCAATTATGGTCGCGCGATAAGTGATAAAATAGCAGGCCGTCCCTATTGCACTATTTGTAAGTGCGATAGGGACGGCCTGATATTTTATCGTCTATCGCGCGACCATGCTTCTCGTGCAAGTTATCATACTGTCACTAGTGTCACTATCATATTTTTACACCTGAATCCTTCAATGCGGCCGCTATAAACGTTTACCGCTGTTCTAAACGCGTGTTTAGAACCCGAACAAGAACAAGGTTTATGAACATAATTATCTTTTAACCGATTGTAGTAATTTGATTAAATTACGCATAAAGTTCTAAGTAGGTTTTGCATAGAAATGATAAGGTTTATCACCTGTTTTATAATTGTTTGTCGACATAAAGTGGATGAAATGTATGCCTATTATCGATACGAGGTTAATTGTACGCCTTGTAACAGTACACACATATGATCACACCACAACACACACACACACACACACACACACACACACACACACACACACACACACACACACACACACACACACACACACACACACACACACACACACGCACGCACGGCGGTCTGTCACGAGGGTTTACTGGTAAAACCCGATAAGTTGAGCACACTGGTTTTTGAAATTTGAACTATGTGCAATTTCCACAATGTTGTTATTTCAATGAGAAACTATCTCGATTTATCGGGTTTCACCAGGAAACCCTCCTGTCACCCTACCACACAATACATACATGCACACCACAAGGAAGCAGATGCTCACATTGTATCGTCTAAATTTGCAATGTTAACGGAAAACTAGAAAAGACGCAACCGACTTAAAAAAAATAAGGTACAGCGGGGCAATTTCGACTGCAACTGATCCATTTTTTCCATGTTTTACAATGTTTGCGTTATTAAATAGAGTGTTCAACGATTAAATATGGTAGGCGTGTTCAGTAGATACATGTGGAACTCAATATTGTAATAATGGAAAAAATGGATCAGTTACATTTGCCTCCCAGTCAGGGTTTGCCCCGCTGTACCTTACACATAAAAGTTCAAATCAAAATTCAGTTAGGTTAGAAATCACAACAAGCTGTCTGATTACGGGTAGTTTGTACTAGAGATGGAACGAATACGGAGTTGGCCGGATTCCAGTATTCGGCCGAATATTCGGTAAATGTTTTGTTAAGTTCATGACCGTAAATCTGGCCGAATATTGAGTTCATTTTAAAGTTCTAACAAACTATTCCATAACGATATTAACTACAGCTGCAGCTAAATAGTAACCGCTTCGTTCATGTTTTTTGCTAAATATTTAGGACTTTAACTGAGCAATTTGTCCGGAAGGTGCATGTGGATGCAGTGTGATACCAACTGTTCAACCTATCAGTGGCGTAGCGTCGATACAACTCGATTCCCAACGGGTTCTCTAAAGTTCTGCAGTATCTGTAGAAGTCCATACAAAACAGATCCCAAAAACCCCTTCAGCTTTACCAACAAAAAAATTCATGCGTCGCCACTGCAACCCAGGGACCGGCCCGCTATCCCTTATACGGGGTTTTGTATGGGTATTTCGTTAGGCTTAACTTACCCTACCCTTTTGACGCGATACCCTTTCATTTTACTTTTAAAGCCCTAACGAAAGCGCTTACCTAAACTAGCCCAATACCCTTTCAAAACCCTTATCATCGGCTCAGCCTAACGCCATAAGGGTAAGCCTTATATTGGGTTTTATTTGCTCTCCCTTATAGAGCATATCGTGCGAGTTTAAATCCTGTACCTCGCTCATAAAGCACACATTACTCCGAACGAAATAACATACGATCGTTACCTACGGCGGCACTGTGTGTGATATTCGCTCGTTTCTGTTTGATGGAAACGGCTGTATATAAAATAAGGTTCAATTTTCAATAACAAATATAAGTCTTATAGTTATGATAGGCTCCTGCTTTGCTCAGGTGTAACACAGGCAAACGCTGCTTTTTAGGGTTCCGTAGTCAACTAGCAACCCTTAGTTTCGCCATGTCTGTCTGTCCGTCCGTCCGTCCGTCCGCGGATAATCTCAGTAACCGTTAAGCACTAGAAAGCTGAAATTTGGTCCCAATAATTATTTATTTATTTATTTATTTATTTTCGGAACACCAACAGCTATAAATAACATTATGCTAATTTAAATAATAACATGTATTCACAGATAGAATTTGAATGGACAATATATAAAATGTACGCGCAAATTCGCACATAGCTATTGTGAAGTATGACATTAAAGATAGGAAAAAAAAAAAACTATGGCACAAATCTCGAAATATGCTACTCAGAGTGAGCAGTACCCGAAGTCCAGCTGATGCTGAACCCTGGCTGCATCTAGGGGAACTCGGGTTTAGTGTAACACAGACAAACGCTGTTTTCGTCATCGGACTTGTCTTGATGAGTACTCGAGTGAGCAGTACCCGAAGTCCAGCTGATGCTGAACCCTGGCTGCATCTAGGGGAACTCGGGTTTAGTGTAACACAGGCAAACGCTGTTTTCGTCATCAGACTTGTCTTGATGAGTACTCGAGTGAGCAGTACCCGAAGTCCAGCTGATGCTGAACCCTGGCTGCATCTAGGGGAACTCGGGTTTAGTGTAACACAGGCAAACGCTGTTTTCGTCATCGGACTTGTCTTGATGAATACTCGAGTGAGCAGTATCCGAAGTCCAGCTGATGCTGAACCCTGGCTGCATTTAGGGGAACTCGGGTTTAGTGTAACAAGGCAAACGCTGTTTTCGTCATCGGACTTGTCTTGATGAGTACTCGAGTGAGCAATACCCAAAGTCCAGCTGATGCTGAACCCTGGCTGCGCCTAGGGGAACTCGGGTTTAGTGTAACACAGGCAAACGCTGTTTTCGTCTTTGGACTTGTCTTAATGAGTATTTGGGTGACCTGTACCCAAGATAGAGCTGATGCTGAAACCTGGCTGTACCTAGGGGAACTCGGGTTTGGTGTAACATAGGCAAACGCTGTTTGCGTCATCGGACTTGTCTTGACGAGGACTTGGGTGCGCAATAGCCAAGACAGCGCTGTAGCTGAGCTCTGGCGATATCTATGGCAACTCTGGTTTCGGTGCATTATAATATAGAAATATTTCATGCAATGTCAAGTTAGGCATAAAACATAATATTAACTGAACAAAAATTCTACCAGAAGTGAATATTAACATCAAGTAATTATAACAAATTTATTAATTTGCCATACATAAAACACTTTATTTATGTCTAAAAAAATACGTATGTATATCCATTTGAATATCAAAATTAAGTACAGTCGATTTCACTAATAGTAACACAGGGAATAAAGAGAATACTGGAGTTCCAAGCGTCCATAGACTGCGGTAACTACTTACTATCAGACGGGCTGTATGCTTGATTGCCACCAGAAAAGCATTTTTGTTTCAAACGATCTTCATAGAATTCACAACAATCAACAGAAATAGTTTGACAGATTCTATGGTACTACTCAACTCAACCAAGTACCAGCAATAAAGACGAGTCTAAGATATTTCACACGAAACATACTATAAACAGAAAACAGCGTTTATTTATATTGCACCGAACCTGAGTTACCTTAGGTACCACCAGGTCTCAGCTATAGCGCTGGCTTGGGTACTGCGCACCCAAGTCCTCATTAAGGCAGGGCCTATAACGAAAACCAGGTTTGTCTTTGTTGCACCAAACCTAAGTTCCCCTAGGTACAGCCAGAGTTTAATATCAGCTTTACCAGTACTCATCAAGACAAGTCCGATGACAAAAACAGCGTTTACCTATGTTGCACGAAACCCGAGTTCCCCTAGGAATAGCCAGGGTTCAGCATCAGCTCTACCCTGGTTACTGCTCACTCAAGTACTCATCAAAACAAGTCCGATGACGAAAACAGCGCTTGCCTATGTTACACCAAACCCGCGTTCCCCTGGGAAAAGCCAGGGATCAGCATCAGCTCTACCTTGGTTACTGCTCACTCAAGTACTCACCAAGACAAGTCCGATGAAGAAAACAGCGCTTGCCTATGTTACTCCAAAACCGCGTTCCCCTGGGAAAAGCCAGGGTTCAGCATCAGCTCTAGCTTGGTTACTGCTCACTCAAGTACTCATCAATACAAGTCCGATGAAGAAAACAGCGTTTGCCTATGTTGCACGAAACCCAAGTTCCCTTTGGAATAGCCAGGGTTCAGCATCAGCTCTACCTTGATTACTGCTTACTCAAGTACTCATCAAGACAAGTCCGATGACGAAAACAGCGTTTGCGTATGTTGCACGAAACCCGAGTTCCCCTAGGAATAGCCAGGGTCCAGCATCAGCTCTACCTTGGTTACTGCTCACTCAAGTACTCATCAAGACAAGTCCGACGACGAAAACAGCGCTTGCCTATGTTACTCCAAACCCGCGTTCCCCTAGGAATAGCCAGGGTTCAGCATCAGCTCTACCTTGGTTACTGCTTACACAAGTACTCACCAAGACAAGTCCGATGAAGAAAACAGCGCTTGCCTATGTTACTCCAAAACCGCGTTCCCCTGGGAAAAGCCAGGGTTCAGCATCAGCTCTAGCTTGGTTACTGCTCACTCAAGTACTCATCAATACAAGTCCGATGAAGAAAACAGCGTTTGCCTATGTTGCACGAAACCCGAGTTCCCTTAGGAATAGCCAGGGTTCAGCATCAGCTCTACCTTGGTTACTGCTCACACAAGTACTCATCAAGACAAGTCCGATGACGAAAACAGCGCTTGCCTATATTACTCCAAACCCGCGTTCCCCTGGGAAAAGCCAGGGTTCAGCATCAGCTCTACCTTGGTTACTGCTCACTCAAGTACTCATCAATACAAGTCCGATGACGAAAACAGCGTTTGCCTATGTTGCACGAAACCTGAGTTTCCTTAGGAATAGCCAGGGTTCAGCATCAGCTCTACCTTGGTTACTGCTCACACAAGTACTCATCAAGACAAGTCCGATGACGAAAACAGCGCTTGCCTATGTTACTCCAAACCCGCGTTCCCCTGGGAAAAGCCAGGGTTCAGCATCAGCTCTACCTTGGTTACTGCTCACTCAAGTACTCGTCAATACAAGTCCGATGACGAAAACAGCGTTTGCCTATGTTGCACGAAACCCGAGTTCCCTTAGGAATAGCCAGGGTTCAGCATCAGCTCTACCTTGGTTACTGCTCACTCAAGTACTCATCAATACAAGTTCGATGAAGAAAACAGCGTTTGCCTATGTTGCACGAAACCCGAGTTCCCTTAGGAATAGCCAGGGTTCAACATCAGCTCTACCTTGGTTACTGCTCACTTAAGTACTCATCAAGACAAGTCCGATGACGAAAACAGCGTTTGCGTATGTTGCACGAAACCCGAGTTCCCCTAGGAATAGCCAGGGTTCAGCATCAGCTCTACCTTGGTTACTGCTCACACAAGTACTCATCAAGACAAGTCCGATGACGAAAACAGCGCTTGCCTATGTTACTCCAAACCCGCGTTCCCCTGGGAAAAGCCAGGGTTCAGCATCAGCTCTACCTTGGTTACTGCTTACACAAGTACTCACCAAGACAAGTCCGATGAAGAAAACAGCGCTTGCCTATGTTGCACGAAACCCGAGTTCCCTTAGGAATAGCCAGGGTTCAGCATCAGCTCTACCTTGGTTACTGCTCACACAAGTACTCATCAAGACAAGTCCGATGACGAAAACAGCGCTTGCCTATATAACTCCAAACCCGCGTTCCCCTGGGAAAAGCCAGGGTTCAGCATCAGCTCTACCTTGGTTACTGCTCACTCAAGTACTCATCAATACAAGTCCGATGACGAAAACAGCGTTTGCCTATGTTGCACGAAACCTGAGTTCCCTTAGGAATAGCCAGGGTTCAGCATCAGCTCTACCTTGGTTACTGCTCACACAAGTACTCATCAAGACAAGTCCGATGACGAAAACAGCGCTTGCCTATGTTACTCCAAACCCGCGTTCCCCTGGGAAAAGCCAGGGTTCAGCATCAGCTCTACCTTGGTTACTGCTCACTCAAGTACTCGTCAATACAAGTCCGATGACGAAAACAGCGTTTGCCTATGTTGCACGAAACCCGAGTTCCCTTAGGAATAGCCAGGGTTCAGCATCAGCTCTACCTTGGTTACTGCTCATTCAAGTACTCATCAATACAAGTTCGATGAAGAAAACAGCATTTGCCTATGTTGCACGAAACCCGAGTTCCCTTAGGAATAGCCAGGGTTCAGCATCAGCTCTACCTTGGTTACTGCTCACACAAGTACTCATCAAGACAAGTCCGATGACGAAAACAGCGCTTGCCTATGTTACTCCAAACCCGCGTTCCCCTGGGAAAAGCCAGGGTTCAGCATCAGCTCTACCTTGGTTACTGCTCACTCAAGTACTCGTCAATACAAGTCCGATGACGAAAACAGCGTTTGCCTATGTTGCACGAAACCCGAGTTCCCTTAGGAATAGCCAGGGTTCAGCATCAGCTCTACCTTGGTTACTGCTCACTCAAGTACTCATCAATACAAGTCCGATGACGAAAACAGCGTTTGCCTATGTTGCACGAAACCCGAGTTCCCTTAGGAATAGCCAGGGTTCAGCATCAGCTCTACCTTGGTTACTGCTCACACAATTACTCATCAAGACAAGTCCGATGACGAAAACAGCACTTGCCTATGTTACTCCAAACCCGCGTTCCCCTGGGAAAAGCCAGGGTTCAGCATCAGCTCTACCTTGGTTACTGCTCACTCAAGTACTCATCAATACAAGTCGGATGACGAAAACAGCGTTTGCCTATGTTGCACGAAACCCGAGTTCCCTTAGGAATAGACAGGCTTCAGCATCAGCTCTACCTTGGTTACTGCTCACTCAAGTACTCATCAATACAAGTTAATTGTATTGATTTTCGGCCAACACTGTATATTTACATGCATACATACATATTTACATAATTATATTCATACATACATACCTATACCTACATACATTCATACATACCTACATACATTCATACGTACGAACATACATACTGATCTATGGGCGACGATGATCAACTGGTAAATACCAGTCATCAGTCCCTTGTCTCCCAGTTCATTAAAAATAATTTCTAGCCGTGTTCTACTTTTATCCAACGAAAACATGTTTCACTGCAAAATTAAACATGGGGCGCATAGTGCGGAGTGGCAACAGCGCATTTTCCTTCCGCCTCTTACACTAGCTTAGATTCATAATCCTGTCTCTTTCACGCAAGGCTCGACTACGCTTCAACAAAAGGGAAAGCCTTATAAATAGCGCTTAAAATAAGGGTAACCCTTATTAAAGGATTGCAAGCCGTATCGGATAGCGCTAAGCCAATGCACAGGGCTAGCTTTATTGTTTTGCTAAGTTTTTTGTAAGGGCTAGTCAAATGAATGGGCTTGCAGTTCGAAAGGGAGAGTCTCTCGATTGGGTCGTCCTTACGTTAGGGATTCCCAATGAAAGGCTTGTAGCGCGGAAGGGGTTGTCCGGTCCCTGCTGCAACCTATCAAGTTCAAAATAATTTTCCTAGAAAGTCTTTAGAAAGTAGCGTGATTGATATATATCAGTACCAAATTTCAGCTTTCTATTGCTAACGGTCACTGAGATTATCCGCGGACGGACAGACATGGCGAAACTATAAGAGTTCCTAGTTGATTACGGAACCATAAAAACTAGCCGAAAACTGAAAAACTACGAAATATTCCGATGGTATCGGTATGTGGATACAGCATTTTTTTTATACCACGTCGGTGACAAACAGGTATACGGTCCGAGGAAAGCGGTTACCGTAACCCATGGACGCCTGCAACTCAACTGCATAATACCAACATAGAAAACCTAACCGAAATAACCGAATATTCGGGTAGTATCGGTCCATCCAACCCCATATCAAAAAAGTTGTAATGGATTCAGTAATACTACCATGCCTCACCTGCGGTTGCCAAGCATGGATGGACGTTCGATTCCACAATTAGACACAAAATTGAAACAACACAGAAGAGAATGGAGATAAGTATACTAGGCATAAAATTAAAGGATAGAGTTAGGAATGAAGTCATAAGGAGAAAAACAAATATTACAGACTGACGACAGATGGACCATACGAACTGTAAAGTGGCCTGGGCCACTGGGCTCAAGAGGCAGAGGCCGTCCACGTGGGAGATGGTCGGACGAATTAGTGGCAATGGCAGGTCCAAAATGGACAGAGACAGCTCAAGACAGAGAGGAGTGGAATTCCTTGGGGGAGGCTTTTACCCGAAAGACATACATATTTATTTTAAGTTAATTTTATTTTTTCTCTTATTGCCAAATATTTCTCATTTATGTTTTAAGTATGTGTGGAACAAATAAAGCTTTATTTATTTATTTATTTTATTTTATCGGTCCATCCCTACCCAGTTGAACTGAGATCTCCGGCGCCGGTGATCATGAATATTCAGGGCAGCAATTACCAAAACAGACGGTGACGCCGGTTGTTTCTAGCCTAGTGACAGTGCTCTGAATAGTCGGAATCATTCAACCCTTACTACGAACCACTGACAGTATAAACACAATAAGCTAACTTCTACGTTCCTTACTACAATAAATTAGAGATGTATAAGGTCTCTAAAGTCCGAATTACAACTAAAACTACACACAATCAGATACAAAAAAGTCTCAGATAAATTTTAGAGGTAACAATGACTATACATGTTACAACAGAATGATAGCTTAATCTAATTATTCTTAGAGTTGAAAAGGGTCTCCAAGAGTTAAAATCGTAGAATCCAAATATTAGACAAAAGGAAAGAAATACTTGAGAACCGAACAAAGTATCTCAATGACAGTAATCTGCAGATAAGGCACAGCGAGGTAAATCTCGACTGGGGGGCTATTGCAACTGATCCATTTTTTCCATTATTAGACTATAATGTTGAGTTCTACATGTATCCACTGATCACGCCTACCATTATATAACCGGTGGACACTCTATTTAATAATGCAAACATTGTAAAACATGGAAAAATGGACCAGTTACGTTATTACCCACCAGGCGAGATTTGCCCCGCTGTACCTTATATAAGTTTTCATTACCTATCTTTTTTTTTAATCAAAATATTGAAAACATTTTTTATTGATAAAGACTAATAATCTGCCAGAATGCTTTAAATATTTGTTTAGATATAGCCAAAGAGGATCGAGTACCTATTATCGAAAGTTACTGTTAAAGTAAATTGTGTAATCACAGTGCATAGACTTCCATCTCTCGACATAAGCTTAAAACTTTTGAATCTCAGTTTTGACAATTTGGTACATATTGTTAGCTTGATATGTATTAAAATGTCAAATATTAATATTAGCGCCATCTAGCCGAGCGTTCCCCAAAGGTGTAACGCCATCTAGGCCACCGTACCTTTTTCTCTAGGGTTTTGAGGTACGTTTTTTTCTTAGACTTTATCCGTCTATACGGAGTTACATTATGTCTTTGGATATAGCCAAAGAGGATAGATTATTAAAGAGCGTTACTGTCAAAGTAAAATGTGTAATCACAGTGCATATACTGCCATCTCTCGACACGGCTTAAAACTTTTGAACCTCAGTTTTGACAATTTGGCCCATATTCTTAGCTTGATATGTTTCAAAATGTAAAATATTAATATTAGCGCCATCTAGCCGAGCGTACCCCAAAGGTGTATCGCCATCTAGCTCACCGTACCTTTTTCTGTATGGTTTCGGGTACGTTTTTTTCTTAGACTTTATCTGTCTATACGAAGTTATATAGGTCTTTGATATAGCATAATAATTGATTATCGTAATTTCTAGAACAGTGCAGTCTTTGACAGCAACTGTCAAAGCGCTAACAACGTATTACCACTCGGCCAACTCGTTACGGAGTTCGACTCGCGACTCGATACTCCAGGGACGCCCAATAGCTAGACGCAACTTTTAAGTACATTGTCGTGTCGGTAATACAATTTGTGTATCCGTGGGATGAGAAAGATATTATTTAAGTTGATAATTTAGTAATCGATCATTTTAAATTGACTCAAACTTTTTCATCGAATTTGCAAAACGTCGCAAATCTAATCTAACGTGTATTATTTTAGACGACCGGTCTGGCGCAGTCTGGTAGTGACCCTGCCTGCTACGCCGTAGTCCCGGGTTCGAATCCCGGTAAGGGCATTTATTTGTGTGATGAGCACAGCCATATTTGTTCCTGAGTCATGGATGTTTTCTATTTTATAGTATTTATATATAATATAATAAATATCGTTGGCTGAGTATCCACAACATAAGCCTTCTTGAGCTTACCGTGGGCCTCATTCAATCTGTGTATTAATGTAATATTTACATACATACATACATACAATCACGCCTGTATCCCATGAAGGGGTAGGCAGAGCACATGAAACTACTCAAGTTTCAGTGCCACTCTTGGCAAATAAGGGGTTGACAGAAAACGAAATTGTGACATAATATTTATATATTTAATATTTATTTATTTATTATTAACATTTAAAAAAAATCAGAAAATGATTGGAATTATTTATTTGCCTTGTCCAAAATCAATTTTTATCCCGATCAAAGCATGCATGCAAATAAATACGATTTCATTCTCTTTCGCAATGAAAATTAAATATCAATCAGCTGTCAGATGGGTTCAGGCGACGCATAATTGCGTTTTCCTTTGTGTGAGTGTCCAGTTGTCCACGCTGTTTTTAATCGGTCACTCTGGACAGGGATATAAAACATTATGTTTTGATGAAGTTTTCATTTGATTATTCTTATTGAATGTGTTATTTATTTATTTACATTAATTATTATAAATAAAGTCATTTATGTTTATAAAATGTATAGTCAATTAAACCATAAAATTCCTTCTGTTCTTTTATAAACTGAAATTTGTTTTGTCTATTTCACAGATGTCATATATACCATAGATCAAGCAAACGTATCTACTTAGCGTGTCAAATGAACTCAGTGAAATCCACTGAGTTGTCCGTCTTTACTCGCAGCTTGCAGCTTTCGGGCGTCAATTTTTGTAAGTTGAAGTCAACCAATACATAAAAAATGCCTCGTTACGTGATATTCAATTGCAACAACACAAAAATTATGAACAATCAAGAGCCTGAGACATATTTAAAATTACAGGCAAGAATCAACTTCAGTACAAAATTTGACACGCTCGGCCCCTATACAAATATATGAATTTGTTTCTTCTATCTAAATTAAGTTCTGTGGTCTATTTCATGTTTGAAATTATATATGCTAAATTTATTATGATATTTTACTCTTGATTGTAAGGCCGTTTTCACATTATCCGATCCGATATCGGATGTCGGAAGGGTTTCAATAGAAAAAATCCAAGATGGCGCCTGTAATGTATGGGATATCGGTCCGACATCCGATATCGGATCGGATAATGTGAAAACGCAGTAACGGGCTCAAACATTAATTTCTTTTGGCAAAACGAGCAGACGATTCGGCTGACGGTAAGCAATGCTTTCGCCTATGAATACTTACAATACCCTTCTGTTGAAGGTGTATAATTAGGATACTGTTCGCGTATTAGCAAAGCGACTACATCGGGGAAATACTGCAAAAAGCCCAGATCAAAATGAACCGAAACCGATGAGCGAGTATGAAAAACGTTATGAAAACGAGTGAAGTGATGTTTAATAGTCGATGGAAATCTCTGCTGCTGCTATGCATGCAGGTGTACCTACTTGTGTAGCTAAATGCACCACAGCCAACAACACCGGGTTAAATACACACAGAATCAGGAAACGCTCGGCGCATCCTAACGACTATTCGCCGCGACTCAAATGTTTGTGTATTGTGAATATTCATGAGCGCCGGCGCCGGTGGCATTTCGACGGAATTCCGGATGGGGTAGACAATGATTTAGAACGGATTTAAATATATTAATAATAATAGTTTATTGCTTCCACATTGGTTTTTTTACAGATGTTCTTAATTCTAAAATTGGATCACAATATGGCACCCTGTAAGGGTATTGCAAATGTATAAGTATCTAACACTAACACAAGTGACACAAAACATAAATTAGGTATAACTATATTCTTACATAAATGTTTAGTTATGGCAGATATCTATTACTTTCAAAATATTCTTGTATAGAATAAAAACAATTACTTATTAAATAGTTTTTCAGTAAGCTTATGAATTTATCATATTTTTGCTCTCTAGCTATTTGATTTGGCAGACTATTGAAAATTCGTATTAACATACTATAGGGGCTCTTATTACTTATCTGTAGGTTACTGGCAGGAAGGGATATTTTATTTTGATGTCTTAAATTGAAAGTACAAGTGTGACGATCTTTTGCTTTGAAAGACAGGTCAGGATCAGAATCAGAATCAGAAATGTTTTATTGCAAGATTATGGTATTTACAATAATAGTAAAGGTGTAAGGTACATTTCTTGAGTAACACATAATCTACCCATCAAGAGCATGCAATAATATTTTCATTATAATTGTCTCACAAGTTTTAGGCTTATTATAAAATTATTACTAACATACTATGGATTAATTGACATAATTATATTGGAATTTATTTGTTATACAATACTTCATCGAAATTAAAATCAAAATATTCTGTTAGATTATAGAAACTTGTTTTAATTAGAATTTTCTTTAGCGTTTCTTTAAACTTTTTTCCAGACATCATTTTAATGTCGTTTGGCAAATGGTTGTATATCTTAATACTTTGATGTTTTTGTACAAATTTACATGCTTATAATATATAACCTAGGAACATAACATACCCTCTAGCTAAGAGCATGATATTATATAGGCCAATTGAATATGGAAGTGCGATAGAAAAAGCTACAATACGGTATGGAGTACTAACGATTGTCCTGGCTGTATCTTATGTGTGCGTAGCCGAATGTACGAACGCTCACGAAACGCTCACGATAATATCTTTCGTAGCTATCTAAACCCTGGGTGGCTAGCCGAATGGCACAATCGCTCACGAAACGCTCACGAAACGAAGCGCTAGTAGATATCTATCTCTATCGCGATTGCGTATTGGCGCGACAGAGCCAGCGGCGTATCGCTTTCGTTTGGCGTCGGTGAGAAGTTATTGATATAACAGAATTTTGCACAAAATTTTGCAGAATTTTGCCCTTTGATGTTGAAAATGCCGCCACTCTATAAAACAAACAGACCGCACACGAGCAGCCGACATTAAATTCTATTGCACGGCGCGAAGGTCGAAAGCCGCGCCCGCACCTGGGCGTAGGTAGCGAGATCGGGTGCACGTGCGCTTACCTTTGAAATCGCCGACACACAGGTGTCGCCGTTCGCCCACTCTTTTCATTTATGTTTCTGTTTCAATCGGTTAGCCGTATGCCGGCCGGCAATAAAGGTTGTTTTTTTAACCGACTTCAAAAAAAGTAGGAGGTTCTCAATTCGACTGAATGTTTTTTAGGGTTCCGTAGTCAACTAGGAATCCTTATAGTTTCCCCCTGTCTGTCTGTCTGTCCGTCCGTCCGCGGATAATCTCAGTAACCGTAAGCACTAGAAAGCTGAAATTTGGTACCAATGTATCAATCACGCCAACAAAGTGCAAAAATAAAAAATGGAAAAAAATGTTTTATTAGGGTACCCCCCCTACATGTAAAGTGGGGGCTGATTTTTTTTTCATTCCAACCCCAACGTATGATATATTGTTGGATAGGTATTTAAAAATGAATAAGGGTTTACTAAGATCGTTTTTTGATAATATTAATATTTTCGGAAATAATCGCTCCTAAAGAAAAAAAAAGTGCGTCCCCACCCCTCTAACTTTTGAACCATATGTTTAAAAAATATGAAAAAAATCACAAAAGTAGAACTTTATAAAGACTTTCTAGGAAAATTGTTTTGAACTTGATAGGTTCAGTAGTTTTTGAGAAAAATACTGAAAACTACGGAACCCTACACTGAGCGTGGCCCGACACGCTCTTGGCCGGTTTTTGATCATATTAATATTTTCGGAAATAATCGCTCCTAAAGGAAAAAAAGTGCGTCCCCCCCCCCTCTATATTTTGAACCTTATGTTTAAAAAAATATGAAAAAAGATCAAAAAAGTAGAACTTTATAAAGACTTTCTAGGAAAATTGTTTTGAGAAAAATACGATAAACTACGGAACCCTACACTGAGCGTGGACCGACACGCTCTTGGTCGGTTTTTTTGTTACTCGATATCTCCGAGAATCGTGGACCGATTTTCAAATTATTTTTTTAATCGAACGGGTATAACCCCGAGATGGTCCTATTGGCACCAAGTCCCAGGCGGCGCGGCGCGCGCCACGCCGCCTGGGGCGCGTCTTACGTCCTTCCTATACAAAATGTACTGAGGAGACGATTTTTGAATTACACTCAGGTGGCGTGGCGCGGACGTCCGTCCGCGCCCCGAGACACGCGACGCTCTGGTGTGGCCGGTACCTTACGTCCCTAACCTATTAACCGATCCGCCGCGGTGACGCGGCCGGTGCGCGGCGCGCTCTCCCAGGCCCGCGCCCCGCGCGCTCCCCCGCCCCGCGACAGCCGCTCTACGACAACTTTGCACCCTTTTAAATTACTGACATTTACAGTTTCTTAAGCGCGACCTTCACAGTATTAATTTTGATAAAATCATGATTATAGTACACAAAAACCTGGTCTTAAGCAAAAAAATCTCAGTTACAATTTATACCTACTGAGAAATTCATGTTTATTTAAGCGTTAAAAATATATGTTTAAGATCGGTGTTAAATGTCTATATATACTTAATACAATGCAAATTGATATATATATCATGGTCACCATTTTTACCTACCTAGATATTCACATTAAATGAAAACGGTAAAAAAAAGTACACAATCAGATTTATTTTCTGTGTAATATCGCTAATAACTGATCGCATCTGAGTGCACCACAAAGTTAATCTAACAAAGTTTTCGGTTAACTATTTTGCTGTTAGCGAAAAGTGGGATAATGTACTTTATCTCATGATTTTTATAAGATATGAATACGATCGTCTTTTTTTTTATCTATGTACATAATTACTATTTGATGCTTAATAATAATACCCAATAAAATATCAAAAAGGACGAGTTATTGAATTATGTCCAGGGTACCTTACTTTTACTCCACTAAAATGCCATTCGGCTACGGGGCCTGACCAGATATATATGACTACGCGCCATCTTGCGGATTTTCATTAGAACTATTTTTCTCTTTATACTAAACTGAACTGTCACCCCATACATCAGAAAAACAGCGGCCTCCTGACAACAATCATATATATATATATTTTTTTTTTTTTGTCTGAATAGGTAGACGTTTGACCACGATCACACCTGATGGTAAGTGATGATGCAGTCTACGGTGAAGCACGCTTACCTATGAGATACCTATTTACTCTTGCTTTGAAGAGACCTGCCGGCGTATCATGCTGCCAATTTTATCACTTATCCACGTGGATAAAGCATCCGTCACGCTTTAGCAAGTATGTTAGTGTGAGAGTGACAGATGTCTTATCCACGTGGATAAGTGATAAAATTGACAGCATGATACGCCGGCAGGATTGTACTCATGTGCAAATAAAGACTCAAGCAGGGCATTAAATAAAACAAATAAATATAGGACATTCTTACACAAATTGACTGAGTATTTATTTGTGTGATGGACACAGATATTTGTTCCTGAGTCATGGATGTTTTTTATGTATATAAATATTTGTATATTATATATATCGTTGTCCGAGTACCCACAATACAAGCCTTCTTGAGCTAACCGTGGGGCTCAGTCAATCTGTGTAAGAATGACCTATATTTATTTATTTATTTAATCATATAGGTATGTTTGGACAGGCTTTATCTCTATCGCTCTTGCATATAGGTGCGACAGAGCCAGACTACACTTCTGCGGCGTTTTAGTGGCGTTTCGCGTCGCAGAAATGCCATTCGAATACGGGGCCTGACGTGGCTTCATGATATACAAGCACATTTCTTACTTACTTGGCTGGTGCGATAACCCAAAATGAGTTTTGCCCTCCAACACAAGAGCACGCCACTTTGTTCGGTCTTGAGCGGTATCGCGCGAGCTTTCGCCGACGTTTCTTACCTGAAACATAACAATTTGATGTTAAAGAAAATGTCATATCTGAAAAAGATCGGTAGGTATGTACATTCAACCAATTAGAACCATGGCCACTCTACAACCATGTCAATATGACAAGCAGTAAGAGATTTCTTACAATCTGATTTATAACGTCACTATGACATAGTCCTGCAGTGGCCTAGGGTTCCAATTGGTTGTCTGTACATGTGTGGTTTCTTAATATGTATTTGTTTAATGCCTAAGGCTTCTTGTTAGAATGACATAAATGTCATAATTGCATTGCATGACCACCATGACAACCCCCCTCCCTCCCCCCTTGGGTTAGCGCAGAAGCTGCGACTTGCTACCACTGGTGACTGGACTCAGTCTATGCAGTGGGTAAGAATGTCCTAACTATTATATTTATGTATTTATGTGCATTTATTTATAAAGGTTAGAAAACTGGGATACGGGATACGGCTCGCCTTTGTACATAACCATTATAATTATTCACTGTACTTCATGTAATTTGTTCTGTGCAATAAAGTGTTTACTACTACTACTACTATTATTAAAACTCATTGGCGCAGTCAGTAGATTCGGGTTGGTATTACAATATCAATCCACATAATTATTTGGTTGTAATGAAATTTCCATCGACCGTGTGATATTATTTCATTTATAATAGTACGTATGAAAAAATAGATCTTAACAATACACTAATATTGGCGCCATTCTTACTGACAAAATGGTATCACCGCTCTTATAAGACCAGTCACCGGCAATAACATCGCACAAAAAGAAGGCTGCATAAATGTTTGACATGCTCTTATGGCTAGAAATAACTTTGTGTCAGATATTTTTGCGGACTTCTGTTTGTCCGGCGTTTTTGCCGGTGACCGTCCATGGGTAGGCCCATACCGCCATACCACAGTATAAGGACCACTCAGTAGTTAATCTCCAGCAGCGGCGACGCGATCAGTAGTTGGCTCTCTCGCACGCGCCGCGCGACACGGCAGCGCGGCCCGTACAGACTAGTACTGAAGCGACCTCCAGGTACTCGCTGCACCTCGCTGCGTGCGAGCGCTACTCAAGGACAAACCGCGCAGCGCAAAATTTGTTACAAGAATTATTACTGGTTTTATACTCTGCCCATACTGTTGTTGCCCCGTAGGCTACAAAAAAAGTGTCCTAAAAGTAAAGTATCAGATGAAACGAACAGTTTATTAGCAAATTACTGAAGCGGAATGTTGCCTCAGCCGTTAAAAGGGACTTTTCTGGCCTAGGGCGTAATGTATTTTTAAATGTTTGTTTTTGAGACTTTCAAATGTACGGAAATAATTTAGGAAAAATAACCTTTGATATTAATTTAATGTTTTATTAATAGGAAGGAACTTTTCCTGTCCCAATATTTATAAGGGTTTCTTTGAAAATCTGAAATCTCGCATTGCGCCGTAGATCACGTACACGTGGAAGAAATCACGTCAGGAAGCCTAGCCAAATTACAATCGTTGACGCTAGATGCCGATCGAAACGCAGGCTGGCTCTTTCGCGCCAACACGAAGCAACGATAGATATGTGGCGTCTCCTTTGTCAATTGTCTTTCAAGCGCATGTTACGCTAGCATGCTGTTAGACAAAGTTCAATAGTTGTCCTCATGATGTTTCACAATGGACATTTTATTTTATATATGAATTTTATGTATATTTATTATATTTAGCATTATTTATGTATGTATATGTAGATATAACTAGTTAGGCAAATTTTAATATGTATATAGTTCCTTTTTATTTCACTACTTAACTGTTTTATGACCCTACACCAACACGATCTCTCGGTTTAGCCCACGGTTGACTGGTAGAGAATGCCTGCTAGCATTAAGTCCGCCATTTGTACTTTTATTTAATTGTGCAATAAAGTTTAAATAAATAAATAAAGTCGTGCCACAGTAATCTAACAGATGGCGCTTAACGACTGCTAGAGGCTAGTGCGGAAAGTTGTATCAATCCTACAACACGCTAACGGAGTTCCGAAAGTCAATCACATATGAACGGTGAAATAAAAAAGACCGTTCAAACTTTGCGTAGTGACTTTAGAGGTCATAATGAACAACTTTTATTATACCAATGCTGAAACTAAAAAAAAATTGGCTGTTCCATAGAAACAAGCGGCATCATGACAGTCGAAATGTATATAATAGCCAAATTTTTTTTTCGCGATTTCAGCATTGCTGCCATAATAAAAGTTATAAACTGAAAGTTATAAACTGAGTTAAGAGGTCGAACCATTTTCGGTTCTACTTCCGAGATGGCGGGGGCACCATAAGCCTTCGGTATTTTTTTTTATATTATGGACTGATCGGCGATTGACCCTAGTCACACCTGATGGGAAGTGAAGACAGAGTCTAAGATGAAGCTCACCGATTCAGTAATAGCCTATTCACTCTTATACTTTCATATACTTGAAAATGTCGACGCTTGCCACCGTGTCCGAATAGCCGAGTGGTTTAGGCATCCGTCGCGCTGGAGGACGCTGGTTCGAATCCAGCTTTGAACACTTGGAGGCCTTGGTCACTTTTTCTTTGTATATGACATTTATTTCAGTTTATAGTTAAAATAGTAGTGTGTCCACTAAAAAATACAAATTAAATTATTTTCTATGAGGATAAATTAATTTGTTCTAAGAATGATAAAAGTTGGGTTGTAAACCTTGAAATGTAGATGTCGCTGGTGATGCATGACTACGTCACGGTGACGTAGTCGTGCATCACAGTCGCAATGGTTAAATTCGCAGTCATGGACGGATGGTCGGCTGGCGCAATTGGTAACGCATTGGACCGGCAATCCAAGGATGTGGGTTCGAGTCCCACGTTGGCCAGAGTCGATCACTGTTGATTTTTTCATTGCGATTGATGTCTGCATTTATAATTTGAGATTTATAAAGTGGTACGTTCCACAATAGAAAAGGAAAAATCTATATGTTAATATAAAAAAAAAATGGATTATTAACAATAATAAAAGTTGTTCATAATGATGCAAAGTTTGAATGGTTCTTTTTATTTCAACCTGTATACTTCTGTCAATTTTTCTATGGGCTTCGGCCCCATAAAGTACTCTCTGTTACCATCCACCGCACCTTTCCCACAGATAACTACGATAGCGATATTACCGTAAGCGTTTGCGCATTGGCTACGCACCCAGGAGCCAAACACCCTCATTTATTACGCCGCTAATATAATTTACATCTACTATAGATTTATCGAACCAACGGGAAATATATTTCCGCTTTTCGGGGACTGGGTAAAATGTGCCTACTTACTGGGACTTTTACGATAAAATGGTAGGCTATTTATATTCCTATTGCCTCTATATTATATTATTTTAACTACGTGTCAACTTTTTAGTACTAAAGAAAAGAACAAGAAATAAATTGAAATTACGGATGAACAGGTCTTCTGTGATGGGAATATGAATTAAAAATGCATTGTAGCTATTTGTATATCTACTTAACTTTTTATAATAATTTAAGGAATTAGCTGTGCTCAAAAAATACCTTAAGTTATTTTATAATAATTTAAGGAATTAGGGGGACTTTTGAGCCAGGTACGATCAGGGAGGAATATTTTAGTTTTAGTAACGTGTATGACTTACGTGATTTAAGAAGGTACTTAGATACATAGTACCCGCTCGCAAACCTATATACCTAATAGTAATACATGAATATGCTAGTTTCCTACTAGTCAAATCAGCTTATTTTTATGAATTGTCAAAACAATTTGCTAATATGGAATTACTATGATGAAATACTGAGGAGTGAGAGTGACGTTACGGTCAATTCATTTAATTTATACTTTTGACTTATTAAATAGAAATTATATAACATAACTACTGTCCATTTTTTTTTTCTAATTATGTGGTGCTTTATTTCGTGAACTGCATAAAATATTTTATTTTAAGTACCTATAGGAAATTAGTCTATTCTAAAAGAGAACAATGAGAAATAATAAATATATTATATAGGTCAATATTGCAATTTAATTACAATTCATAAAGTAATAAGTAACTATAAAATCAAATAAAAATAACCATTAATATACATAAAGAAAACGTGCGGCACACTTAGACAAACAAAAGTACAAAACAGAAACGTTAAGAGCTTTCACGTGTACCTAAATAATAAAATATCTAACAAACTTTGTTATTTTATTACTTTTTAAAATAATACATGTCGTTACGGGCCCACTGGTCAACACTGAGATTGACACTGTACGGTAAAAATTTCGTAGGCTTGGTTGAAGTCTTGGTGGCTTAGTTGGCAGAGCGCAGGAGTATCGATCCAAAGGCAGTGAGTTCAAATATCACCCAAGGCAGACATTTCCACTTATACATTTATTGTTAGCCTAGTTATCTGTCTACATTTCTAAAAATATACCTGATCCTTGTATTAGATTTCCCTTTTATTTTGTCTAATCCAAAGAGTAACTTAGTAATAGTTATTATACAAGGGGGCAAAGTTGTATTTTAACGCCGAGTGTGGAATTAAAAAACGAGCAAGTGAAAGGATTCTATGGTTGAACCACGAGCGAAGAATCCTGAACTTGCGAGTTTTTTAACACACGAGAAGTAAAATACATTTGCACCCGAGTGTAACACAAAACTTTTCCCCTCACTATAGCGAGGAAACTACAACGCAAAAAATGCGTTTATCACTGCTTCCAGTAGTTCTACAGGTGGTAAATCATCTTTATTATTAGATTCACCTACTTTTATCAATTTTAAAGCAGTTAATTTGACTTTATTCAAGGTCAAATTACTTTACCCACTAGTGGATAAAATGCGTTTTTACCCGCTGGTATTAAAGGACAAAACACGTGTTTCCGAGCAAGTGAGGGGAAAAAATAATAGTACCTACACTTTAGAAAACGTCAAAAGGCATAAGCCTACGCCAAAACTTATCCCTCTTTCCTGGAAGACATTATAAGGTCAAAAGGATCTTCATGTAAATATAAATGACGTTAATTGTTGAAGATACTGGTTAAAAATAGATCTCCATAGACGGATAAATTAAAATCTGAATCTGCTAGCAAGACCATCTAAAATCCTTGGATGTCTGTATTTCATTTTACCACATAGTCAAAAATTAAGAGATGTCTGTTTTGATGACTATCCATACTAATATTATAAATGGGAAAGTGTGTGTATGTTTGTTTGTCCATCTTTCACGGCAAAACGGAGAGACGAATTGACGTGATTTTTTAAGTGGAGATAGTTGGAGCGACGGAGAGTGACATAGGCTACTTTTTGTCTCTTTATAACGCGAGCGAAGCCGCGGGAAATAGCTAGTAGAATATAGATGTCTATGCCAGAATGTTGTGAGCAGAGAGCTTTATACCTCACCCACACACTCGACGAGCGACGTGGGAAGTAGCGAGGGTAGGTAAGTAGGCAGAGGCATAGTGTGGCCGCGCTACTCGTCATGCCGCTCGTCATGCCCACCGCTCCTATTTTGTCGGTTTCTTGGCGCGAGTCAAAGGGCCGACAACAACCTAGTGCGATAATCGCGCGAGTAGGGCAGTGTGTGGCTGGAGAGGGCACCATCGCGGCATCGCGAGGAACAGCATGAGGGGCAGCGCGAGGAGCATAGTGTGGCAGAGGTATTACAGTTAACTGCGCTTGATCTAAGATCGATGATTAGGATATCCCTTCTTAATAGAGGACAATGTAGATCATCAACGGCGATTCTGTGGAGATCACAATGTAGGACGTACGGTAGGTATAGAACAGAGTAAGTAGGTACAGGTAGCTAAAATTTGCATTAGATAGATAGATAGATAGATAGATAGATAGAATACTCTTTATTAGCACACCTCAGCAAAAGATACAGTGTAGACAAAAAAATGATTATAAACAGAGGCAGACAACAGGCGGTCTTATCGCTAAAGAGCGATCTCTTCCAGACAACCGTTGGGTAACGGAAATAAAAAAAACAAATCAAAAAGAGTAGGTGCTTCGAAATAAAAAAAACATAATTATTCTAATTTCCAACACACAAATTGAATAAACATACACATATAAGAGAATATAAATAGACTTACATAAACATACTTAAATAGTAGTATACAACAAGTCAGATATACTAGTATCAAACTAAAAATATACAGCAATCATACCAGCCGCAGAGTAAAGATAGCAATAATAATTTTAGCTATGTATTGCCCAAGACTTACAGTAGCGGAAAATAATCTATCATATTTTTTCGGACACATTCCCATATAAAAAAGAAACGGCTATTGAGATATCGGCGAAATTTACAATATATATACGTATGAAAAAGACAATTTGGACAACTTAAGGTTCATATTTAAAACAATTCGTAAAATAATGATGTGGTGTAATTTTCTTACCAACGAGATTGATAAATCAAATTGTTAGTAAGGTTCGCTTTTTAGTGTTTTTATAATTGACGACCGGTCTGGCTCAGTTGGTAGTGACCCTGCCTGCTGAGCCGCGGTTCTGGGTTCGAATCCCGGTAAGGGCATTTATTTGTGTGATGAGCACAGATATTTGTTCCTGAGTCATTGATGTTTTCTATGTATATAAGTATGTATTTATCTATTTAAGTATGATATCGTCGCTTAGCACCCATAGTACAAGCTTTGCTTAGTTTGGGGCTAAGTTGATCTGTGTAAGGTGTCCCCAATATTCATTTATTTATTTATTAAGAAGTTCAATATTAACAATATACACGATTAGTGTGTGTAAAGTCTTTAATTTGCATCAGGATCTCGTGGCTGCCCACGG
Source organism: Leguminivora glycinivorella (assembly GCF_023078275.1). Lineage (NCBI taxonomy): Eukaryota > Metazoa > Arthropoda > Insecta > Lepidoptera > Tortricidae > Leguminivora > Leguminivora glycinivorella. The sequence goes on along the minus strand of NC_062989.1, from coordinate 17,896,269 downwards.
GCCGGGTGCAGTGAGTCCTAACACTCGTAAGTATTCAAATACATTATTTGTAATGATGATAGTAGTTTGTTTACTTTATAAAAGTCTAATTTTTTTTTTTAAATATTGGGTGACACCTTACACAAATCAACCCAGCCTTGTAATATGGGTGCTAGGCGACGATATACATACTTATATACATAGAAAACACACAAATAAATGCCCTTACCAGGATTCGAACCCAGGACCGCGGCTTAGCAGGCAGGGTCACTATCACTACCGACTTAGCCAGACCGGTCGTAAATTTTAAGAATTTTCAACTTATTGTTTTCAATATACATAATTATAACCAGTATGATAGATTTTTCCGCTACTGTACCTACTCGTATGTTAATAGATTTCCCGGAGTAGTAATCATAATATCATATATTATTAACCAGTTGCCCCGAGCCTGCATACATTTGGGGATATTCTGAGGCGTGTGTAGGTGGGAATTATATCTAAACCCTCTGAGTAGGTACAGTCAGCAACACACCTATGAATACAGCCAAAGGGAAAAAATATGTATACAGGACTTTATTGCCTGTACAGTCGAGGTCAAAAATACCTTTACAGTTGAGTGTTACAAAAATACCTTTACATTTAAATAATTTTACACACTGCATGACAAAAATATGCTTCCAACACACATGACAGATTCATCTTTTCACTTATCGCACCAAAGTTCAGTTTACAATCTCTCTTCCATAGAAACATTGTCACAAATTGTGACATAATAGGTTTACATTGCATGTTACAGAATAAGATTTCCTGTGAATGTGCCGTAAATATGTTTACATTTGCAGTAACATTATAAACTTTACGTTCTTGCTTACTTTTCGTTTACTTACACCAATTGCTACATATACATCTTTACAGATTTGATTGGTCTGTTCATAATTTGAATAATGACATCATATCGTCATAAATATCAATATCGGCTTTATAATCGACTCCAAAAAAGGTCTTATTCTTATAGGTTTAACGTGTCTGTGGTATTGCCCCTTCGGCCGTTTTCTAATCAAGAAAAAATATACTATTTTGTAAACTAGTTTCCAATGCAGAATAGTGTTTTTTTTAACTCATTCATATGGATATAAAAGACATGAATTAAAAACTATTTGTTATAATGTTCACATTCAAGGTCACAAGAAATAAGAACCTCACATACGTCAGATAGTTAACAATTGTGCGTGGCATTATTAAATCCTGGATCTTTGAAATTTCTCCGACATTACAGTGCGATTAAAATCAGTTAACTATTCGGTTTTTCCCCCTTTCTAACACCCATGACGACTTTTGTGTCAAAGTGACAGTCAGCAATATCAGATTCCAAATTGGTCATTAATTTTGAAATCAGCACCCCCGAAAACCTATACTTGTGGTATGTGCACTTCGCGCATACAGTAAAGAGTGACAGAGATAGCACTATCGTTATTTAAATTCGTAGTAGTAAAAGTGAAGTGAGACCTCACTATGTATCGCTATCGCGCGGCCGCCGCTGTCTACGCAAGACACCTCGTATATTAACCATTCAGGTCCGTAGCTACTTGAAATGGTCAACATAAGCGGTTTGTTTAATCGCCGGTATTAGATTTACATCCTGTAAGTATATCTTATACTATTAAACGAGCAATTCTTGTATATTTATTTATTTATTTATTTATTTATTTATTTATTTATTTATTTATTTATATATACCGACGATCTTGGAAACCGCTCTAACGATTTCGCTGAAATTTGTTTTGTGGGGGTTTTCGGGGTGAAAAATCGATCTAGCGTAGCCTTAGATCCCGGAAAACGCGAATTTTCGAGTTTTCATGAGTTTTTCTTTCGCATTTGTAAACGTAAAATATGGTCCTTAATTTCGCCGCGCGCGCATCGATTCCGCTTAGCTCAGTCGCACGAGGTCGGTCTAATGTACGCAGATAGATCGTAGGTGTCAGGGTTTCGAATCCCGGTCAGAAATTAAGTTTTTGTTTTTTGTCTTTTTTTTTGTTTTTGTATTTATAAGAGTTTTTTTTTTTTATCTAAAGACGTGATATATTAAAATAGAACCGAGCGAAGCTCGGTCGCCCAGATATTGAAATATTAAAGGCTATGCCTGGATCAGAGATAGGTATTAATCGATTAACTTTTTATTCGACTAATTAGTCGATTAATAAAATCAATCGTCAAAATTAGTCGACGATTAATTTATTCGCGATTAACGTTAATCGAAGATCTTCGATTACAACTAATTAATCGTCCTTTCCAATCGATTAAAACTAATTAATCGTCTTATTTTAATCGTTAATCGTTAGTCGTTTACTTTTTGCCCAACTCTGCTACTTCCAATGCTACCAAGGTTATGACGCTGACTGTACATGCTTTTATTGCAAACTGTACTTTTTTGCACAATTATCAATAACTCATCGAGAGGATAATAACTAGGCCAAACACGACGAATGAAAGAGATAGGTGATTTGACAGTATGGTACTGTTTTCGGTGATTGTCATTATTCAAATTAAGAATCAAATCCCAATGAAATCTTTAAAGATATATATGTAGCAATAGGTGTAAGTAAACGAAAAGTAAGCAAGAACGTAAAGTTTATAATGTTACTGCAAATGTAAACATATTTACGGCACATTCACAGGAAATCTTATTCTGTAACATGCAATGTAAACCTATTATGTCACAATTTGTGACAATGTTTCTATGGAAGACAAATTGTAAACTGAACTTTGGTGCGATAAGTGAAAAGATGAATCTGTCATGTGTGTTGGAAGCATATTTTTGTCAAGCAGTGTGTAAAATTATTTAAATGTAAAGGTATTTTTGTAACACTCAACTGTAAAGGTATTTTTGACCTCGACTGTACATTAAGGTGTGTATACAATTATACATTATACCATAGAGGAATAAGTTAAGGGAAGAGTTGCAACTCCATACATCAGTGAATGCGGGTTATTTGTAGTGACATCTAGCGACAATCACGCGTCAAATAGCGTAAATTATCAGTACTGCTACTTGTCATTAGATGTCGCGGCGAACGAACGTTATGAAAGTGCGTGAAGCGAAAGTGGTTAGTCAGGATCATAGCAAATGGAAATCCGTGATCGCTGCCGACCCCCCTGGGAAACAGGAGTGGTTTTATGTATGTATGTACTTCCTATTTACTGACATGTACCTTGAAATTCGAGTTTCAGCATTTCCTGTTATTCCTTTGAAGATTGATCCGGGCCGGAATATTATTCCAAGAGCGATTCCTTGTTTACAATATTATGGTTGGATAATGTAATTATGCGAATATCGCCCGGAGCGGAGTGGGCTGTAATTCTCAGCTTTCAGCACTAGTGTGGCGTTTCAGGCCAGTGTATCTTTGATCTCTGAGTTATAGTTTAACATGACAGTGCCTGCGGCAACTCTCATCCTAAGATTGATAGTGAAAGGGGCCACAGACTATCAGTTTCCTGAATAATTATCATTCTGACAGAAGCGAAAAGTGACAGAACTAAATAACTTGACAGACCGTTATAGTCTGGCAAAGTGACAGTACATCCAAAATCCAGTAAGAGTACCATCCAAACTAGTTGTAAATCCAAACCACAGAATATATAATATAAAATATATAAGTACAGAAGGCTCACTACTTTGATGTTCATGAAATACCGCCTTTTGAAAGCCTACACAATATTGTTAAGAAACGAACCGCATGCGTTTAACATATTGAGTATTGACTTCTATGGGCCTATCTATATAGAAGGTCATTATTATTCCGCGCATGTCAAATATTCTGAATATAGGATTGCCCATGGATTAAAACAAAATTTTAACGAAGAAATGCTGTGATAAAATGTACTTAAGTATACAATTAAATTTGAGTCTTGGGTACTTTTTACGTATCTGTACTAAGTTTAGTATGTAGCCGATCAAATCAAACGATAGTACCGATCAAAGACTTTTTTATTTTATGGGATAGGAGGCAAACGAGCAGACAGGTCGCCTGATGGTAAGCGATCACTGCCGCCCATGGGCACCAGAAACACCAGAGGTATTGGAAGTGTAGTACATCAAAAAGACCGGGAAAATATGAGTTCTTATAGAATAAAATAGAATATACTTTATTTAACATCAAATTGGACAAATACAAAATAGATAGGTACATACAACTTCTTCTTCTTCTTCCACCTAAGCCTTTTCCCATTATCTGGGGTCGGCTCTCCTTGTCCTCATTCTCCACACTGTACGATTTTTTGCAGTTTTGGCGTCTATATTTGTATTTTTCAGGTCATTTTGGACCGTTGTCAGCCAAGTAGCAGGGCGTCTTCCACGGCCGCGTGTCGTCGTTGGCAGATCCAATGCCACTTGTACCATGTGATCAGAAGACCGTCTGAGCACGTGACCGTACCAGCGTAATCGCTTTTCTTTCAGTTTTTCTTCAATGGGTGCCACCTTAAAACTGCCTCTTACATATTCGTTGCGGATTCTATCCCTCCGAGTAACCCCAGCCGACCAGCGAAGTATACGCATCTCTGTTGTATGCAGTTTTTGGACATGTTGTTTTGTTGATGCCCAGCATTCGGTTCCATAAAGCATGGCGGGTCGTACTGCGGTTTTATATAATTTACCTTTTATTTTTAAAGGCATTCTGCTATCGCACATAACACCGGTCAACTGCCTCCACTTCATCCAGCCTACTGTAGTTCTATGGGTTACGTCTCTATCAATTTTGCCATCGCCGCTGATAAACTCGATGCTAAATGGGACCCCACTCAGCACGGCAAGCCGAGGCGTTGATTTTCAGTGGGACCCTGACTTAATAAACTAAGCCGGCTAGCTTATAATCCATTGTCTGGTCATAAATGTTGTATGTTTTCAGAATATTAGTATTCAGGATTACAGAGTGGAGTCGAGCTCGTTTTAATTCTGTTACCACAGCGAAACGCGAAAACGAGCAACCCTTATTGTATTAAGTACAAATACTTATTCCAAAAATGCTCATCGGTTTTATCAAGATTCGTTTTTTCATTTAGATTTTTCTCGACATTCTCGACATACGTACTTTTTGTAATTTTGTAAGAAAAAATATCATTTTCAATACTAACATGATACTTAATTGCTTACCGTATAATTGTTAAGGAGATAAAATAAAGACTGGTTTTTGTTTTAAATTATAACTTTTAAATCAACTTTTGAAGTCAAGGAAATCTACGGGAAAGCTGGTGCGATGAATTACGATACAAATGCGAAAATAAGGAATACATTTCAGACTCGTAGTGATATTGTCACACTTTGCTTACTAGTGTGCTATCTTTACATACTGTAAAACATTTTCGTCAAGAATACAAATGATTAGTAAAATATTCTCGTGAAAAACTTATACGGACATGATATTAAATTAATAGCGTATTCACTCTTTATTTAAAGAGACCGAGGTCGTATTTTTCTGGGAACACCGATGGTAGGAGCGCATTCCATTCCTTTGCAGTCCCCTTCTCAAAAGATGAGGCAAATCGTTTTGTGCGAACAAATGGAATACTAACCGCATACGGGTGCATTCGTTCGGAAAGGAGAGTTATAATAAAAGTGAATTAGTGCTTCCTATTATTAAGTTTTATCGCACTAGTATAATAAGTCTATTAACAAAAGCGCGCGATAATGCTGAATTATCAACCTGAAACGCCGACCGCTTCCGGTCTCGCGGCTGCCCACAGACATATATCTACATAGAATACAGATATGCCAGACTCAAAACATTTTTTCTTAACAAAACGCCGCAAAAACTAATTTAGTTTAGTTCAGTGCAAGGATGATTTATAAAGGATTGACCATCTTCATACTAAGAATCGTACCTCAATTTTTTAGCGACACCTATTAAATATTGTCATATAACTACACTGATGATGCCTACAAATTTATTTTTTTCAAAACGTGTATTGACATGATATCATGATACTAAAATAAAGAATTATGTCATTTGTTCTTATAAGAAATATAAACACGATATGATTTTTGCCACTTCCAGGCTGTGAAACAGGGCCATCTAGTGCCTAAAGGCACATATACATTTCAGGGGTACACTTTTTTGTATGGGCTTTGTCAGTCCCGGCATATGTGGTCCATGGTTCAGTGTTTTGTTTCATGATAATCATGATAATGAGAAATACGAACAATCTGGCAAGCAACTAAGGTCGCGTGATAAATGATAAAACGCTTGGCCGTCCCTATCGCACTTCCATATGGTGAGATAGGGACAGCCTGATGTTTTATTTGTGTGATAAGCACAGATATTGGTCCCTGAGGGCGATCTTCCGGGTGAGCTTACTCCAACGTGGCCACGTTTTTGCCTTTGACTAGTTTGAGGATATGAGTAAGCCCATTTATGATTAAAAGAAAAGGAATTGCAATCGCGGCACATATGTCGTCTATTAAATATATGTTTGTGAAGCTACCTTACTCGCTTTAGCGTGGGAAATATTAACCGCAAAATGTGCTTATCACTGTCAAATTGTGGTAAAATTTGAATCTACGTCCAGAGAATATTCAGTAACATGCTTTTAACATACTTATGAAGTATATTAAAACAGGTCATTAATATATTTTTGATTTCAGGATGATCTCGCAGGTGATCAGAATCAGGCAGGGTATTATCCTGTGGTGGCAGTAATTCTAAAAATGTCGTTTTTAACCCCCGACGCAAAAACGACGGGGTGTTATAAGTTTGACGTGTCTGTCTGTGTGTGTGTGTGTGTGTCTGCTTGTGGGACCGTAGCTCCCGAACGGATGAACCGATATTTAGATTTAGTTTTTTTTTGTCTTAAAGCTGAGTTAGTCGAGAGTGTTCTTATTCTTAGCCATGTTTCATGAAAATCGGTCTACCTACTATGTCGCGGTCGGGGTTTTTTAAAAATTTTAATTTTGTGGTTGTTAGATTTATTTACAAGATGCATTCACACATTTCACACCTCACAGGCACAGTTGCATATCGTATCAAATCAAGATGGAAAACCGAAATAAGTTAAATCAGAATCAGCTCCCTGAGTCCTCATTTCCTCAATCCTCATTGGCTGTCCTCATGATACTCGTCGGTAATTACGCTGGTGTGAAGCGGCTGTCTCGAGATAAAGAGAGTTTTTAATGAATGTGTGGAGATTTACTCCAGTTTTATGTTTTAACAGGGGCGGCTCACTCCGCGATTGTATCGCCGCGCTACAAGTACATGCTGGCGGCCGCGAGTTCGCGGCATTTCGTGAACATCAAAGCAGTGGGCCTTCTGCACTTGTACTATTATATATTCTGTGGTTTTAAGAATAACGAAATATGGAGATTTTGTACAATAAATTGTCGAATTAAGACCATACTTGAATACTTGTCCATACTCTTGAATCCCTCACTACGCTCAGGGTTCTATTTTGAATACCTCGCAACGCTCATGGTATAGTCATTGTACCTATCCTTTTCTTCGATTAAATCTAATAATTCTCTTCCAGTGACCAGTGTCATTTATACAACTAGAAATGTTAATACTTATGCATAATTCTTGACAAAAAAACTCCAGATCATGTTCAAATATTGTTAAAATAGGGGATGTTACACAGAACTTGGCACAGAGGGCGCTGCTAGCTGTTAGGCACTGGTCCCGCCGCGAGCTAATAAGCTATGAGCTATCGGCTATAAAAACGAACAAAAGATAATCACTCCCGTGTAAATAGAAGAGACACGGCGATATTGATAGCTCACCGCCGGGCGAGTAACTATAAACATCGCCGTGTCTCTTTTATTTACACGGGAGTGATTAATGATTATCTTTTGTTCGTTTTTATAGCCGATAGCTCACAGCTTACTAGCTCGCGGTGGGAGCAGTGTTAAGCCCGAACCATGTTCGGCGTGTAAACCCTTTGCATTTAAGTTTTACAGGAAAGCTACAAGTCAAAAGAGGTACTCGGAAAGCCGCGTAAATAAACCGCTCTGCAGCGATAGAGATAGATATCTACGAGTTTCGTGAGCGTTTCGTGAGCGTTTGTGCCATTCGGCTACGCACCCAGATGTTATGTAGCGATGTTGAGGTGAAAGGGTATAGCAGGATGAAGCTAAGAAAAATTGCCCCCGGCGTTTTTGGGTTGAAACTATAACAAAATGATGTCTTTTGAAGAGGTAATACCCTGCACAAAGTTTCATCCCCTTGTTAGCCCCTGGGGTAAAAAACACCCGATTAACCCCAAAACTGTTTTATTTATTTTCTCCGAAACTATAAAAGTTACGACTTCCAAATTTTGTACAAACCCTGAAAGCTATATTTAAAAAAAATATGACCCTTCTAACCATAAAAATTCATAAAAAAATAATTGAACCATTTTTTTAATCACCTGGTGTTTTTCACCCCCAGGGGGTAAGAAGGGGATGAAACTTTGTGCAGGGTATTATTTGATTATAGTTTCAACCCAAAAACGCTGGGGGCAATTTTTCTTAGCTTATCCCTTTGAAATAAGTAAATCACGAGATATTTATTATTAATGTGACAGACAGAGACACTGATAGAGTAGCACCATATTTAAAGCCGTTAAAGGCATAGTATGTACATTCTGTGGTTTATAATGCTGCACTCTAAACCGTAGCTGGCTCCTCGGAAACTTATTTCTACAAGATAAATCCAGCCATTTCATCACAAGAGAATTTCTACGTGCCACACAGCCTTGGACCTATAGTTTAAAATATCGAAGAATTGGGGGCCCCCTTGGTATGCTCGTCGAAGTGTCGATAATGGTCTAGTGGCCAAACATTGCTGTAAAATTTATTGCTTCAGAATAAGCCTCCTCATCGGGTGTCGATGGTACTTGCGGTTAATTACCCGCGTGCTAAGTGGTTGTCTCGGGTAATGGAGGTGTTTGACGGTAAATTGATTAAAATCTCATCAATTCACTGAAAATTACCGCACTTGATCCGGTTTTTACGAGATTGAATAGACATGTACACTTCAGATTCGCTTCACCTAATAAAGATGAAGTAAAGAGAGTAGGTAGACGCAAATTAGATCAGATTTAAAATTTGTTGATATTAAAATGTTTCTCACAACTAAGAGAAGCGTTCGGTGAAATTTTAATGATATAAACGCAAAATGTCAGATTTCAACTTATTTTTTTAACCGACTTCAAAAAAGGAGGAGGTTCTCAATTCGACTGAATGTTTTTTTTTTTGTATGTATGTTACTCGATATCTCCGAGAATCGTGGACCGATTTTCAAAATATTTTTTTTGATCGAACGGGTATAACCCCGAGATGGCCGAGATGGTCCCATTGGCACCAAGTCGGGGTCTGATGATGGGATCTTGGAGAAATCGAGGGAACTCTTCAAATGTTATAGGCACATGTAATGTTTTTAGTGTATTTTTCAAAGATACACCAGTATTTACGCCTGATGGTAATAATTTTATGTGACTGAGCTGATGATGGAAGGTCAACTCCTCAATGGTTAGGAGTTAAAGGATAATTCTTTCACTACTGTACATTTATTCGGACTGATTCATATAATATCACTAGGAACCACTTAAAATCAACAAATAAATTAACTTTTTAACAAAAAATAAAACCGTCTTCAAAAAAAGCGTGTTACAAAACACGGAGAAACTAAAAAGCCAAAAATAATAAACCTTCGAATTTAGATTTCTTATCGGATTGCAATAATCTAAACATCCAAATTATAAACAAATCAATTATTTTTGGAGTCGGGGCCAGCCGGCGTATGGTTGGGTGGGGCAAACAGGAAATAGCAAGGCGACGAACTGGTCTGGTACCAACTACAAAAATAATTGATTCGTTTATAATTTGGATGTTTAGATTATTGCAATCCGATAAGAAATCTGAATTCGAAGGTTTATTATTTTTGGCTTTTTAGTTTCTCCGTGTTTTGTAACACGCTTTTTTTGAAGGCGGTTTTATTTTTTGTTAAAAAGTTAATTTATTTGTTGATTTTTAGTGGTTCCTAGTGATATTATTAATGATCCGATTCGGCCTGTGATTCCACATGGTCTAAATTCAAAATTCAAATTCAAATTCAATCATTTATTCGTGATAAGCAACATACAATACATATAAAACAATACAAGCACATTCAAAAGTTAAAAGAAAAAATAATAATTAAAAAACAAAGAGAAAAAAAAAACCCCTACTACCCTACCCCTACCCTACTACCCCTACATGTTGTTTTCATCGGGGGTTAAAAAGTGTTGAGACATAAGACGAGTATTTCATGTTTTCTGCCTATCCCTCTTGAGAATACAGCCGTTACTCTATGTGTTTATGTACACATTTGAAATCCATACTAATATTATAAACGGGAAAGTGTGTGTGTCTGTTCGTTTGTCCGTCTTTCACGGCAAAACGGAGCGACGAATCGACGTGATTTTTTATGTGGAGATAGTTGAAGGGATGGAGAGTGACATAGGCTACTTTTTGTCTCATTCTAACCCCATCTCTTCCCTAAAATGGGGGTGGAAATTTGTATGGAGTATAACGTAATTTTCGAATTTAACGCGAGCGAAGCCGCGGGCAAAAGCTAGTTCTTTACAATAATTGTAAGATGATGATTGATCATCTGTCCAAGTCCTAAAGTGTATCAGCAGTACCAATTCAGTTGATTAAGAAGTGTAGGCGCGATGTCATTACTTATAAAGCGTCACTACTTTGAAAAAATCTCGTATCTCACGCTGCTCCTCAAAGTTAAAACGCAGTAAGTCTATATGCATTCCATACATACTTACTACAATTTTCTTTTCATTGACAGACGAAGATACAAGTTTTTTTTTAAGTAGTGACGAAAGGTATTACTCGGTTATAAACTTATTAATACTTACTTATTTATGGAGTTCCGTAAAATAATCTAACAGTTGATGAAATTAAAATTTGGAAAAACCCTCGACCGCGACATAGTGGACCGATTTTCATGAAACATGGCTAAGAACACTACCGACTAACTCAGCTTTCAAACAAAAAAAACTAAATAGAAATCGGTTCATCCGTTTGGGAGCTACGATGCCACAGACAGACAGACAGACAGACAGACATACAGACAGACACGTCAAAACTTATAACACCCCGTCGTTTTTGAGTCGGGGGTTAAAAACGGAAGGAGTCATGTCATCGTATCCAAAATAAGAAAAAAAACGGCCAAGTGTGAGTAGGACTCGCGCAAAACCTGTAGGTATTAGGTAAGTAAAAGTTATTAAAATTAATTTTATTATAGGTATAATATATATGATGTAACAAAAAATTACGGTTTCCGATTTTTTTTCATATTCAAGTTTTGAGGTTCTGAGTACTCTTTTGGTTTGATTCCCTTGCTAGAGTCGAAAATTTGCGACATAAGCGGCTGTATCTTTTGATTGTTTGGCATAGAAGTTGGACTTTTCCCAGCTCCAAGGAATAGTAGACTTGAGTCGCTCGGATACTTGAGGTCTACTGGACTGGATTGGGGATATGAAAGAGGCGCGTTCCTAGCACACATTCTAAGTTCGTGAAGGTGAACGCGTACTATGCTTGTATGAGTGAAATATGACAGGTCAACTGGTAGCGTTTTTGACAGGCGGTAACTGTGAGGTAACCGAGAGGGGGTGGGCGCCACTTTTAGCGGGAGTGGCCAAACTGTACGATAGTAAGGTACAGCGGGGCAAACCTCGACTGGGGAGCAAATGTAACTGGTTCATTTTTTCCATGTTTTACATTATTTGCATTATTAAATAGAGTGTCCACCGATTATTATAATTTCCTTTATTTATTAATTTTTATATATAATATATGGTAGGCGTGTTTAGTGGATACATGTAGAACTCAACATCATAGTGAAATAACGGAAAAAATGGATTAGTACAATTGCCCATCAGTCGAGATTTTCCCCGCTGTTCCTTACTCTTTATTATACCTACTGTGCTTGAGAATTTGATATTTAAAAATTTATTTCAGCTTGATAATTCCACGCAATCTAGGGAAAAAGGGTGTGACAGACAGAGAGACGAACGGACAATACGCGACATACGGAACCCGACCAGTGCCCGACTCACGTTTGACCGTCAAACCGTTAATAAAAGTGTTAGCTCTAACCACGATCAATTAACTGTGGGGTCACGGGTTCATATCTCTGCGGGAACAGTTAGGCAGTTTGTATTAGTTTTGTCGTTGACGTGTAGAGTGTTATTAATGTAATATTAAGTAGGTATGTAACGGTTTTTACCGAAGTTCTTGTGTTTCTATACCCTGACGGGGGCATGTAACCTAATTTATAAAAAACACCAATTGACCCAAGTGTAAACACATGTATGCAATAAATAAGCGTAATGGGCACTTTTGCACTGGGAAGAACATGGTAATTTTTTTTATTGTTGTTATTGTTTTAGGTTTATATAAAATTTGTTAGGTAATTTAGTTTCAGTTTAATTTATTTACCTAGTTTATAATGTTTAATAAGATCTTTGTAAATATATCAATAATAAAAAAATGTGTTTTTTATATGAATATGAATACAAATATGAATATGAAGTAGTAAGTAAACAAGCATAAAGACATGATTTAGCACTTTTTAGGTATAACAATAATACTTTTCAAAGATGTAAGTTTTTTTTAGTATTATTTTTTTGCCATTGTTGTAATAAAATACACAGTTAGGCAATTTGCCTGTTCTTTTGATTCTTATTAAACACTTAGATACCTACATACACCTACTCACGCCTACATATATATATACTCACGCCAGCCTTGAAAGTGCTGCCAGGCAGTGCACATGAAACTGATCAAATCTCGGTGCCACTCTGGGCAAGTAAGGGGTTGAAATAAAGCTTAAAATTGTGATGTTGCAGTGATCGGTTGCAGTATTGCAATGTCAAATTCTAGAAAGGAAAGGGGGTGGTGAAATTCTTAACCCGTCCCCACCACAGAAAGAAAATCATTGAATAATAGCAGATGGGATAACTCATGAAACTCATTTATGTATACCTACCCTACCTGTTCAACTTCAAACTCATTTAGAAGGGCGTTTTGTAAGGGACACAGGGGGAAAGTGTGTCATTCCGCTTTAACACCCTTCCGTGAAATTCATGTAAATTATGTTTTCCATTCTCTGAGTTTATTACAATAATAATTAGTGGAGCGAGCGATTCTTGGTGCTGTATTAGCTGATATGAGTCGACGCGTTCACACCTCGGCGCGTTTTGTGATGAGCAACTTAGCCACAGAATACGTAAATAAACTAGATGTATTAAAAATCGAAATAAGATGTCATTTAAAGAAAAAAGGTTTCGTATAGGAGTTGCAAGACGCCTAGTCTTACAAAGATGGCTTGTAGAAGAGAATTTCGACGGCTTCTGCAGTGACGGGGTGGCCTAGGGGTTCATGGCGTTAGCCCGGATTGCTAAAGACGCTGCGCACCGGTTCGAATCCGGCCTTCTCCACTGGTGGTGTCCGTAATTTTTCTTTAATATATGACATTTTATTTCGATTTTTGATTTATATATAGTAGTGTGACTATTTAATTAAAATTTTGAAAAAACCCCCTACCGCGACCTAGTGGACCGATTTTCATGAAACATGGCTAAGAACACTCCCGACTAACTCAGCTTTCAAACAAAAAAAACTAAATCGAAATCGGTTCATCCGTTCGGCAGCTACGATGCCACAGACAGACACACACACAGACAGACAGACAGACAGACAGACAGACAGACAGACAGACAGACAGACACGTCAAACTTATAACACCCCTTCGTTTTTGCGTCGGGGGTTAAAAACAAAAATCAAAAATATCAAAATATTTGTTAAAAAATAATTTGATTTGTTCCCATAGTTGCGTATAGATGTATTAACTTAAGTATTATTTAGGCATATTGGAGGCCTATTTCTGGTTATAATTAGTGATTCCTACAGGATTTCTCAACATGTCATCAACATGACATGAGGTTGAAGAAGAAATTAATGTATTATTTTCACTAATTATTATTCTTGGCACGGAAGAGTGTTAGGTGATCTAATCTGACGTCTCCATCGCACCTCGACGCCTTTCGTGACATACAACTTAGCCACAGACGATGTATACATGTACATACCAGAGGCTAGTCCACTCATGTACTTTACCGCCTGAATAAATTATAGACAAATTCACTATAATTTTATGCTTTTTTGACCGTATGCCGTCAAAATACAGTTCTGTTGAGACTTAGATGAATTAATTTCCTCCATAATACTTTAAAACGAATAAAACGCTACGTATTTTGATTGTTTGAAGTGGAAAATCCTGTGAAATACGTTTCACATTTGAGCAATAAAATTCCCGGCAACTTTGTACATAGCCACGTCAGCAAATTTTAATTTATCCTATTTTGTTACCAACATTTAGTAATATAACTCGACTTTCGTAAGATATATACGGGTTAATTGTTATAATTAAGAAAATATAGATACTAGAAAACCTTAATGAAGAAATAAAATTTAATAAATTCTCAATTCATCAACAAAATCTTGGTAACAAAATGGAAATTAGTAAAAACAAATTTAACTTTTTCCTTAATTTTTGTACAAACTTTTCGAGAACTGCTGATTTTACTGTACACCCGACATTTATTATTCTTGGTACGGAACAGTGTTAGCTGATCTAAGCAGAGCTGACGTCTTCATCCCACCTCAACGCCTCGTCACAAACAACTTAGCCACAGACTATACAAGACATGTACAACAGCTAGTACACTCGTTTTATTTACCGCCTGTTATATTTCGCTACCAATTTTGTACCTCGCGCCGTCCACCAATAGGATGACGCAAATAAAACAAGAACATATATAGGTCTATGTTTATCTTTTTCCATATATATTAGAGGTATATGGAAAAAGTATATATTCCATATACTACGTTTAATTGTTTATCTGTCCCAGACAACGGCAAAGAGGATGAAACGCGGGAGTGGGTTTAGTGGGTAGGGCCAAGTTCACCCCTCTCGCTAGGGGAGGGGAAAGAAACGGCGAATCCCACACATCGTGCGTAATAAAAGGTAGGTACATTTTAATATTTGCTTCAGCAGCATTGAGCAGAGCTGAAAACTGCTGAGTAGTGTAGGAAACCTCAAAAAGATTTATCCAGATATATATTAAACATATTGGGTTGGTAAGAAAGTAATGAGCGAATCATAACCAATATTGTAATTTTTATTTAATTTATTATTTTAATCATTTATCAAAAATATAACGGCCTTCGTTATTTACTACTTGTCTCCATCGTTCTGGTAAAGAATGAATAGCATCGGCGAAGAAGTTCTTAGGTTTAGATTCAAAAAACTCAGCTATGTACTGTCGTAGATGGGCTTGATCATCGAACTTTTTTTCATTCAAGGCATTGCTTAGCGATCTGAACAATGCGTAATCCGTAGGTGCCAAGTCTGGAGAGTACGGTGGATAAGGTATCACTTTCCAACCTAGCTCCAATAGCTTTAGCCGAGTCACTTTTGCAATGTGTGGGCGAGCATTGTCGTGTAAGAAAAAAACTTTAGCATGCTGTGGACGATTCTGACAGATTTTTTGGTTTAAATTTTCAAGCTGATTACAGTATACTGATGCGGTAACAGTCATTCCACTTGGTAGGAGTTCCCAGTGAATAATACCATGAATATCCCACCAAACGGACAGCATAACTTTTTTCGGGTGAGGCTCTGTTTTTGGTGCCTCTATTCCTTTTTCGTTTGGAGCTAGCCACTGACGTTTGCGTGTGTGATTTATATATAAGACCCATTTTTCATCTCCAGTGATAAGATGGTCCAACCAGTTGAATGTGCGGCGAAAAGACAGAAGTTGTATGCAGATATCGGCACGGCGGTTTAGTTGATCTCTATCAAGTTCGTGCGGTATCCAAACACTGTATTTGTAGTTTTTTCCCAACACGTGTAAATGTGTTTCTATGGTGACATGAGAGCAGCCTAACTCGGTAGCAAGAGTACGACTCATTAGCCACGGATCTCCTTCAATTAAGGTTTTTAATTTGGCTACATCAATCTTCACCGGTCGACCAGACTTAGGTTGATCTGATAATGAAAAGTCGCCACTACAAAACCGCTGGAACCATCGTTTCACCGTGGCCTCAGACACAACTTCAGGAGCAACACGCTGACATATATTACGCACTGCTTCGGCGGCTGAATGGCCAGACTGAAATTCATATAGTAAGCAATGCCTTACATGCACTTTTAATTCGTCCATTTTCTTCCTTATATTAGCTCGGCGACAGCTAGTGAATGACTGACGAGAAACTGTGCGACTCGCCCTTTATATACTTTCGACCATAGAAGAATCTAGAACTCTCTCAAAAATGTTATGTGGAATTCAATCGATCGCTCATTACTTTCTTACCAACCCAATATTTTACTTGGTAGAAATTAGAAGGAGCTACCCAAACTTTACCTTTGCCTTTGGGTATCTCGCAATATGTTGTTCAATTACCTGAAATGAAATAAACACATTTTAAAATTCTCCAAATTCTTAAGTGATAAATTTTTTTCTTTAAATTTTTATACAGTTTTTCAGATTTGATTTGCTTATTTCGTATAGTTTTAATTTGTACAATCTGCCTGAATAAGCTGTGATCCAACTAAACAAAAGTAGATCACAGGAACCGAACCTGCTCAGTATTCCAATCAGGCGTTCTAGTCGAGGTTTTCAGGAAAACAGGGAGTTAAGAGACAACGGTTGTTGTTCTGTTGGTGAAAATGTAATTTTCAAAGTTTTCTGTTAGGAAAAATGTATAAAAAATATATTAAAAATAGTGCATGCGTTTATGGGCTTATATTACTTGGTATCCTGTGCTGATAAAGAAATTGCAAATCACTTTTTTATTGTTAGAAACATATTATTCGATGATAATCAGTATACTAAAAAAAAGATCCCGACGAAAAAATTAAGAACCTCCTCTTTTTGAAATCGGTTAATATACTATCTTGTGTATGTAGAATAATTATTTTAACCATTCTTCTATTCCCCGAGAAATCGAATAATTAAATCATTCGTAGAAAATCTTTAAATGCAGAACTATAACTTCTAAAAAATAGCATAAGGCGTTTTTTTAGCAAAATGCCCTATCTAATATATTGAAGATACTTTCCCTTCATATCCCATAGTCGCGGAACGCCTTGTATAATTATTTAAAGCGAATAATCTTGTCAAACTTTAGAACGGGCTCATAATTCAAAAGATGGAGCACCTATTTGCAATCTCTAGACAAATTACTCTTGACTTGTGACTTTTGGCGGATAATGGTGCCAGGCCCCATAGCCGAATCGCATTTCTGCGACGCGTAACGCTGCAGAAACATGTAGTCTGGCTCTGTCGCGCCAATACGCTAGAGCGATAGAGATAGTTTGCATTTCTGCGGCGTATCGCATCGGAGAAATGCCATTCGGTTACGGAGCCAGGTGCGCGCGGAGCAATTTGGACACAAATCACCTTGTCAAACTCGCTCCAGAAGGTTTCGGGGAAATAGGGTTCCGATTTACTATGTATATTCGGAGTATATTGAACTTTGTCAGCATCAGAGGCGCATCAAACTACGTTTCAATATTCTTTGAATCTGTGACATATTTTGCGTATTGATTGTATCTTATACTTTTAAACGAGCAATTCTTGTATATTTATTTATTTATTTATTTATTTATATATTTATTTACACCGACGATCTCGGAAACCGCTCTAACGATTTCGCTGAAATTTGTTATGTGGGGGTTTTTGGGGGTGAAAAATCGGTCTAACTTATTCTTAGGTCCCGGAAAACGCGAATTTTCGAGTTTTCATGCGTTTTTCTTCGCGCGCCATCTCGTGTGCAGTAGTTGTACTGTTAAGACAGAATTCTTTCGGTCGATGTAAGTACTATTTATTGCAAACACTAGATGGCGACACAGGTCAAGGCTAAAACGAATAGAAAAATACACTATTTCAGTTTTTGTGGCGAAATGCGCGCCATCTCGTGTGGAGTACCTAGTTGTGTTGTTAAGGCTGAGAATTCTTTCGCTCGATGTAGGTACTATTCATTTTTGAACTAGATGGCGACACATGTCAAGGATACGAAACAGAACCGAGCGTCGCCCAGATATTTTATATAAAAGAAGACACTGACTGACTGATATATCAATGCACAGCCGAAACCGCTGGTCCTAGAGATTCCAAATTTGGCACGTCGGTTCCTTATAAGGTGCAGAGGAGCACTTAAGAAAGGATTTTTCAAAATTCACCTCCTAAAGGGGTGAAATGGGGGTCCAAAGTTTGTATGGGAAAGCAAGATTATTTTGATAATTTCATTCGAAACCTTACAAGGGTATTCCCGTGTGACAGATATTTTTAAATGGAGGGACGTAGTGTTAAAAGATATGTAGGTGCAATGTTTCCGATGACGACGTCAACGATAGCGCTATGCTATAGGACAGGAAGCGAAACCCACGGAGAAGCCACAAAACTAAACTCTCGTGAGACTCAAACATATTTAAAACTATTTTAAGCGGGTTACTTAAGTGTTAAGTCGTCGTTTTTAGACATCAAGCTTATAAAATAAAACTATGGCAAAAGGATTATATCACGTATAATGAATTTACAATTCATCTCGACATTTCAAACACTTTACAGCATTCGTGGTCAACGGGTGACTGAGAAAAATTACAATGTGCAAAAACTACCCACATACAAGAAATATTAATGAACCATGACCATATTAAGTAATATAATTTTTTAAGGCAGGTTTACACACTGTTAATAAAGCTAGTTATACAATATTCACAAAATATCCATATTCCATAGTTTCCATGGTTTTATTTCATGAGTAACTATCGCGGTAACCGAAGACAATATTATGGACATCAAGCTTGTTAGACAGAGAGACAATTCATTGCTGAATTAGCAAAGTTTGTTATAATTATGTTGCTTTCCTGTACAGAAGGGTATTTATGCTACAAGTGATAAAAATGTTCTAGTAATGCACATAATTTATTATTTATTTATTTATTCAAAGAAAATTTTACAACATTACAGCCTATTTATACATAGGCCAATGCGCTGTAAAATTGAAGGAATTAAGCTAATATTATATAACAAATACAGCATTATTAAAAAGATAGCTCACAGAAGCGTATAAAACGAGAGCGAAGTTGTCTAAATCTATCATTAAACAAAACGAATTCTGGTGCAACGTTTAAAAATTGATTTAAAAGAGCCCGTGAATAAAATAAAGAAAAGTGCTGGTGCGTCACCGTTCGGGCCACGTTCTCCGCATAATACACATAAATTACAAAAACCCTTTGGGTAAGACGCCAATAATTACGAACAGTATAAAATTTCCTGTTTCCAAAATTTTTCTGAAATTTTCAGATGCGTTTCCCACTTATTATTAATAAAAATGCGCAACTCAATTGTAGGACAGTGTAGGTATTAATTAAAATTAACAACACTCCGTGTTTATTAAATTAGGTTACCTACATTCGCGCCGCTCATTCGTGTTTCGGCCGAAAACCTAATTAATAGGTAATCCAATTAGTTGTTAATACCTAAAACCCCTACATTTCCGAAACGTACTTAAGCTAAATAAACTTAATGTTTATACGACGTTTTACTTTCGAGCAACCTTAACTTGAAGGCCTACCACGAACCACGTTCGATTTGTTGTCTCTTTGTAAATTGGCACTAGTAAATTCGTATTTAAGTGTGACAGGACTCTACGCTAAGTTTTTAACGGTTTAGAAAAGGTTATTCTATACCGTGCGGTAACGGGTTAAGAGTGTTAAATGATTCACGGTTAGAATCATTATATTATATTGACCGGAACATAGTTCATTTCATTTTATTTATTCAGTATTGCATTGTCATGTACCTACACTTCTTGTAACGTTTTCAATTTTATTCTTTTTAACTGTTTGACCACTTTTCTTGTATGTGTTTTGCATTTCTTCTGTCTGTTACCCTCCGTGAATCTTTCTCTTGATGGTCTCATCGGAAGATCAGCGCTGGAAGTCCCCAGCAACACGCTGAGATGAGGCCATTTCGTGGCACTTCATTATTTTCTGTCATATTGTTATTATGTGTATTTTGTCTTGCCTGTGTTCACGAATAAATGTTATTCTATTCTATTCTATTC
Organism: Leguminivora glycinivorella; assembly: GCF_023078275.1. Classification (NCBI taxonomy): domain Eukaryota; kingdom Metazoa; phylum Arthropoda; class Insecta; order Lepidoptera; family Tortricidae; genus Leguminivora; species Leguminivora glycinivorella. The sequence continues at coordinate 17,876,132 of NC_062989.1, read as the reverse complement.
TATTCTATTCTACATAATAGGTGTTAGTTAAGACAGTGAGTCATGGCACCCTGTAAGGGCACACAATAATAAATCTAATAATACCTACTTATTTCATGTTAGTTTAGTCCATGCATGTGATACATAATCATATTAATAATACAGTATTTATAACTAATTTATGTACATTAAAGAAATTTTTAACATTTTTCGTGATTAACTTTTAGATTTTTATTGAGTTCCCGCTATGGCGACCCCGTGACCATGATGCATGCAACTGCGTCGCAATATTGGGACTCAATAAAAATCAATAAGGTATTTAATCACGCACTATATCCAAGTCAATATAAGTCTAACGAATTAAGAATTAAAATTCTGCTTAATTTTGTAAAATGGCTTAAAGCATTATTTCCGCCTTTTTGTACTGTAATGTAAGATATTTCTTTTGTGCAATAAAGATTAAATGAATAAATAAATGGGTGAATCAACTTTTTTTTGCCTGTTGTTGCCATGGTTACGGTCCCCTGAGTCACGCTGGTTTTATGCAAAATTATGCAAGCGTGCATGACTGCATGTGGTCCATGTTAGTAAGTGGCAAATTAAGGAAAGGGCTTGTTAACACTAATTTTTATTAAATAAAATAACTTAAATACGTATAGAAAAAACCATTACTAAAAAACCGGCCAAGAGCGTGTCGGGCCACGCTCAGTGTAGGGTTCCGTAGTTTTCCGTATTTTTCTCAAAAACTACTGAACCTATCAAGTTCAAAACAATTTTCCTAGAAAGTGTTTATAAAGTTCTAGTTTTGTGATTTTTTTCATATTTTTTAAACTTATGGTTCAAAAGTTAGAGGGGGGGGGACGCACTTTTTTTTCCTTTAGGAGCGATTATTTCCGAAAATATTAACATTATCAAAAAATGATCTTAGTAAACCCTTATTCATTTTTAAATACCTATCCAACAATATATCACACGCTGGGGTTGGAATGAAAAAAAATATCAGCCCCCACTTTACATGTAAGGGGGGTACCCTAATAAAACATTTTATTCCATTTTTTATTTTTGCACTTTGTTGGCGTGATTGATATACATATTGGTACCAAATTTCAGCTTTCTAGTGCTAACGGTTACTGAGATTATCCGCGGACGGATGGACGGACGGACGGACGGACGGACGGACGGACGGACGGACGGACGGACGGACGGACGGACGGACGGACGGACGGACGGACGGACGGACAGACAGACATGGCGAAACTATAAGGGTTCCTAGTTGACTACGGAACCCTAAAATGAAGCAATCAATGTATCGTCACATTGACCTCATCTGATTCATCTCACAAACCGCAGCCAATAAATAGTCAAAAGCATTAGAATAATGACTTACTGCCGTATTCAACCAGTGTTCCTAAGATTTGATTACGATATGATACATACATACAATCATACATACAATCACGCCTGTATCCCATAAAGGGGTAGACAGAACACATGAAACTACTAAAGCTTCAGTGCCACGATATGATACATTGCCTAAAGTGGCGTTACACAAAACACAATAGTACATTACGATACAAGTGCGTAAAAAAGGAAGTTCGAAACGAGTGGCGATAGATTAAAACACGACCGAAGGGAGTGTTTTAAATCGACACGAGTTACGAATTTCCTTTTCGCACGTGTTTTTTTTATGGGATAAAAGGCAAACGAGCAGACAGGTCGCCTGATGGTAAGCGATCACCGCCGCCCATGGACACCCGAAACACCAGAGGTGTTGGAGGTGCGTTGCCGGCCTTTAAGATTGGTGTACGCTCTTTTCTTGAAGATTCGACCTGGCATATAATGAACCACTTCTCGCACTAGTGCGTAAAAAACCACCATCTGTACTGAAATAGTACATTATGATTTTATGATACAAGTGAAAAAAGGAAAAATTCGTAACCAGTTACGATAAACATCGATATAAAAGTTTAGATAGATCGATGGCGATAAATTAAACCACGACCAAAGGGAGTGTTTAAATCGACACGAGTTACGAATGCCCTCTTCGCACGTGTATCGTACGACATTTTTCAGTACAAATGGCCCTTTAAAGTGTCGACCTGACAAGATCTACTTTGCGACCCAATGCGGAAAAAAGCACCATATGTACTGAAACTGTATTTTTCAGTACAGATGGTGTTTTTTTACGCACTAGTGCGAGAAGTGGTTAATTATAATAGATGTCAGGTCGAAACGTCGTATGATACACGTGCGAAAAGGAAATTTGTAACTCGTGTCGATTTAAAACACTTCCCTTCGGCCGTGTCGCCATTCGTTTCTAAATTCCTTTTTTCGCACTTGTATGGTAATGTACTATTATTACACTGACATATCCAATAAGTATCGTATTTAGATTTAATATGTATCGCATATTAATGATCGAATCGGTCATTATCCCGCACCCGCATCAGTGCGTGAGGTCGTTGACCTAATGGCATAAAAACTGGTAGGTAATCTATTGATGTATTACGTGAAACGTTAGGTATGTGTGTGGTTTAATTCGAGTGGATCAGTTTTACGGATCGAATTAATTTAGATGTGATACTGTAATTTGAATAACATTTGTTACGGTTTTTAAATCCATACTATATATAATGGGAAAGTGTGTGTGTCTGTTTGTCCGTCTTTCACGGTAAAACAGAGTGACGAATTGACGTGATTTTTTAACCGACTTCAAAAAAGGAGGAGGTTCTCAATTCGACTGAATGTTTTTTTTTTTTTTTGTATGTATGTTACTCGATATCTCCGAGAATCGTGGACCGATTTTCAAAATTTTTTTTTTTGATCGAACGGATATAACCCCAAGATGGTCCCATTGGCACTAAGTCGGGGTCTGATGATGGGATCTTGGAGAAATCGAGGGAACTCTTCAAATATTATAGGCACATGTAATGTTCTTAGTGTATTTTTCAAAGGTACACCAGTATTTACGCCTGATGGTAATAATTTTATATGGCTGAGCTGATGATGGAAGGTCAACTCCTCAACGGTTAGGAGTTAAAGGATAATTCTTTCACTACTGTACATATATTCGGACTGATACATATAATATAACCACTAAAAATCAACAAATAAATTAACTTTTTAACAAAAAATAAAACCGCCTTCAAAAAAAGCGTGTTACAAAACACGGAGAAACTAAAAAGCCAAAAATAATAAATCTTCGAATTCAGATTTCTTATCGGATTGCAATAATCTGAACATCGCAATTATAAACAAATCAATTATTTTTGGAGTCGGGGCCAGCCTGCGTATGGTTGGGTGGGGCAAACAGGAAATAGCAAGGCGACAAACAGGTCTGGAACCAACTACAAAAATAATTGATTTGTTTATAATTGCGATGTTCAGATTATTGCAATCCGATAAGAAATCTGAATTCGAAGGTTTATTATTTTTGGCTTTTTAGTTTCTCCGTGTTTTGTAACACGATTTTTTTGAAGGCGGTTTTTTGTGGAGATAGTTGAAGGGATGGAAAGTGACATAGGCTACATTTTGTCTCTTTCTAACGCGAGCGAAGCCGCGGGCAAAAGCTAGTTATATATATAATAATATATATATATACATATATGACTGTCTCGTATAGTCATATAAATTTGATAACATCTTAAGCATCTTAACATCATGTTATTTTTCTACTCCAGCACTTAAATCTGTCAATTAGATTATTGTCAGCGGTATCCAAATTAAGTTCATTTGAGTAACGATGAGAAAGTCTATTTGTCTATAGGTTCATAGGATTACTGCTAGCAGTAATCATATGAATATAGGAGTTCTGTTAATTTTTTTTTAAAAGCACAACTTCCATTTATCAGGTATGTTTTCATTTACAGTAATAAGTAACTTTTAATAAATAATATAATATTTAGGTTCATAATTTAAATCAAGATGAAAAAATAAACTTAAATGCGTTTTACATATTAGATATTGCAAAACAAAGGTAAAAATCATAAGTTTATTCAATAATTTTACATTCGACATTTAAATATTCTTGAACGCAACCACATGTTTCGTAATTGAAAACCGGCTTATTTTCTATTTCTCTTGTCTATGGTATGTTTGACATTTGTAAACTTATCACGAAACTATTTGAACTATTTCGGTGGTGTGTAGTTTGTTTTAATTCGACGTTATTGTGCAAAAACATAAGTAATTATGAGTGATTCTGGTGAAAAATGCACTTCCGAAGAAATCAAGGCTATGGGCGCTCAAAGTGACTGACAATTTGTTACATGAAAAGTCAGATAAAGCGTACCAAAAATGTTATGATTGTTTTGACATGGAAATTGCAAAAAAATGTTTCAACTTTCTCTGAAACGGCGTTGTTGGCATATTTTGAAGAATTGTGCAACAAGTTCTCGCCATCAACATTGTGGACAGAATACTCAATGCTACGACGATCCACACAAATATTCCCATTCATTACATGAAGTAAGTAACTAACCCATTTTATTATTCTCGAATAGGTATGTATGTGGCTGTCGTAGAAAAAGTATAGTATACAATCGTAACATTATGAAGGCTATAAAAGTCTCGTACCTTACTTAGGCCACTCGGCAAGCCTTCGTGGCCTAACCGCGGTACTCAACTTTTATAGCCTTCATAACGTTACCGTTATATAATATACTATTTCAGTACAGGGTGGCTAGCCAAATGGCACAATCGCTCACGAAACGCTCACGAAACGAAGCGCTAGTAGATATCTATCTCTATCGCGCTTGCGTATTGGCGCGACAGAGCCAGCGGCGTATCGCTTTCGTTTGGCGTCGGAGAAATGCCATTCGGCTACGGGGCCTGATGGTGTTTTTTTTTTATGCACTAATGCGAGAAGTGGTTCATTATATGCTAAGTCGAAACTTTGAAGGCTCATCTGTACTGAAAAACGTCGTACGATACACGTGCAAAAAGGAAATTCGTAACTCGTGTCGATTTAAAACACTCCCTTCGGTCGTGTTTTAATTTATCGCCACTCGTTTCGAACTTCCTTTTTTACGCACTTGTATCGTAATGTACTATTGTTATACAAGGGGCAAAGTTGTATTTTAACGCCGAGTGTGGAATTGAAAAACGAGCAAGAGAAAGGATTCACTACAGAACACTAGGAGGACTATAGAATCCTGAACTTGCCGAGTTTTTTAACACACGAGAAGTAAAATACATTTGCACCCGAGTGTAACACAAAACTTTTCCCCTCACTATAGCGAGGAAACTACAACGCAAAAAATGCGTTTATCACTGCTTCCAGTAGTTCCACTGATGGTAAATCATCTTTATTACTAGATTCACCTACTTTTATCAATTTTAAAGCTGTTAATTTGACTTTATTCAAGGTCAAATTACTTTATCCACTAGTGGATAAAATGCGTTTTTAGCCGCTGATATTAAAGGACAAAACACGTGTTTCCGAGCTAGTGAGGGGTAAAGTATAATAACTTATGTATTAAGTTACGGAACCTTAAAACCTCAGGAGTAACTAGAGCAGGGACCGTCACCCTTCTGACCCTTGCCGCCGCAAATAGAGCCGTAGAGTGTTTATTTGTAACGATAAATGTCAGCGCTCACTCTACACAGATGTAGAGTTCATGGATGGTGCAGTATATATATATCGTCACTACTTTGAAAAAAAAAACTCGTATCTTCTTCTGTCAATGAAAAGAAAAATGTAATAAGTATGTATGGAACGCATATAGACTTACTGCGATTTAACTTTGAGGAGCAGTGTGAGATATGAGATTTTTTCAAAGTAGTGACAATGTATCTACATACAAAATTGAAGCTTGACCAGAAATATATGACTATATTAGCTTTTACCCACGATGTTTATACCCCCCCCCCCCCCAATAGGGAAGTGGTGGGTTAGAAGAGACAAAAAGCCTATGTCACTCTTCAGCACTCAAAATCACGTCAAGTCGTTGCTCATTTTTGCCGTGAAAGACGGACATACAAACAAACACAAACAGTTTCCCATTTATAATATTACTAGCTTTTGCCCGCGACTTCGCTCGCATTAAATTCGAAAATTGCGGTATGCTCCATCCAATGATGGTTTTTTTTTTTTATACTACGTCGGTGGCAAACAAGTATACGGCCCGCCTGATGTAAAGCGGTCACCGTAACCTATGGACGCCTGCAACTCAAACAGTGTCACATGCGCGTTGCCACCCCATTAGAAACTTGTACATTCCCTTTTGCTGCGTTAAGTACACAGCAAAAAGGAGTGTACAAGTAACGACTCAAAGGACAATAAACGGAACAAGTTAGTTCCGTAAGTCCTCCCGTCATCAGCACACCGCACCCTCGTTGAGCTCTGGCAACCTTACTCACCGGCAGGAACACAACACTATGAGTAGGGTCTAGTGGGTTTTACAGTTTTTTTATTAGTGGTTCATTAATAAAAAAACTGTAAAACTAGTGCCTACTCCAAATCTTGAGAATAGTTGTGAAAGCAGATCCCAGGCTTCCATGAGCCGTAGTGAATGCCGTGAGGATGATGAAAAGATGGACAAATGAACAAAATCTTGTATTTATTTTTAACATACATACATACTACAATCACGCCTGTGCCCCATGAAGGGGTAGGCAGAGCACATGAAACTACTCAGGTTTCAGTGCCACTCTTGGCAAATAAGGGGTTGAAAGAAAACGAAACTGTGACATTGCAGTGACAGGTTGCCAGCCTCTCGCCTACGCCACAATATAACCCATATCCCACAGTCGCCTTCTACGACACCCACGGGAAGAAAGGGGGTGGTGATTTATTTTTAAGTAGGTAATAATTTAACTTCTTTAATCATACGGCATCTATTGATTCTATATCAATGTACAGTAATGCGTCTCTTACCGCCCTAGTAGATATCGCTTCCACGATTCACCGACAAATGGGTTGCGTCTATATGGGACGTTGTTTAATGGAGGGCACGGCTGTTTACACGAGGTGGCAAACAAACGTACAGTCCAGTGTGGGGAGTGTCCTTTTTTGAGGAACTTATTGCGGTTTTCTGCATGGTTGGAACACGAAAACGTCGTTGTTATAATGTAAATAAATATTGGGGGCACCTTATACAGATCAACCAAGCCCCAAACTAAGCAAAGCTTGTACTGTGGGTGCTAGGCGACTATATATACATACTTAAAATATAGATAAATATATACTTAAGTATATACATAGAAAACATCCATGACTCAGGAACAAATTCCTGTGTTCATCACACAAATAAATGCCCTTACCGGGATTCGAACCCGGGACCGCGGCTTAGCAGGCAGGGTCACTACCAACGAAAACGTTGAATCGTCGTTGTTATAATGAGCGGACAAATCGTCTAATGGTAAGGAATTACCGTCACCCATGCACTCCAGACACACTGTGTGGCTGTGTGGCTATCATGCTTGCAATTTTATCACTTATCAACGTGGATAAGACATCTGTCACTCTCACACTGACATACTTGCCAAAACGTGACGGATGCTTTCTCCACGTATATAAGTGATAAAATTGCAAGCATCATAGGCCTGCAGAAACTTCAGTAGGGTCAGCTGAAGGACGTGAGAGGCAGATTCGATCTGTTCCTTAGCGCTGAGCGCTGACACTTAAGCCTGCTAAGCCACGGTCCTGGGTTCAAATCCCGGTACCATTTATTTGTTCGATGAGCACAGATCTTTGTTCCTGTCAGGGGTGTTTTCTAAGGATTTGTATCCAATATAAATGGGAAAGTGTGTGTGTGTCTGTTTGCTTGTCCGCCTTTCACGGCAAAACGGAGCGACGTATTGACGTGATTTTTTAAGTGGAGATAATTGAAGGGATGGAGAGTGACATAGGCCACTACTTGTCTATTTCTAACTCCCCACTTCCTTAAAATGGGAGGTGGAAGTTTGTATGGACCAATTTTTGAAAAATCTAGTACTTTATATACAACAATAGATATATTATCCTGTCTCCCGGCTTTCATTTACAATCACCATTCCGGAAGGGATCGCTATTTAGAAGGATCACAGTGAACTGTTGACTACCCTTTACAGAGAGTAAAACGAGTAGTTTAGTAAGTCTTAAGTAAACTCCAAAATGTATGGACATTTTAAATGGCATCTGGCCTTGAGTGATAGGGCACAACATAGAGGATTTCATTCAAAATCTTGAGCAGAGCCCAGGGGAAGTACTTCCACCATGCAAAAAACCGTAGCGAAACAAGACTATACCCCACAAATATGTAGTTTTGTGTTCCTGCCCCTCTAGCACAACTTGCCTTGCCTTGCTACATCAAGCGCGACTTCAAGTATGGACTCGCGCGACAAGGCAAGTTGTGCTGCTAAAGGGTCTGGTGGTGAGTAAGGAGAGCTTAGCAGAGCTCAACGAGAGTGTTAGGGTCGGCAACAACACATGTTGCTAACTACCACTAGTATTAGGCGTCTGTAGATTCCGCTATCATTGGTAGGCGTCTGTATAGATTCCACGGATACCAACTGCTGACGATTAGTGCGTTTTCACATTATCCGATCCGATATCGGACCGATGTCCCATAAATTATATTACAGGCGCCATCTTGGATTTTTCCTGTTGAAATCCTTCCGACATCCGATATCGGATCGGATAATATGAAAACGGACTTAGGCAGGCCTTATGTTTGACATGTACCTAATATAAAAGAATCCCGATGTGTGTTTGGACACAAGTGACACAACGCACTGCAGCGTCCGTGTTAGGACCTCTAAAGGTAAGGCTACTCTTTTGTATATAAGTACTTTGGCTAACTGCGACATTTAGTGTCTTTATGTGAGAAATGGGGGCATCGGTCCCATTTCGGACCGATAGGATGGGAGGGAACGGAACCATAACTCTACGCTATTGTCACGCTTGCAAATAATGTTATAGTAACACCATTTAAACCTGGCCTTTTATTATGGACTTCAGATAATTAGAATTAGATCACATTACCTGATAGCGTTAGTCACAATAAGTTTGGCAAATGATTGGCTTTTTAATGAGACGTATGAAGAAGCTGCGATGATTATGACAAATACACGTAATCATAAGGAATATCAAAAATTTAATGCTAGCGGTATATATGTACGCAGAGGGTGTGTAATGATTAGTATAACTTTTTTTAAAGAATTTGTGTTATACACAGATGTCATATATACCATAGATCAAGCAAACGTATCTACTTAGCGTGTCAACTGAACTCAGTGAAATCCACTGAGTTGTCCGTCTTTACTCGCAGCTTGCAGCTTTCGGGCGTCAATTTTTGTAAGTTGAAGTCAACCAAAACATAAAAAATGCCTCGTTACGTGATATTCAATTGCAACAACACAAAAATTATGAACAATCAAGAGCCTGAGACATATTTAAAATTACAGGCAAGAATCAACTTCAGTACAAAATCTGACACGCTCGGCCCCTATACAAATATATGAATTTGTTTCTTCTATCTAAATTAAGTTCTGTGGTGTTATACAATTTATTTATTATCGGAAATAAGAATTATACTCAAAGTATGTTATAATAAATGTTATTCGAAAAAATGATCATTATATTAAATAAGAATTATACAATTTGTTAGTATATTATTTGTTGTTATATGATTCAATAATTATATCAAATGATCGTTATAACGACTAAAAATATATCAAAAATAGTTATATCGATCGATACGCACCCGTACGCAGACTGTGCGCACCATATTTTTTCCTGTAATAGTTGTTTATGGGACTATAACATAATGAAAGGCATTTAACACGAATGCGGATTTATAGGCAGTCTACTCGTATATCGCGTGGGCAAACTGGGCAAGTATAATACTATATAAACTAACTATCAGCTAGAGGCCAATTCGAACTTTTATATTTTGACATTTTGATACCATTTTCAATTTTAACCTCAGCCATGTTATTCACTTTCACACGCAGAAGAACAAATTAATACATAGATAAACTCACAACGGTATTCCTAAAAGGGGAAGGCAGATCACATGAAACTTGAATAAGTGGTACGAAATCTTATCAAGTTTCACCCTTGAGAAGAGGTTGGAAGAAAACGAAATGGTTGGTTTTTAGAGTGACAAGCTGACAGGTTCGTAACTTCGCACAGACTGGCAAAAATAGTAGCCAATAATAGAGGTGCCACTGTCTCTATTTGTTTCTATGCCATCCGCAAGAGAGCAGCATCCCTGGTGCGCCGGGTGCACCAACATAGCCATGAGATGATAGGGGACAGGTTGGACTCCCCCTTTTTGTCTGTCTGTCTGTCTGTTTGTCTGTTTGTCTGTCTGTTTGTCTGTTTGTCTGTCTGTCTGTGTGTGTGTCTGTCTGTGGCAACGTAGCTCCCGAACGGAAGAACCGATTTAGATTTAGTTTTTTTTTTTGTCTGAAAGCTGAGTTAGTCGGGAGTGTTCTTATTAGCCATGTTTCATAAAAATCGGTCTACTATGTCGCAGGTTTTTTCAAAATTTTAATTTTGCGGTTAGGTATTTGCTACGCTGCAGTCGGCTACATGTGCTGTACTCAGAAAAAAAAGTACATAGCTATAGTTATAAGTATTCTTAGGCTTAAGCACAGGTATGTACAGTCAACCAATTGGAACCCTAGGCCACTCTACAACCATGTCAAAATGACAAGCAGTAAGAGATTTGTCACAATCTGATTTATAACGTCACTGTGACATAGTTCTACAGTGGCCTAGAGTTCCAATTGGTTGACTGTACCTTAGAATTAAGTTTTTTTACTAATGCGGCTAAAAAAACCATTTCCACTCTTTTTTTGCAAGCTGTAGCTTCTCGCCCACACCACAATTGAACCCACATCCTGCAGTCAACTTCTACGACACCCACAGTAGGAAAGGTGGTCATATTTTTAACCCGTCACGCGTCACCCGAGAAATTTCCTATACACCGTGTTTTTTGTTTTCCGTCAAATTCAACACGTAGCTAGTGTCGAATTTGACGTTCATTATCAGGAACCAACCTGTATATCACTTTGAGTTAAATTGGTAAAAAAACATTTTTCATCTTTACTATACATAATAAATGAATTTATTAGTGTGAGAGACCTTTAAGTTTCAGAATAACATTCAAGTTAGTGTCAAGTGATTGACGGCATATGTCGGAATCGGTAAAAGCTGTCACACACGTGTTCAGTAATTATCTTTATTTTTTTAATAACTCGATAACCGCAGAGTTAAGACGCTAGTTTCTTAGAGAAATTAATTGTATTTGATCTAAAGAACCTTCCCTTAAAGTTAACGGAATTCAATAAAAACAGGGTGTATATTTTTAAAACACCTTTTTGAAGTTCGAATGCCTCTTGAGCAACGTGTAAACATAAACAATTACTGAGTTATATTTTTCCCATTCGTGTTTACAGTAAAACGAACTGAAAGCCGATGGTAATCTACTTAATTCTAGGCCACATTTAATTTGATTCAAGTATTTGTTTTGCTGAAGAAATTACTGTTAGTACAGAAATATTTTATCAGAAAAATAAAAACACTTTTTCTCAAACATGCAATGAAATATTGTCTGTACGTTCCTTAAAATGGGCTGGGAAGTATCGCTTTTTGGGCGCAACAACTCGAGAGGACTGTAAAGGGATTTCATATTATTTTTTAGGCCTAGGCCTGCAAAGTAACTTTTTTTTATAAAATATTGTCCTTTAGAGCATTTTTTTTAATTTCATTGTATGTTTGAGAAAAGCACTATACAAGTATACATGCCTCGGCGTGAAAACGGATTCCCGGCCTCGTATCCCTATCCGGCCTCGCTCGCACGCTCGCTCGGCCGTATATACCCACTTGGCCGGAAATCCTCATTTTCCCGGCCTCTGATGTAATGTACTATTTTACCACAATAACTGGTAAAGTCGTTCTTTATAATTTGAAAACTAGCTTTTGCCCGCGGCTTCGCTCGCGTTGAATTCGAAAATTGCGGAATGCTCCATATAAACTTCCACGCCCCATTTTAGGAAAGTAGTGTTGTGTGCCTGCCGGTGAGTAAGGCTGCCGGAGCTCAACGAGGGTGCGGTGTGCTGGTGACGGAAGGATCTACGGAACTAATTAGTACTGTCTATTGTCCTTAAAGTCCTCAGAACTTGTTAATTTCACAGCAAAAAGGAGTGTAACGGGCTTGCAACGCGCGTGTGACACTCCTTGAGTTGCAGGCGTCCATAGATTACGGTGACCGCTTTCCATCAGGCGGACTGTAGTATTAAAAAAATTGGTGGGTTAGAAAGAGACAAAACGTAGCCTATGTCACTCTCCATCCCTTCAATTATCTCCACTTAAAAAATCACGGCAATTCGTAGCTCCGTTTTGCCGTGAAAGACGGACAAACAAACAGACGCACACACTTTCCATTTATATTATAAAAAAAATTAAGTAGGGATTACTAAACTCACAGGAAGAGAAGTACCGGGATCAAAACAACCATACAATGACAAGGAAATGTCTACAAACACAAACACTTAACCCCTTTGTCTATTTGCCCAATTAAAATGCTCGTTTCAACACGTTCAGGGTAACAAATGGCTTGACGCTTAAACACTTCAGGGGGGTTACCATGAAGTGCTAAAGCCGTTCAGTTTAGGTTGAGAGAAAGGGACGAAGCTATAGCAGCTCCATAGCTCCGTCCCTCTCTCTCAACCTAAACTGAACGGCTTTAGCACTTCATGGTAACCCCCCAGGCTGTAACCCTCCACACTTTACTAGACTTTACAACGTTCACCCGTGATAGGTAAACATACAGAATGTTAATGTTACATGGAAACTTTTTTGAAATGTCTCTTTTCTCGTATCGTAATTTTCGAAGGTACTAATATGCAATAAAAATAAAATAAAACCGGCCAAGTGCGAGCCGGACTCGCCCACCGAGGGTTACGTACAAACTTTCTTTCAAACTACCTAGTAAAAATAATGCCATGTTTTTCATTTAACGATGTACTTGTCTAGAAGACTAGAAGCTAGAAGTATAGGTAGGTACTAACGAACATTACATTTTCGTTCAAAATTCTTTTTTTTTCCACAACAAAAAAAAATAGTTTATTTACGTTCAATTTGAGCTCTTTCTAACGATACCCCACTTGACCTAGTTACTTGAAATTTACAGTTGGCCACCCTTTAATTTTGGCCATTTTCTACTATTAAAATTAATAAATTAAAAAAATATACTTTCGATTTGTAGAGGTTTACAAATTATAATGTTCATAAATAACTATTGCAAATTTCAAGTTGATAGCATTAGTAGTTCTCGAGATATTTAGTAATGTGACAGACGGACAGAGAGACGGACAGAGTCGCACCATAAGAGTTCCTTTTGTACCTATTTGGTACGGAACCCTAAAAAGGGGAATTGGTATTACTAATGCAGTGTTTCTTAAGAGTTGACGTTTATGATTTCAGGATACTCAATTATCAAAGGGTATTAAATAAAGAAAAGAACCCAGGACTTTTAAATAATAAGGCTTTTACTCTGAGGTCCATGGCACCTTTCGTGCTGATCGCTGCTTATAACATTTTATAACACAGATTAACTTGACCGTCTTTTCAATTTCCTTGTCTCTAACTACAGGACGTACATGTGATAATATATAGTTACAGCTGTGTACACAGTGGCTCAAGTAATTCCATGTTTAGCACACTTTACTTCCAAAACGTCACAACTCACAAACACAACTAACACACTTACTACGTTTTCCTCCACGAGAATATCTAGGTAAATCTAAAACGTAGTAACCGACAAAGGTTTTGAATGAAGATGTGACATTTTGTAGTAAGTGTTGAGACAGCGCGTCGGACCCTGTGTTGTGGTGATAAGCAAATGAAGTGTTAGTTACGGCTACTGGGTTTGCTTGTGCAAATCATGTCTATGTAAGGATACGGGTACCTACTCTGTCATTTGACTAACATACTACTTTACTCTGTCTGTTACTTCTTTACAATTGAAAAAGGTACCCACAAACAATTAATTTGTAACGACGGATTGCAAAGATGAATCGTATCATGTATGTGGCCCTTAAAGGTAGAAGTATAATAAATAGACTACAAAGCGAATCTTAACTGTCACTTGTCACTACCGTATTTCAGGTTAAGGGTTATTGTTCCTTATAATTTGTATCAAACTATCGCCTTATCGACTTTTGTTCTGGCCCAGTTTGTATACATGTCTATTTTATGTATTTTTTTCATTATTCCTCGTAATTTTTTCCATATTTTCTCGCCTTATAAACCTTCCCGCGACGGACCCTGTGTTATAGTGGCACAGAACACCCGTACCCGTGTATTGGTCCGTGTATAGTGGTAAGCAAAAATATAGTAAGGTGCAGCGGAGCAAATCTCGACTGGGGGGGCAATTGTAACTGATCCATTTTTTCCATTATTACACTATGATGTCGAATTTTACGTGTATCCACTGAACACGCCTACCATATATAACCGGTGGACACTCTACAATACAATACAATACAATACAATACAATACTCTTTATTGCACACCTTGATAAAATACAACAACACAAAACAAGGAAGAAACACGAACAAAGGTAAACAACAGGCGGTCTTATCGCTAAAGAGCGATTTCTTCCAGACAACCTTAAGGTAGCGGAAATTGATAAATTTACATAATGTCAGTAGGTGTCAGCAAATTCGAAGAAATAAACTTATCGCACAATATAGGCAAAAACAAAAAAAAAAATTATACATAAACATACATATATAAAGATAAATAACTAAATGCATAAATATATAAATAAATACACATATAACAGTACCAGGTTATTTAGAAGGAGTAGTCAGACAAAAATATTACGGAAGAGATAAAAAATGGAGTTTAAGCAGTCTCTTGAAAGAGTTATGAGACTGACTCTATTTAATAACGCAAACATTGTAAACATGGATGGAAAAAATGGACCAGTATGTATTTATCTATTTAAGTGTGTATATCGTCGCTTAGCACCCATAGTACAAGCTTTAGTTAGTTTGGGGCTAAGTTGATCTGTGTAAACTGTAAGGTGTCCCCAATATTTTTTTTTTTTTTTATCCGTACAAATTAATTCGGCCCGCAACGTAATGCAAACACTCTCGCGTTAAACGCTCGTTGACAGTTGTCATTGATTGTCATCGCAACCACGTTTACAGTACATTGCTGCCGGAAAATTTTTCAAAAATTCATAATGGGGTGAAAATTAAGAGTAACTCACAAACACCTCTTAATTAATGATAACAATATTGAATTATATGCCTGGTTTCATTTATCGCCCTTATTAGGTTTACGCACTGTATAGAGCGGTAGGTAAGTTGTCTACGTATTTACATTTTACACGTGCTGGATGGGGTCAAAGTTATTAAATAGCGTCACTACTTTTAAAAAATCTTATATCTTCGTCTATCAATGAAAAGAAAATTGTAGTAAGTATGTATGGAATGCATATAGACTTACTGCGTTTTAACTTTGAGGAACAGCGTGACATACGAGATTTTTTCAAAGTAGTAACGATATTCGTTTGTTTATTCCTTACTTCTTTGCAGACTTGTTTCTCATTGATGACGATGTAGTTTTTAGTAAATATTCAAAGCCTGTCGACAGTTGTGACATGAAACACTTTAAACCCAATGCCATGGAAAAAAATATCGACCATCAGCAGGGTTAGCACATGATAGCCGCGAGAGTATGTCGTCGCGAGATAGACTACCCGTCCTTATGTCATTAATACAGTTAGAAAAAGACGTGTGATCTATCTCGCGGCGACATACTCTCGCGGCAATCATGTGCTAGGGCTTTTTTTTTTAAATACTACGTCGGTGGCAAACAAGCATACGGCCCGCCTGATGTAAAGCGGTCACCGCAACCTATGGACGCCTGCAACTCAGTGTCACATGCGCGTTGCCACCCCACTAGAAACTTGTACATTCCCTTTTGCTGTGATAAGTACACAGCAAAAAGGAGTGTACAAGTTCCAGGCCTACAGCAGTTGTAAATTTTAGCGAGAGTTTTACATGAAATAAAATTATAAACTCAGTGCCATTGAAAAAAAAATGTAACTAACATTGAAAGACATAAATAACGTGTATGTTTAAACTTTTTGAGACAATTTGTTTTCTATAAGCTCATAGTTGTTTTATTTTATATGTCAACAAAGCCATATGTTCTCTTTTTGTACCGATACAGATTTTACAAATAAAACTTAATTATAATTTTACACAAGCTATACAAGTTATGTTCGTGACTGTACCATAAACTGAACTACACCAACGCAGTTAAAAACGTTGTCAATTTGTGACTAAATGCGGTTAGCCATAAATAAAGACTCAATAACACATTACCTTAAGGCACTGGTCCCACCGCGAGCTAGTAAGCTATGAGCTATCGGCTATAAAAACGAACAAAAGATAATCACTCCCGCGTAAATAAAAGAGACACGGCGATGTTTATAGTTACTCGCCCAGCGGTGAGCTATCAATATCGCCGTGTCTCTTTTATTTGCACGGGGGTGCTTATCTTTTGTTCGTTTTTATAGCCCATAGCTCATAGCTTACTAGCTCGCGGTGGGACCAGTGCCTAAACAGGTCACAAATAAATTCAATAAAAATATACATCGAGAAGCGTGGGAGCTAAAGGTTATACGTGATGGGTAATAAATTTTAGAACAGGTAAACATGGCAACTTTAACTCTTCTGGTAACTTTACTTTTAGGTATCGCTTAATAGACATATTAACGCAATCACATATGAACCTAAAAAAGTCATAGTCAATGCACTGGACTGACGCATTACTACCGTATATATTAGTTGACAAACCTTTGACTTCAATTGGGGGAATATGGGAAGTTCGTACCTGTAACCAAAGTAAAGAACGTTAGAAAGAAACAATCGGCACCGATCAATATTCCGGATTTACTTTGTATGTTCAAAGTAACAGTAAATTTGGTTATTTGTATCAAGTCTAAAGCCATGAAAGCGTGTCAGATATTTATGCAGCCTTCATCCGTACGATATTTTTGCCGGTGACTGTACCACCCCAATCAATTTTTAAAAACAAACTTAAAAAAAAATATTAAAAACTCAATATCAAAGTTAAAAGTTTTTATTGTAAGATCAGGTTACGTTGCAGGTCGAAATATACAATTACACATTCAGTTACACTGAGACTTTACCTTTTCAGGCATACATACTTCGCTTCGCTTCAAAACTTTTGAAATAATGTACAGCGGGGCAAATCTCGATTGGGGGGCCAATTGTAACTGAGCCATATTTTCCATTATTACACTATGATGTTAAGTTCTACATGTATCCACTGAACACGCCTACCATATAAAACCGGCGGAAACTCTATTTAATAATGCAAACATTGTAAAACATGGAAAAAATGGACCAGTTACATTTGCCCCCCAGTCGAGATTTGCCCCGCTGTACCTTATTTATTTTCTTTTGCGTTTTGAAACAGTAGCAGCGCGTACCTATAACTAGTACGCAAAACCCTTTTTTTTGCAACTTAATAGATGGCCATCATATCGTATGCAACCCTCCATTACGCATCGCCCGACACACACATGGCAAGTTTTTCGTTCGTAATCACACATCATTTGATACATGCACTTACAATGTTTACATAACATAATTGAATAAAACATTCCTTGCAAGAAAATCACTAGTGTCGTAACATATTATTTATAACAAGAATGCTAGGTCATTAGTAATAACACTCATAAACTTGTTATAGCTCCTACATCAAACCAGTCATTCATTTGTTCATATTGTAGGTAATAAATTAATAATATACGAGAAGATTGTTGAAAGTTAATTGTAAGTGATGACTTGCTTACAAATTGTGATTTTTTCCAAGTGGTGCATTAAGACGATACGGTAGGGGTCAATTCTCCATACAAACGCTCTCGACTATTTCCTCCCTGGTTTTTGAAGATAGAGCAATGATTTTTTCAACACAGATTGTTATTATTTTTATCTGTGTCGGACCGTTTTGATTTTTTTGATATTCTGCTTTTTAAAGACACTAGAGCCAATCAAAAATTTCCAAAAACGGCCTTTTTCATTGTGGCGCAAAAAAAGGTGTGATACTCAAGATTGGTAACAATTAACCCAAAAAGCTAAACGGTTCGACATAGATTATTTCATTGTTATTCAGATTCTCAAATTTCGTTCCGATTGATTAAGTTTTGAAGGAGGAAAGAGTCGAGAGCGGAACCTCGATTTTAAGGATTTTTTTGAAATATCTTTTGACTGAGTTGTTCTTAATGCACATTTTTTTTTTGTAAAATCTAGTTAATAACACTAGTATATTTAACTAAACGGAACGAAGCATGATGAACATAAAAAAGTTACAAAAGATAAGACATAGTAAAATAAAAGCACAGATAAAAACATTAGATGCTCTACAACACGCTAGAAAGCTAAAATGGAGATGGGCTGGACATGTAGCTCGTCTGAAAGACCACAGATGGACAGCCATAGTCACAAACTGGATAGGCCCAGCTGGTAAACCAAGTTGAAAGGGGGGCTCCTTTCCATTTTATTATTTTCGCTACCGTATCCTCTTAAGGTAGTTATAAAGCGGATTAATATTGAGAAAAGGCAAATATCAAGTAATATCAACTAAAAGAGCTCAACGAGAACGGAACTAATTTGTTCCGTCTATTGTCCTTTGAGTCGTCGGCAACCCAAACCCTCCTTAGACCTTGTACACTCTTTTTTGTTGTGTAGGTACTTAACACAGCAAAGGGAGTGTACAAGTTTCGAATGGGTTGGTAACGCGAACGTGACACTCCTTGAGTTGCAGGCGCCCACAGGGGATGGTGACCGCTTTCCATCAGGCGGACCGTATGCTTGTTTTCCACCGACGTAGTATAAGGCGGCTAATGAGTACTATCATTTTTTAGTAAATAAATGGATTTTAGTACGTCAAAATTAATAAATATAAGGTATATATGAAAGTACTAGCTATTTCCCGCGGCTTCGCCCGCGTTTTAAAAGTAATCTTATTCAGACCTTTGGACCCCTTTTTCACCCCCTTAGGAGGTGAATTTTGAAAAATCCTTTCTTAGTGCTCCTCTATACCTTATAAGGAACCTACGTGCCAAATTTGGAATCTCTAGGACCAGCGGTTTCGGCTGTGCGTTGATATGTCAGTCAGTCAGTCAGTCAGTTTCTTCTTTTATATGTTTAGATGAACTTAGTTATTGTTAGGGGCAATCAAACATTTGCAAATGGTACAATTATGCCCAGTTTCCTCTTTCCTATATCATAAAACGTTATCATCACGCTTGACTGAGGAAGGCTGCACCTACCGTGAGCTATCGATAGGTATAGACGGAAATAATACGCATTTTTTCATTGTTCCTCGTGATCACTGGTACTAAATAAGAAATGATAATTGATGATAAGATAATAATTATTTAATAAAATTTTCATTCAATAAGGTACAGCGGGGCAAATCTCGACTGGAGGGCAAATGTAACTGGTCCATTTTTTCCATGTTTTACAATGTTTGCATTATTAAATACTAAATAGAGTGTCCACCGGTTATATATGGTAGGCGTGTTCAGTGGATACATGTAGAACTCAACAACGTAGTTTAATAATAGAAAAAATGGATTAGTTACACTTGCCCCCTGTCCTGCTGTACTATAAGTTGCAAAAGTGCATGGCGAATTTATCAACGAACTCATTAAATAGTCCTAGGGTCATCCGTTGCCTCCCTTAACCGTTTCATCTTTTGTAAGTAGTTAGTATATCATGTCATGAAGATACCGCTATGCCAACACCAATCAGTGTATGTAGGTATATTGGAAATGCGTGATTCGGTTGTTTGATTTCTAACATGGCGGCGGTAAACAGTTGACCGCGTGACGTCCCGCGCGCTCAGTTTAGACTGTAAATATTGCCAAATCGTGCAACGATCAGACTGTACAAATCAGATGTTGTGTTTAGGAAAATCATCATCCTCCTTGCGTTAGCCCCGGCATTCGCCACGGATTGTAAACCTGGGGTCAGCTATGACAACTAATCTCAAGATTTGGCGTAGACAATGGTTTTACGAAAGCGACTGCCATCAGCACCGATATCATGGTCGCGCGATAAACGATAGGTAATACCTACATCGGGCCGTCCTTATCGCACTTACAAATAGTGCGATAAGGACGGCCCGATTTTTATCATTTACCGCGCGACCATGCTTGCCTGCCTCATCTTCCAACCGGAAGGGTAACTAGGCTTTGATGGCATTAGTCCAGTTTTCTCACGATGTTTTCCTTCACCGAAAATCGACTGACAAATATCAAATGACATTTCGATTTCGCACAAGTTCGGATTGAAATAGGATCTAAAGAAGAAGAAGAAGACTCAATAAATGAAACTTAATAATTTAGTGATAAAAAATTAAAATTTTGAAAAACCCCCGACTGCGACATAGTAGACCGATTTTCATGAAACATGCCTAAGAACACTCCCGACTAACTCAGCTTTCGGACAAAAAAAACTAAATCTAAATCTGTTCATCCGTTCGGGAGCTACGATGCCACAGACAGACAGACGGACAGACGGACAGACGGACGGACAGACGGACGGACAGACGGACGGACGGACGGACGGACAGACGGACAGACGGACAGACAGACACGTCAAACTTATAACACCCCGTCGTTTTTGCGTCGGGGGTTAAAAAGAGAAATGAAAATTCATTAAAAAAGCATTAAGCAAAGCAAAGCTTGTACTATGGGTGCTAGCCGACGATAGATATACATACTTGCAGGTATAGATAAAGTACAATACACGTACTAATAATATATAAAAATACTACATAGAAAAATCATCCCAGGAACAATGTTTTCTTTTTAGTATAACCCATATTGTGACCTCTACCTCAATACATGCATGTATCCTTTGGTATTACAATGTGCATCACTTTATTAAGTATAAACTATGCACTTCGTATAATTAATGTCACATATGTTGCAATACATAATACCGCTATTTTGGATGAATAAGATCTTATGTCAAATCTATTGTCATACCTTTTTGTGCTTATTAGGAACGGCATAAAGTTTCATTTTGTAAAAATCAGTACGACTTGTCATTAATTTAATTTCAGTTCTGATATTGAGTTATTACGAAACGTTTTTCATTTGGCTTATGGTTCAAAATGTAATGAATTGAAAAACAGGTGTTTTTCGATAATGTTATTATTATGAAAGTAATGTTTAATCAGCGCTACGTTTACGAATTACAATAATATTATTGATATTTCATTTTATTGTCAGCGGCGCGTCGATTTTGTTTAATTATGACATTTATTCTTTTGATATACAAAATGAATAGGTTTGCAATAAACTTGAAAGGACAAAGGTGATTAATGAATAAATATTATAGGACATTCTTACATAGATTAACTGCATCCCACGGTAAGCTCAAGGAGGCTTGTGTTCTGAGTAAATACTCAGACTAATGTAGTTATATACATAGAAAATATCCATGACTCAGGAACAAATATCTGTAGGTGCTCATCACACAAAATAAATGCCCTTACTGAGATTCGAACCCAGGACCGCGGCTAAGCAGACAGGGTCACTACGTGCTAGGCCAGGGGGCCGATTTTTGAGTCTCACGGCGTTCGAATTAAGAAAATTGTCACTGAAAATAATAGGCAATTCACCGTTTTCAACCGGTATTTTAGTGACAGTGAGACTCAAAAATCGGCCCCCAGACCGGCCGTCAATAATAGCAAAGTTATTTGAATACAAAAGTAAAAAAAAAAAAGTACTGTGTGCATAGCCGAATGCACAAACGCTTCACGAAACACTCATGAATCGTGAGCAAATCGTGAACATCGTTAGGGCTTTTGGCTACGCACACTGTGCACTAGTTTTTTTTATTATTTTTTTTTATTTGGTGCTTGGTGAGGGTCAATCGGCCCTCGCTAACTGTGCACTAGTAAGTACATAGTACTTATACTGGTTAAGTTGAGCGAGTAACTCGTTCACTAGGGGTAAGTTGCTGGAATTTCAACTGCAGGGATAACACAAGGAAGAAGTACAATGTACTTGAGCGAATAACTCGTTCACTAGGGGTAAGTTGCTGGAATGTCAACTGCAACAATAACACAAGTAAGAAAGTAGTAGGAAGGTAGATACATTGCCCCTTATTCATAAACGTACTCTAAAGTTATCTAGGCGATAAAGTTAGTTTGTCCCTTTCTATCACACCAATACGTTGGAAAGGGACAAACGAACTTTATCGGCTTGATAACTTTAGAGTACGTTTATGAATAAGGGGGATAGTATACTGGATTACTTGAGCGAGTAACTCGCTTAATAAGGGTAAGTTGTTGGAATGTCAACTGCTCTCCGAGTCGGAATAAGCTTGTGAGTAGCAGGTTCTTTTGCTCTGCTGACGTTCAGGAACGTTCTCGACGCTTTTTAGGAATAACCTAACCACGAAATTAAAATTTTGAAAAAACCCCCGTCATAGTGGACCGACTTTTATGAAACATGGCTAAGAACACTCTCGACTAGAGATTAGGGCTTCCAATACCGGGATCCCGGTATCTCGGGATCCCGGGATCCCGCCTTTTTTTGGGCACATTTCAATACCGGTATTTAATTTAGTAATACCGGGATCCCGGTATTTTTAGTAACTAACAAATTATGCCAAATTAACGTAAATCACTCATTAAAAACGTTAAATTTCTGCATCAGGATGGTCACTACACACGTAAATCTTGCTTCTTGCTCTCGTTTCTCGATTTGACACATTCTCTGTTTGGTGTTTTTCCATTATTTGTATGAAAATGATAGTTTTTACGATTATTACCTAGATAAAGAATTAAATATACGTGTCAAAAGCATTAATTGATTAGGGTCTGCCGCGAACATTTGACACATTTGTCGCACTTGTGAATTCGCGCGTAAGTGTGACAGAGAAGCTAACACGTCAAGCGTAGTTGCAACAGGCCACAAATCCTCTGTAAACAAATCGCCTTGATGCATCTATGTCATAGATACGAGTGCATACTTATACTTTTGAAAAAATTAGTTAATGCATACGAATAACGTATACCGTAGCTACTCTATTTTTACTGTGCGTGTGCGTAAGCGTGTGTTGAACTCTAGCTCAAAACTTTGCCGTACCTAACATTCCTTATAGTAACGAAATTGGGAAATCACTACTCAACTATCAAAATCAAGAAAATTACTTTTCTAATCCGTAAATTAAGTGTTCCTATTCCGCGGATAATCTTTTTGATTTTGATTATCATGGATTTCCGCAAAGTAATGTGTGATTCCATAGATTATTTCTTAATATGATTTTTGATAATCTATGTCGGACAATTCAGCTTTTTTGGCTAATTGTTCAATGATTTGGCGGATTTATTTTATTCGTGCTTTAGCGCCTCTAGTGCCACCAAAAACAAAAATACCACTAAATTGTACCACATATATTGATTACAATGTGTTTCTAAAAAAAATCATCTCATGTTCTAATTTAAATAGTCAATGATGAAACTATAGTGTGTATAATCGAGAAATGCTTCTCAATGCTTGTTATTTAATAAAGTGATATTATAGTCAAATCTTCACCACAACTACACCATTAACACTGATTATAAAATATTAGATTATAAAACACAGCATGAATGAGACACAGCTTCCTAGTATCACAGCCATACTAAAGAAGAGGCGATTGAGGTGGCTCGGACATGTGTTTGTGTAATTGTGTATCGAATGGAGCGGACTCGTTTGCCACGTCAAATCATGCTGGGAGATGTTGCAGATGCAAAAAGACCGGTCGGACGGCCAACGCTGCGCTTTAAAAATTGCGCAAAGCGTGACATGGTCACATTTGATATTCCATGCGACCCGTGGCAACGACTGACTGAAGACCGATCCACGTGGCGCCGTGTTATCCATGACGGTCAATCCAAGCACGACAATGCCTGGTTCTCCTCCTTGAATGATAAGCGCATGAGGCGTCACGAGCAGGCCTCTAACCCCCGTCCATCTGGGGGAGCATACACCTGCCGTGTGTGCGGATGAGGGATCCTATCTCGAATTGGGCTGTACAGCCACAAACGTAAGTGTCGCAAGGATGCTGTTTGAATCATCTGTTATAGATGCAAAGGCCTGTTATTATTAAAATGTAAAAGGTTCTATTCCGCACGAGCTCAAAGAGATCGATTTGGCAGAAAACATGGTTTGCTATGGCCGCGTCTTCTTGCGAAATGTCCGATCTGGCGGCGATATCTAACTTACAGAATCACCTGAGTAGAGATCTGGCGCTCTTTCCCGCTTGCTTTTATACTGCGTCCTTTGGGACTGAGGAGTTGAGGACTCATAACAAAAACAAAGAGCACAGGGCGTAGCCCTTTGAACTATGTATTTTACTTAAAACAATAGAAGTTGTACTAACTTGGCCACATAAGTTTGCGTTTTGGGTTGAAATCGAAACTTATGAAGTTGGAAATGTAATCGATTTGACACATCACTAAGTCGGATTGGCAAGATTCCGCTGTAGTAAAACACGCATGAACAGTAACAAACGAGATTTTGAATAAAATTTGTTATTTTAAGCAAATTGCTTGTTTTTTATATTTTCCTGACTTCAATACCGGGATCCCGGGATCCCGGTATTGAAATCGCCAATACCGGAATGAATACCGGTATTGGAACAGGTCCGGTATTTGGAAGCCCTACTAGAGATGCACCGAATATTCGGTTACTATTCGGTATCCGGCCTATTCGGCCCTAATTTTATTATTCGGCTGGATACCGGATAGTGACGTACTATGTGGCCGGATACCGGATGTGCTATTTTTGATTGAATGATTTTGGAGTAGACAAATTAAATGTAAAAAAAAACAGTTACGGTTATAATACTTATATTCATAGCCCTTTATTATTAAAAAAAAATAAACATTTAAACAAAAACGGACTCCGCGTGAAGTTCACTACGAAACAAGTCAAAACCTGCACGACGCGCCCGCTCCCTGCTTAAATTGTAGGTAAAATTCTGCTGGCCGAATATTCGGCGGCCGGATACCGAATATTCGGCCGATGGTTAGGCCGAATATTCGGTATCCGGTATCCGGCCAAACAACTATTCGTTGCATCTCTACTCCCGACTAACACAGCTTTCAAACAAAAAAAACCGGCCAAGTGCGAGTCGGACTCGCGCACCGAGGGTTCCGTACAAACCTGCAAGGTTTACAAAGTTCGTTCATTACGACAATCGAGTCATAACTATGGTATTTTTATTGCAAAATGAAAGTTTCTTTTGATTGCGTTGACATAGAAGTTTGATTTTGTTACAGCTTAAAGGTATTATAGACCTGAGTATTTGGTATGAATTTCAATTTAATACCTCTACGCGTTTATGAGGAAATGGGTAGTAAGGTTAAAATTATTAAAAAAAAATATATTATGTGATGTAACTGTTAAATAATATATTTTAACATGAAGGTTTTATATTTTCATAGTTTGTATAGGAAAAAGTACGTCTCAAACTGGCTAGAATACTTTTTTATTTTTAATGTGACAACACCAAAAGTCATCTGTCTTTTCATAACAATTGAGAAATTGACCATGTAAATTTTTACTTAAAACGAAATATACGTTTTTATTTCTTAAAAAGCTGTTTTTCTATAACATACAGCTTTTGTGGTCCTTCGTTAATAAATATAGTATAAATATGTAATACAGTGCGGCCGGTGAAAGTGATCAAAAGCAGTTCGTTCTATAGTTCTGCATTTGTTTGAAGTGATAAGTGAAGTGCAATTTCCTTTCATTTATATTTATCGCGGTCGTGTTTGGTGAGTTAAAATTCGTAGCAATGCCTCCGGATGACGAGCTAAAAAGGCTGCGGCTGGCCCGCGGTATACTCAAAGGTACGATTACGAGAATGGAAACATTTACCAATGACAGTCATAACCTGACATCCTCATCTTGCGAAATGATTGAATCCCGTAAGGAAAAACTCATTAACACATTTAAGGAATATGAAACACTCCAAGTTGACATATTAGCAATTGATGAGAATGACAGTGAAGATATGGGTCTTATTGAATCCCGATATTTTTC
Organism: Leguminivora glycinivorella; assembly: GCF_023078275.1. Classification (NCBI taxonomy): domain Eukaryota; kingdom Metazoa; phylum Arthropoda; class Insecta; order Lepidoptera; family Tortricidae; genus Leguminivora; species Leguminivora glycinivorella. The sequence goes on along the minus strand of NC_062989.1, from coordinate 17,850,056 downwards.
AATCCTGTCAAAACTGAATGCCCAATTAAACACGTTAAGACCGTCGGAGGATAAACCTTCAGTTAGTAACAACGATAAGAATAGCCCAAAGTTACCCTCGATAGACATTCCAGTGTTTAATGGCAAGGATTTTACGAAATATACTCCATTCATGGATTTGTTTATGGCAGTTGTAGACAAGAATCCATCACTGTCACAAGTGCAAAAACTGTTCTATTTAAGGAAGTTTTTAACAGATGAAGCGTTGTCAGTCATTGTTAATCTGCCTCTTACTAATAATTCCTATAACGAGGCAATTGATTTGTTGAAAAAACGGTTTGATAATAAGGCTAGATTAATTACAAGCCATATAAATGTCATTTTAGATATGCCCGCAATGCAAAAGGGTACAGCAGCCTGTATTAGAACATTTATCTCAGGCGTGCAACAGCAATTACATGCATTAAAAAATTTACAGCAACCTGTAGATAAATGGGATATGCTGCTGATATCCATTTTAACGAAAAAATTAGATGCATACACCAATAGGGCTTATATGCTTGATAGAAATTCAGGAGAATTGCCAACAATTGCTGAATTAATCGAATTCCTTGAAAAGCGTGCAATTGCGTTAGAAGATAGCAACCCTAGCAATTCATCTGAATTTAAAGAATATAAAAAATTTGTATCTAACCCACCAAAGGTGGCCAATATTGCCACCATTACATCTAACAGTTGTTTATACTGCAAGCAGTCAACTCATGCCATATATGCTTGTCCTAAATTTAAGATGGCTCCTATAGAAGACCGTCTAGACTTTGTAAACAGTAATAAACTATGTAATAATTGTTTGAGGAAGCATGAAGGTAAGTGTAGATTTAACTTTTCATGTCTGACCTGCAAGGAGAAGCACAACACTTTGTTGCACAAAGATACGAAAAATGATATTATTAACAACCACTTGCAAACGTCAGCAGATGATGTTTTGCTCCCCACGGTAAAAGTTAAATTGTATGATAATAGGGGCCAAGAGGTAATTATCAGGGCACTGCTTGATTGTGGGGCAATGGGCTCTCTTATATCAGAATCACTAATTAAAAGGTTAAATTTAAAACCAACTTGGGAAGATTCTAACTTGATAGGTGTTTGTAAACAAAACAGCAGGATGAATAAATATGTTAATATTGGTGCGCACTCCTTACTGAATGATGTTGAGGTGCGAGTCAAATGCCATGTGGTCAATACCATCACACCTGATTTACCTCTCGAGCCAATAGATTTGAGCAAATTAGAAATACCTGATAACGTTGTTATGGCTGATGATGAATTCCATATCCCGGGTCAGATATTGCTGCTCCTGGGAGCTGAGGTTTTGTTTAAAACAATGTTAGATGGAAAAATCGAACTTCCGTGTGGGACTGTATTGTTAAACACATTGTTTGGATATATAATAGGTGGAGGTATGTCTGATGAAAGTATTCCCGAGAAAAGTCAATACTTAATAAATAATTTTGCAATTTGTGACCATTCCAAATTGGAAAATGTAATGGAACAATTTTGGCTTACTGAAAGTATTCCACAAAAACAAAGCTGTGACAGTGAATTTCAAAGGGCTGAAAAATATTTTCAAGAAACAACCACTTTGGTTGATTCTAAGTTCCAAGTCAACTTGCCTATTACTGATGACATGGATAACCTACAGCTCGGGGATTCTTTCTCAGTGGCCTTGCAAAGATTTTTGGCACTAGAGAAAAAGTTTGAAAGGTGTCCAGCCTACTATGATAAATATAAGGAGTTCATAAAGGAATATCTTTCTCTGGGGCATGCCAAAATTGTGGATATTGGTGAATATGATATTCAAAATGGCCCTGTATACTTCTTAAGCCACCATGCTGTTATTAATTTGGAAAGCTTGACAACCAAGCTTCGTGTTGTTTTTAATGGAAGTATGAAATCAAAGTCTGGAGTCTCTTTAAATGATGTCCTTTTAAATGGACCAATGGTTCAGAGCGAGCTCTTTGACATCTTGCTTCTATGGAGAACCTTTATATACACCCTTAGTTGTGACGTTACAAAAATGTTTAGGGCCATTCACATCAATCCGGAGCAAGCCTCTCTTCAAAATATACTTTGGCGTGATACCCCTCAAGAACCCATCAAATGTTTGCAGCTTCAAACAGTAACTTATGGTTTGAAGCCATCAAATTATTTAGCGACTAGGTGCCTTATTGAGTTGGGTCATAGGTATAGGGAAACATATCCTTTGGCTGCTGAGGCAATGTTCAAAAGCACCTATGTTGATGATGTTATTACAGGTTCAGATGAACAACCTCAATTGATTGAGCTAAAAGATCAGCTTATAGAGATGTTGAAAAAAGGGGGATTTAAACTTCACAAATGGTGTTCTAACCTTCCGCAGGCTCTTGATGGAATCCCCAGTGAACATAAATGTTTAGAAAAACTAGACATAAATCAAAACAATATTGTCAAAACTTTAGGTTTGAAATGTGATGTGCTCAATGATGAGCTTACATTTACATGCCCTGCATCTGATGACTCTGAAATCAATACCAAAAGGAAGGTGTTGAGCTATATTGGCCAAATGTTTGACCCTTTGGGTCTGATAGGGCCTATAATAGTAATTGCTAAATTACTGATGCAGAGGTTGTGGTCAATTAAAAACTTAAACTGGGATACTATATTACCAGAAGAAGAGCTTCGACGATGCAATGCTTTTATAGATAATCTGAAGAGCATGGGAACCCTTACTATACTCAGATGTGTAAACACATGTAACAAACTTCATGCTCAATTGATTGGATATGCAGATGCATCTATGAAAGCATTTGGATGTTGTGTATACTTGAGAATTATAAATTCTGATGGAACAGTAGTTACAAATCTACTCTGTTCTAAGTCAAGAATTTCACCCATGAACAAGTCTATTACAATACCTAAATTAGAATTAAATAGTGCGCTGTTGCTAGCAAAACTAGTAGATAGAGTATACAACATTTTGAAATATAGATATGATTTAAAGGTACTATTGCACAGTGACTCCCAGATAACCTTAGCATGGATCAAAGGAAGTACTGGTGCTGCAAAATCAAATACATATGTGGCAAATAGGATTTCACAAATTAAAACTTTAACCAAAGACTTTCAGTGGCTCTATGTTAGCACATCCAATAATCCTGCGGATCTGCTATCTAGGGGATGTGATCCACAGAAACTTAAGATAAACAAGCTTTGGTGGCATGGTCCTAGTGATCTGTCCAAGGCTGATTTTCAGTTTGATGTGTCTTCAGAAATAAAATTTCCTATTTCTGACATACATAATAATGACATAGGAACGCAGGTATGTAATACTAATATCACTCAACCTGCTAAGGACCCTAATAATAATATATTAAATACTATAAATAATTACTCTGATATTAACAAGCTCCAAAGAGTTATTGCATATATTTTGAGATTCTGTCATAATTGCAGGATACATAATAATGATGACAAATTATTAGACTCTTTAATGCCCATAGAACTTAATAATGCTCTAATGGCCATCATATCTTGCACTCAAAGTACTTACCTTGCTTCAGAGGTCAATGCACTCAAAAATGATCTACCTGTTAAATCTGGTTTAACTAGTTTACATCCCTTTCTAGACAAAAATAGTGTTATGAGAGTGGGAGGTAGGTTACAAAACGCAGAGGACATTCCATATAGTCAAATGCATCCTGCCATATTACCCAAACACTGTCACCTGACCACTATAATCATTCATAAAGAGCATTTGCGACTTAAGCATGCAGGCGCAAGGGCAGTGCTAGGCTCACTTTCAGAAAGGTTTTGGATAATAAGTGGTATATGCATTGAGGTATATGTACTACGTACTAGAGGCGACGTTGCCAAGCGAAAACACTGCACATGCTGACAAATGCGCGGGGTGGGGGGAGCGGCCATTTACGCATAGAGTAGGTCTACCATCAGATGTGACACATTATTATATTCTGCCTAATGGGAATTTTACATTTAGTTAAAATACGGCTATTCTAGTCAAAATGATTTATTTATTTACAACTTAAACAATACAAAATAATATAATTGTGCTGTACTTATTTTCTTCTTTAAAATACAATGAATGGTCAGTTGGTAACCAAGTTTCCTCAGCACAATTTTTGGATAAAGCGTATCCATTGTTCCCTTTTTTCATGACCAGGCCAAAGAAAACTGCAAAAAGTGAGCGTGCTACAAATACAATTTCACTCAAAAAATATTAACAATTTATAAACAAATAAACTTTTTTAATATTATAGTAACATAATTCATGAAGTAGTAAGTAGTTACCTAATAATTTTCCAAATAGAAATATATATATTTCGCAAATATATTAGAAGTGAAACACATTAGTAGGAACAATGTAAATGGCACATCTGCGCGGTTAACTTTTTCTAGTCTATGATTGCGTCACCAAAATGGCGGCAGTCCGCACCCGCTCGCGTGTTTGTAGAATATTCAATCTTAAAATATTATAGACGAGTTTTTTGTTTAATTTACCGATGAAATGTCACACCTTGACTTTTATTTGATTTTTTCGAGTGATTAGAACAATTTTTAAGCACACAAGAACGCATTATTCACGTGGATTGTAAATGAATCACGGCACGTCACTGCACTGCAAGGGCCTGGAGACGACTGACAACGTTGCGGTCCATGGACCGCAGTGGGGTGTGTTAAAAATTCTCTTAGCAACGTCGCCTCTAGTACGTAGTACATATACCTCAATGGGTATATGTCAAGTTAAAAATATTGTGATGAAATGCATTCCTTGTGCTAAAATGAAGTTTAAAGCTGCTCAACAATTGATGGGTTCACTGCCAAAGGAAAGATTAGATGCAGTTAGGCCTTTTCATATATCAGGCGTGGATTTTTGTGGCCCATTCAATGTCAAGGTGGCTCGAATTAGAAACCCAATAATTACCAAAGGATACATTGCTGTCTTTGTTTGTTTTGCTACCAAAGCAATCCATTTAGAATTAGTAAGCGACCTCACAACAGAGGCATTTTTGGCATGTCTCAAAAGATTCATTTCCAGGCGGGGTATGCCTAGTAAGATTTTTTGTGATAATGCGAAGACATTTAAAGGTGCCTCCAATGAATTAAAAAGACTACATGAAATATTTACATCTCAGTCTCACATAGATGCTGTAGAGAACTATTGTCTACCAAATTACATTCAGTTCAAGTTTATTCCAAGTTATTCACCAGAGTTCGGTGGTTTATGGGAGGCTGGAGTAAAAAGTTTTAAACATCATTTTAAACGAGTTGTCGGTGATGTTGCGTTAACATATGAAGGTCTGTACACAGTGATGACTGAAATTGAGGCAATTTTAAATTCTAGGCCTTTGTTGCCTCTAAATTCAGATAGCTCAAGCTATGAGTACTTGACGCCTGGACACTTTATCATAGGTAAAGCTATGATAAGTTACCCTGAGATAGACTTGTCAAATAAATGTATTGACCGATTAAGATTTTGGAACATGTTAACTAAAATAAAACAAGATTTCTGGCGTATTTGGTCAAGGGACTATCTTACACAATTACAAAATAGACCTAAATGGAAACAGTCCCATCCTAATTTAAAAGAAGGAGATCTTGTCATTGTGCGTACAGATAATACATCGCCTCTAACGTAGCCCATGGCAAGAATCGTTAAGACAATCCCTGGACCTGACGGTAGAGTCAGAGTTGTTGAGGTGAAAATGAACAATAAAATCTATACTAGATCTCTTAAGAAGATCTGTCCATTACCCATCTAAGGCTGTTTTACTTATGTTTATGTGGCTTAATATCCGATCCCAAGACTCAGACTCTGTCGTAGGGCTAAACATAAAGTAAAATATTATTTTTATAAATTAAAGGAGCAATCTTTCATTGTTATAATGTAAAAGAAGGTTTACATTTTTATGTTGTGTTTTTATAACTGAAGTGTGTTTGATTTATGCTCCTATATGCTTGTTAGTGCATTCTGCCCTGGCCAACTATGTTAAATAATATATTTTAACATGAAGGTTTTATATTTTCATAGTTTGTATAGGAAAAAGTACGTCTCAAACTGGCTAGAATACTTTTTTATTTTTAATGTGACAACACCAAAAGTCATCTGTCTTTTCATAACAATTGAGAAATTGACCATGTAAATTTTTACTTAAAACGAAATATACGTTTTTATTTCTTAAAAAGCTGTTTTTCTATAACAGTAACTAAAAATTTATGGTTTTCGTAATTTTTCCTTTATCTATGCTATAAGCAAAAACGAAATCTAAGTTTGTTTTTTCCGTTCGGGACAGCTTAGATGCCTTCACAGACAGACACACACACAGACAGACAAACACGTCAAACTTATAACACCCCGTCGTTTTTGCGTCGGGGGTTAAAAACGAGATAAACCAGCATAAAACAGGACTATAGGGGAGAGTCGGCTATATCGTACCGCCTCTTAATCATATCACCTTCTAGATTTCCCATTTTATAACTTATTTCACTTATTGGGTTTAATTATAGTATACCTTAAGTTGAGCTTCACTAAGCTTTGAAATGAAATGAAATGAAATATTTATTTTCCAAGTAGGCATATTACAATGCGCTTATGAACGTCAAATAAAACTACGCCGGCTCTAACCCTACGCCTCAGCCTCGAGAAGATTTCAGTCCCCCCTCAGTTGGAGGAGGGTATCCACTATGGGACCGGCAAGAAACTCGGCGGGCCACTTCTTTTCAAAACATTACATCTTATAATTAACATGCTTTAAAAGAACAAGATACAATTTAATAAGCAAAAGTATTCATAAAAAAAAAATATTAACACAAGAAATTATACAAAGTATAAAGCTATTATGATTATTAATAAGAGATGTTAGAGATGTATAGAGTCTCTAAGTGTCAAAGTACATTCATTCAGTACTTTCTCCTCCTGCCCACACGTCTCAAGTTAAAATAAGTTTTTTGATATTACTGCGACAGCGATAGTAATGGGTTAAAAGGTTAATCCATATCCATACTAATATTATAAATGGGAAAGTGTGTGTGTGTGTCTGTTTGTTTGTCCGTCTTTCACGGCAAAACGGAGCGACGAATTGACGTGATTTTTTAAGTGAAGATACTTATCACGGTAACCGAAGACAATATTATGAAATAAAACTTACTAAAATCTCAATTCATTAAAAAAATCTTGGTAACAAAATAGGAATAATAAAAACAAATTTAAATTTTTCCTTAATTTTTGTACAAACTTTTTGAGAACTGCTGATTATTGTTTCTTTACCCTCGTTATATTTTCTAAATTTAAGTAAAACAGTGTTTAAATCTCAACAATTAAACCTAAATGACCCACCACACCGTTGCCCACACATCCGAACCGGTTTACAAACAAAGGTTTCGGCACCACATTGTTCGAGTCGGACAAACAGGCGGACAGAAGGACAATGGAATACCTAAACTTCCGACGGTCGCAAAAGTACTGGAATTGCTGTTTTGAGCAGAATATAATAGTACAAGTACAGTAGGCTCACTGCTTTGATGTTCACAAAATGCCGCCGTTCATAATTCTTACCTATATCACAGAATATATAATAGTACAAGTACAGAAGGCCCACTGCTTTGATGTTCACGACATGCCGCCTTTTTAAAAGCCTACAAAATTCTTACAAAGAAACGAGCCGCACGTGCGCGGCGTCCGGCGATAGGGTTGCCTATGAATTAAAACGAATTAATACTCAGATAAAATGTTATACTATTCTATTCAGGTCTTGGGTACTTTCTAGGTATATATATATATATATAGTGTTTATATATTTTTGTTTAAGTTCCAACATCACAAGCCTTATTGAACCTTTCCGGGGGACTTAAGCAATAGTAGATCTGTGTAAAAATGTCTTATGGTATTTATTTTATTCATGATATTTATTTAACTAAGCTTTATTAGCCATTCCACACGCGGACAACGCATATGAACCCTAAAAAAAACTCGCGACGTAAAGTAACTACAGAAAGTGTGAACGTGCGTTCCGTGAGAATGCGCGCCACCCCTGAGTAGGCCGCGAACTCGCGGCCGCCAGAATGTACTTGTAGCGCGGCGATAGAATCGCAGAGTGAGCCGCCCCTGCCTATATTAACAAACGGACCGCACGCGAGCAGCCGACATTGTTCTGCGCCGCGCGAAGGTCGTCAACCACTGAATGGGCCGCGCCGGCGCGGCCGCCTGCATGTAGTAGGTACTTGTAGCTCCGGAATCGCAGAGTGCGCCGCCCCTGCCTCTAAGGTACCAGTGCTTGACAGTGTACCAGTAGATGCCACTTTCAATCTTTAGTCATTGTCAATAAATGTGACAGAATGATGTCATCTATTTCTAAGGAAATCTTTGGTTCAGCAATAGCCGTATTCTTCGTTTTTTTGCATTGTACAACTGCAACTAATTATTAGCGCGTCGAGTTCTGATGGTACTTTATAGGTACCTACTTATAGTATTCATTTAATAATGTATTTCTTAGATAAGCTGTGTTTCCGGAATCCATCCAAAATGAGGCTTAGTACATTACGACTTATTATTTTTAGGGTTCGTTAAAATGGTTAATTTCCGTCTGTCTGTTCTGTCATTGTTAAATATCGCTACTTATGGTTAAAATTTGTAATAAACATTCGTTGAAAGTAGTTTTTTTTTAATTAATTAATATAAATGATAGAAAATGGCGAAAGGGGGGCAAACTTTTCAAGTAACTAGGACGACTAAATTGTATTAAAACTTTTTTTATAATTTTTTGACTTTTTTATTTATTTATAAAAAACCTTTCAGATTTACATTTTCAATTTCAACACCCTTGCGGGTGTTTATTGTACCTGTATTTTTTAACAAAATAACAATGAAATTACCTGCTTTCAAATAAAGGCAAAATGGTTAAAATCGGTTCACGCAATAAACAATTATTCCATAAAAATAATCTTCCATACTAGCTCGCGCGCATTAGTTTACTCAATTTGCCGATAGATGTCGCTGTACGTTGAACGCTCATTTCCTACATCGCGTTTTTCCTGATATAATGAGGTCGGTTCAGGAGCGTCGTTGCGACACGTCGTAAGTCGTAAACTATTGAAGTCGAATAGTCTTGATTTTATTTGGACGTTGTCTACCAATAAAATTGTATATTAAAATATTACTTGTTATGTGGGAAATTGAGTCTTGAGGGATTTAGTAAAATCTGTAGAGTTCTATGAATAACATTTTGATGATTCAACTATTGAAAGTTTGTACGGAACCCTCGGTGCTGACGATGACTAGGTATTTTGGTTTTAGATTCTAAATGAGCCTCAGACGAAGGATACTATAGACTTGACACAAGCGTACACCCGTAAGGGACAGATATAGAATAATGGAGCGAATTTAAGAATCACTTTAAAAATGGCTGACAGTTTACCATAAACAACCTACGTAATTTGGGCGGATAATAAGCTTGACAAGTCACGTCCTTATTGTTTGCCACAAACTCGTTTGTGGCAACGGCGGAAAAGTGAAACTATAACAAAGACAAAAAATAACATTTTGCTCTCTGTCACTCTTATTATAATTTGTATGTGACCATCTCGTTCGGTAGTGGTATTATTATTTGGCTGTCTAGTCTATAGTATCCTTTGTTTAAGAAATGAGCTAATATGCTAGTTTCCTAATAGTCAAATCAGCTTCTTTTTAAGAACTGTCAAAACGATTCGCTAATATGGAATTATACACGTTAAACTTCCGTGAGACATATTCAAATAATTAATTGAAATACGGTTGTACTCACGTTATTATATCGCTATTGCTGCGACATGTTTTGTTATGTGTGAGTACAACCGTATTTCAATTAATTATTTGAATATGGAATTACTATGAAATACTGAGGAGTGACGTCACGGTCAATTCATTTACTTTATATCTTTCTCTTTGACTTATTTAATAGAAATTATGTTTAAACATAATTACTGTCCATATTTTTCTTCTAATTATGTAGTGCTTTATTTCGTGCAATACATAAAATATTTTATTTTAAGTGTAGGAAACTAGCCTATTATTATTATTATTTATTACTGAAATCTGTCAAGCAGTTTTTATCACTAGAAAAAAAACCGGCCAAGAGCGTGTCGGGCCACGCTCAGTGTAGGGTTCCGTAGTTTTCCGTATTTTTCTCAAAAACTACTGAACCTATCAAGTTCAAAACAATTTTCCTAGAAAGTCTTTATAATGTTCTACTTTTGTGATTTTTTTCATATTTTTTAAACTTATGGTTCAAAAGTTAGAGGGGGGGGACGCACTTTTTTTCCTTTAGGAGCGATTATTTCCGAAAATATTAATATTATAAAAAAACGATCTTAGTAAACCCTTATTCATTTTAAAATACCTATCCAACAATATATCACACATTGGGGTTGGAATGAAAAAAAATATCAGCCCCCACTTTACATGTAGGGGGAGTACCATAATAAAACATTTTTTCCATTTTTTATTGTTGCACTTTGTTGGCATGATTGATATACATATTTGTACCAAATTTCAGCTTTCTAGTGCTAACGGTTACTGAGATTATCCGCGGACGGACGGACGGACGGACGGACAGACAGACATGGCGAAACTATAAGGGTTCCTAGTTGACTACGAAACCCTAAAAAAGGTGGACTACGATTCTATGAAAAACCGGTTTAAGCAGCGGTCGTTTCCTTTTGTACCAAACAAAACGCCTAAAAGCTTTCAGAAACAATAGTAAATAAATAATTTAACTTTTTGAACTATTACTTTCTTAAATCCTTAGAGATTACGGCAAATAACCCAATACCCTTCGGGGTTTTAACAAAATACATTATCATATTATCTTTACATTATTACTTAAAAGGTCAGACATGAAAATAAAGTAAGCTGTAAGCTATTTTAATATTGAAATATTAGTTTTTTGTGCAAATTTGCCACATTTAGATACTTTTTAAAGTACCTTAATGTGCCCTAATTATAAGGATGAAATATTTTGTGGGTAGTGCCACATATATTTGGTCAGGTACCCTAATTAGGCGTCCTCGTTAACCTTTATATAAATAACATAATTACTTAGACTTATTTTATTTAGCACACTTAAAAATATTTTATTATATTAAATTAAATAAGAACTTAGTTTAATGTGGTAAAAATTAACACCCTTTAACATGATAGATTAGATTAGATTAGATTTCTTTATTTCATGATAAAAATTACACTATAAATTTGCTACATGTCAAAATTATGTTTATACGTTTCTTATTACGACAAATTATCTTAAATACTAAAATAAATAAATAATTGTACTTAATCATTATCAAGTATTTATACCATAATATAAGATGAAGTCTGCAAAGTCATTTCCGTTAAAAAAAAATTGGCATATTTAAAAAAGTTGGTTTGAAATTTGCGTCCTTCTCTAGTGACAAGTTTATTTCTTTATTTCTATTTTATCTCATACATGAGAAAAATAGGCACGTTCATAGAGTGAAAAATTGCCTTTGTTTAAAGTAACCCCTCTTTTCCTCAGTCACCCCACTGGACCGTACTCTGAATAGATAAAACTAATTCAAAAGTGATTTGAATTTCATAGTGAATACAAGTTAAATAACTACGACCATCCTGTTTGCATTCAAAACCCACAGCTATTTGAAACCAACAAGCCAATTCGAACCAACATTTTGATTTTGATGTCGGTATCAAAATGATTGACGATGACATTTTATTTAAATTTGATAAAATATAATATAAGGCGAAAAAAAAATTATTATTAAAATCTTCTTCTTAAATAATTACTCTGTATTAATTGGATATTTTTGTATTATTTACCTACGAAGAAAAAAAATTATTATCCTGTCTCAATTTTTTTTAATGTTGATATATTTAGAACTTCTGGCAAACCGAACGGTATTGAGTGGTAAAAATGCAAGTAAAAAATTTAAAATTCCCAAATAATAGATAGTGTACTCATCTACAAAATTACAATATGAAATAACCCTCGTGTTTTCGCTTGTAACGATATTATCTATATTTTTTTAATGTTGGAGATGGAGATATTACAGATGCCGTGCGAAAAGATTTGCCTTCGAATTGTTACGGAAACGTACGGACGTGTTATGCTTTGTGGTATTTCAGTCAGTGTCAATACACTACATCTGTACATTATTTCCAATCAAATGAAAATTTAAAATGCCATGAAAATGTCCATGTCTATATTTTTTAATCGCAGTAATGACATCATTTTCATGTCAGAATATAAGTTCGAATCAGCGTCCAAGTTCCGAGCAACATCCTTTGAGTTACTCGCCGGGCACGAAATGAAAAAACTTTTCAAGTTCAGTGCTTGAGTGCCTCGGTTGTTATTACCCTCTTTTGCTGTAAAATGTTTTGTGAGTGTGTTTATTCCTTTAATGTTGCGTTATTATGTGCTTTTCTGGTTCTTAAGCAAAAATAATACTTATAAATAACTAGCTTTAGAAAAAGACAAAAAGTGGCCTATGTCACTTTCCATCCCTTCAACTATCTCCACTTAAAAATCACGTCAATTCGTCGCTCCGTTTTGCCGTGCAAGACGGACAAACAAACAGACACACACACTTTCCCATTTATAATATTAGTGTGGATATTGAATAGCTAAGAAAAAATTCACATGGATGGAGAAATAAAATGTAGCTAATAATGAACAGGTTGACGAAGTACCGACAAAATTAAGCGATTTTGCACATATTTTACTTCATTAGGTATTTATTTTTATTTAGATTATGAATGATAAATTGATAATCTAAAATTACGCAATATTTATAAAAATGAAAATTGTACTACAAAATCAAACAAATAAATATAGGTACAAAGATTTTTTTTTATTTGGGCCTTTACTCTTCTTACATAGGTAGTCTTTATTTTAGCCATAGTTTTTTACTACTACCCAAAAGGCTGTAATAAATTCAAAGTGAGCGAGGCCGTCTAATGTTACAATAGACTGATGTATTCTAAAAAAAGAGTTTAAAACGATTGTTGTCATTGTTCAGGCACAAAGTCGTGCGCAAGAGCATTAGATTTGTTTAAGAGATCGTGAGTGAAGGCAGATTCTGATTTAAAATCTTGTCATAATTATGACAGGTTTTTTATACATCTTTAAAGATATTTTACACTTAATCGTCGGCTTATTAGTTAATAAGTATTACTAGTTGCTCAACAAATACTCTTTATTGCACAACTAAATAAAATACTTAAATTAATTAATAACAACACAGCGCATAATAACTGAGAATAAAATAGCACACACAAATGTCGGTCTACCTGATACGTACCGTCAACCGGGGTGACTTTAGGAAAATTTGGAATTACTTAGATGGTATTTTAACGGCTTCGAAATTAGCATTATTCATTATTTACTAAAACTGTTAATGTAACTAGTTAGATCAATAAAATATTCTTGTAAACCTATATATAAAATCGCGAATTCACTTACAGTATGACTTTAAAACGAAATTTTCAAAGTCGCCCCTTTCTTTTTGAAGTCACCCCGGTTGACCGTACTTGACACTTTTACTACTAACCTTCTTTCTTTATATGTACTTGATGTCATTGTTAAAATTGTTGATAATAATAATTATTTTATTCAATTCAATTCAATTCTTTATTGCTTCCATGTTGGTACAAGATTTAACAGGTGACAGATATAAAAGGCAAGGCACAACACAACATGAGACCCTGTTAGGGTATTGCAAAAACATATAAATAAAAAACTATAACTAAAATATACACTAAGAATAAATTAAAAATACATTATTATTATTGCTTATTGAATTACTTTTGGAATTTATATAAATTAAAATAATCTTTTAAAGAATAAAAACAATTGTCAATTAAATAATTTTTCAATTTCACAACAAATTTATTATATTTAGTCTCTTTTTGATTAGAACTAATATAATAATTTCTTTTTTTATAAGTAGTACTTATTTTTATGTTTTAAAAAGATGGCGTGACATATGCAGATTGGCAAAATTATACAAATAACAGGCTTTTGGCAAGCAGTGGGACTTTACCTGATCCACCCTGATCGCTGCTAAAATATTAAATATGAGTGGTGTTTTCTCGCTGAATTGGTAAGATTATATATGGTGCATGTCTCTCGAATACCTTCAGGTGAAAAGGTAAGAAAATGATAATTTATATATGCACGTAAGTATTTCATTTTCATATGATGTTATCAAGTGACATTTACGATATCTAAACATCATAGATTTTAGAAACCCCTAGATGACGGGTCTGTGACGTCATTACAGCACAACTTTTCCACGTAGTAAATATATGACTGATGTCCAGCTAGTGAACAAACTTATGCAAAATTTTCATAAAAATATTGAATTGTTCGAAAGAAAAGGCGGCGGTAGGTACAGTACTGATTGAAGTTCAGGTACGGTAGGTATTTCTGTCTTTCAAAATTTGGTATAAGGTTAATTAGATCGTGCTACCCTCCGTCTATATTTTTTCTGTGTCTATGCCAAACATGTGGCCAGCCTGACAGAAATTTTGTTTGACAACTATCGCCATTTTTCCACAATAGTTAAAAGATTTCAGTATTTTAACTACTCAATAAATTTTGATGAAAGTCCATAATCATAGATTGGTAAAGCTGGACAATTTTTTTATATTTTTATTTGGTGGGTATGATTACGGTACTTGATATTTAAAGATATTTGTCTAATTTGCAAGATTATATGAATCCTTCAACAAGCTGTCTGACTCCTTTGACAATAGTTGATACTTGATATGAATATTACTTGAGAATTCAAGGTAGGCATAGAATGGTATTGATAATTTATCCTGTGCTGGGTTGTATGTATTCCATTTGGAGGTACGGTAGTGGCGGTAGTGCCCCCGCCAACACGAGTCAAGCGAAGAGAAAAGCTGTTTTCTTGAAGCATTTTGTCGTTCTTCTGAATCGTCGAATTTTGGGTCTGGTTTACAGACAAATATAATTGTCAGGATATGATATCAATATAACTTTATTAAATAGAAAAAGTTTCAATTGCATAGTTTTCATACTTTAGATTTTATTCATATCTTAATATAAATAGCACAGATTTCATCAGTGACTGGCTGAGTGACTTCATCATGTTTGAAGTTGTAGGTTCATAAACAACAAGAATAAAATTCGAAACTTTGGCATATATAAGGTCCTAATTTATTAGTTGCAGATATTTTAACACATGATACTTTACATTAAAATAATTAACTTTAAATATAAATTAAGAAATCTTTTCATGTAACTTTTTTGATTTCATTTTCCTAACAAAAAAATTAATTATAATTTCGTCTAAAAAAATCATCATGTGCATTATGACATGTCACAATAACACTGTCTGTCATGTCAACAATTGTTTGTTGTAAATGTCGTAAAGGTTCGGCGGGAAAACTGCACATGTCATTGAATGAAGTGGCCAGTTACAGTTAAGTGGTACGTAAAAGAGGTACTAGAATCTGTTCAATGAGTTTTCATTTAATAATCACATAAACAGGGTGTTTTTACGTAGCAAATTTGTTTTTCCGTTTTCTCCAAAAAAACATCGTAAAAGCTATAATGTTTCACGGTTTAATATACTCCAGAGACCGAGTACTATCAGCTGTAAAAATATCTGCATCTAATAAATTAGGACCTTATATACAGCTTAAAGGCTTTCAATATGAAAATGAAAAAGCGTTATTTATTCACGACTGACAAATTTTATGTGTCTTTTTAAACAACAGTGACATGACATAATATCTTTTTACATAAAGTCTATGGTCAAAGAAGCTGATGGTTACTGTGTTCCGTTAACAATAGGTTTATAAGAAAAAACTTCTACATAAAGTAGAAAACACGCCGAGATGTTAATCTTTCCCCTCCTTCCGCCTCCCCATTTTTATGTCCCCATTTTCGGTTTTTTTATATATTCAGGAAAACCGTAAAAGCTACGGTTATGATGTTTAGGAGAAGTAGACCAGGTATATTTCCATAAAATTCTCCACACAGTATTATCTTTGCAGGTAAATAATTGTAACTCGTAATTTTCAAATTATGCTCCTATTTATTATGGGACTAATGATGAAAACGCAAAAAAAAATCTATTGTATACATTTCGACTGTTATGATACAGCTCATTTCTATGGAACATCTAATTTTTTTTTCGTGACCCTTAATAAAAGTTGTTCATAATGACATCAAAAGTCACTATGCAAAGTTTGAATGGTCCTTTTCATTTCACCCTGTCGATTGTGCGATTACTAAGAAGTTTCGACGATGGCAGTTGGAGAATCCGAAAAAATCGATAAAATTGATTGTAGCTTAGGGACGTCCTTAAAAGCAACGACAACGCTGACCAAACATACTGTAACTATAAATCATTCGTATTACTTACACAAATGATGAAACCTAATAAAAAAATATAAGGCGGTGATCGTTTACTATCAGGCGATACAGCTGCTCATTTGCCTCCTATTTCATGAAAAAACTAAGAAATCCCAGTTAAAATACGGCGATCATTATACTGCGATCCGTCTGTGTCATGCTGCCGCGCGAATTTGAGTTCCCGCGTGCGACAAGCGAACAGAGCCGCGAGGGCGGGGCGGCCCGGACGCCGCGCACCTCACCCCCTTGGTTTGGTTAGTTTGACAGATCATCTCGCCTTCAGTCGTGACGCGATAAAATCAAGTTAGATCTATTCTAACGACTACGACAAACTGTTATCGCGCCTGCGCACTAAGACGCGTGACTTTTTGTTTAAAATCCGACAATGTGTGTCATATCGAGCAGACAGTATAATCACAGAAAGAGTACTGTGGTATAATGCTCTGTTAAGTACCTAACTCTCAATAGGTATGTATTTTAAATTTTTCCATGTTATGGTGTTTGGTTCGCTGTAAGCCAAACATGAATGTTTTATGTACTTATAGTAAATATTTTTTATGGAAATAGACAATAGCGCCCCCTAATGATACCTACTTCACCTACTAGCCATAAACCAAAAGAACGTACATTTTCTGTGCCGCTGTAGAGTTGCGTATTCTAAAACGTTAAAAACTCGTGATATACGTTCTAACTTTGTTTCAATCACAAGTTTATCTATAATTTCAAATAAATGTCTTCAAGTTACTAGAGAATACACACAGGATGACTTTTGGAACGTGATCAAAAACTGCTCCAATTACGCCCTTTCTTTTCAGAGGGAATCAGAAACTTTTCGTCTAATTATTTTATCCCTAATTTTCTGTGATGTTCGTGCGTACAACTTTGTAGGAACTTTTTCTTTCATTCTTATTGAATTGAGCAATTAATCCTTTTTTGTTTAACCAAACCAAAAATATTTGTATCTATGAGAGTAAATTATCGTAATAAATTGGTGATTTGTATAGTCTTCTTCTTCAACCTAGCGCCAGGGTCCGCTTTCCTGCACAGTCTTCTCCACTCCGCCCGGTCTTCGGCATCCTGAGGCGTGAGACAGTTCTCTTGCATGTCCGCTCCCACGACGTCCAGCCGATTCTTAGGCCTACCGGGGCCGCGTGACTTAGGACCTTGGTCAGTGAGATTAAGGAGTCTGTTTTTGACGTAGCTGAGCAGTAATAAAAAATAATATTTCGAGTTCAACTTACAAATCATTAAAATTAGAATTAGCCTCGATACTTCACATGGGTTATGGATAGCAAAAAGGTTTCATCCTGTAGATTAAAATTGAGATGCCATAATCGTAGTCGTAGAGCATTAACCAACGTACTTATTCGTATAAGGAAACGATTTGATAAAAGATAGAATATAGAACACATTTTCGTATTTACCTCTTGTACAAAAAAGAGAGTCTTACTAATAAACCAATTATATAAATAAATAAATATTATAGGACATTCTTACACAGATTGACTGAGTCCCACGGTAAGCTCAAGAAGGCTTGTGTATATAAATTAAACTTAATATTCGTATATTACAATATGATATTTACCCTTCACCACCCCCTGATATTCCCCGTCTTCCCGTGGGTGTCGTAATAGAAGACAACGGTAGGATTTGGGTTAAATTGTGGCGTAGGCGAGAGGCTGGCAACCTCTCACTGCAATAATGATGTGGTGTAATTTTCATACCAACGACTTCTGAGATTGATAAATCCATCCATCTATATTATATTGTTAGTAGGATTCGCTATTTTCTGTTTTATAATAAAAAGTTCAATATTAGTAACATACACGATCGGTGTGCGTAAAGTCTCTAATCCGCATCAGGCTCTCGTGGCTGCCCACGGGCCGGGTGCAGTGGGTCCTAAGACTCGTAAGCATTCAAATACATATCTATAATGATGATCCAATAATTGTTTACCTGATATAAAAGTCAAATTTTAAGAATTTTCGACTTATTGCTTTCGATATATAAGGGAATTTTCATAATTTGGGACACCCCAAATTAGCGAAAGTTGTTAACAAAAATTAACTCACTGTCAGTTTCGTGACGATAATTAAGCATGAAATTTCTATAAAAATATTGATTTTGTGTTAATAACATAAACTTTAAGCGATAATCTACCTTCAGAATGTGAAAAAAGTAAATTTTTAGACAGATTTTATGCTTAACTGTCGTCTCAAAACTGACAGCGGGTTAATTTTTGTTAACAACTTACGCTAATTGGGGTGTCCCAAATTCTGAAAATGCCCATAACCAGTATAATAGATTTTTTTTTCCGCTACTGTTGTATGCATGTAAAATATGATATTGTAAACTATACTATAAATAACAATATATTGACGTTATGTTCTACGATTCAGCACAGCTGTATCTTCTGGATAACCTCCCGGCCTCTGACCTCTGCGGAATAATATCTATACAAATATGGCGTAACTGCTCATTTCTTATTATTATCTCTTGTGTATGATTTCTTTATGAGTGTTAACTAATAAAGTTGTAATTTTAGAATAAAACGGGACTTAATCGCGTAAACACTTACATTTATATTTGGCCCGAAAATATAAATGTAAGTGTTTGTTACGCGATTAAGTCCCGTTTTGTTCTAAAATTATGAGTGCAAATCCTGTTAGTTTAAATCAATATAATAAAGTTGTATTAGCAAAGTTACTATGGATGTAAATTAAAATTGATATTGATGTTGATGTAAATATATTAATAACACTAAAATTAGTACTTAGATTTAATTTAGTATTAGTTAAGTTTTCTGTAGCTACTTGCTAATTTGTTAATTCGTTTCTGTGGCAATAAAGAAATTTTAATTCAGTTAAGGTGTATTATATATTTAATTACATAAAATCATTTCCAATTAAAAAATACATTATTTTCCTTTAACTAAGAAGTGATTATCTATATAAAATATATAAATACAGATATATTATTAATACAAGCACAAGCTGGCAGTATTTTCACTTGTCTCTATAAAATTAAACATGTCAAAAGTGACTGCATATGTTCGTGTGAGATTTTTTACTGAAACGTCATCATCCTCTATTGACACTAGAATTAATCAAATCTGAAAACGTGAAAGCTTTAGTATTTTTTATCTTTGTGTTGACAACAGGATGTATAAAATAGAAAAAGAGCGATTGTTTTTATCTCTAGCAACAATAAGCCGATACCCTCCATTTATTTACAATTTACGCAGCTGTAGTGATAACCCCAGGGCGAGACCTGACGAGAAAATAACTTTTCAATGCCCGCTGTGACGTCACCGCTTGTCATTTGTCTACACAAGGACGATTACGAAGAAGGGTTTTGTTTTTACTTGCGTCAGCGCCACCACCGAACAGGTAGGTACTACTCCAGTTGGGCTACGATTTAGATCTGGAAAGACCCTGTGCTGTGATGTTCCTAAACACAAAGCGAAAATGACACATTTGACGGCCAATCTCGATAATAAAATCATCATCCTCCTTGCGTTATATCATGGGAGCTTGGGGTCCGCTTTGACAACTAATCCCAAGACTTGGCATAGGCACTAGTTTTTACGAAAGCGACTGCCATCTGAGCTTCCAACCCGAAGGGTAACTAGGCCTTATTGGAATTAGTCCGATTTCCTCAAGATGTTTTCCTTCACTGAAAAGCAACTGGCAAAATATCAAATGACATTTCGCACATAAGTTCCGAAAAACTCATTGGTAATTGGGTTCGAGTCGGGGACGTCTTACCGGGGCCACCAGCGCTTCGAACATTTCCGTGACCTCCGGATTTAAAGTCGCAGCATACATTTCTTTGTTTCTGGTAGAAATCCGCTTCTATTTAAATTGACAGAATTTCATGTGACTCTTACAGGATTCAGCAAAAATGTTGCCACCGAAATCAAAAAAGTTTAAACGCTCTGATAATAATATGATGAAAATAATTTCGTTATTAGGTTTAGAACATCCTGTATCAGTAATGTAAAAGAAGAAACTAACTGGCTGATTGACATATCAACGCACAGCCGAACCTATTGATTCTAGAGATTCCAGGCAAGTAGATTCCTTATAAGGTGTAGAGGAGCAGTAAAAGAGGATTTTTCAAAATTCACCTCCTAAGACCGTTTTCACATTATCCGATCCGATATCGGATGTCGGAAGAATTTCAATAGAAAAAAATCGAAGATGGCGCTTGTAATGTATACGATATCGGTCCGACATTCGATATCGGATCGGATAATGTGAAAACGCACTAAGGGGGTGAAATGAGGGTCCAAAGTTAGAACAATATCAATTTTAGTTCGCGGGCGAATAATATACATATATATTATTGAGGCTCAGCCACGACATTGGTCTAAGCGCGACAGCGGTGAGCGACGGCCATACATTGGAGCGAGACACAGCGATGGGACTTTTCATTCGCACGTATGGCTGCCGCTCACCGCTGTCGCGCTTAGACCAATGTCGTGGCTGAGCCGTTAGGATGACATACACTTTTGTCACATCATTCACTACCATTGATGTTGACTGGTAATTTGACACCCTGTCAGCAGATATTTTATCTAAAAGCTGCAACTTTAAGTGTACATTATGGAAAGGGTTGAGTAAAGGCCAAGGCCTCAAAACAGGCTGACGTCACCCTTGACAAGTTATTTTCTTCAGGTCAGGTGGGGACGGGTATAACCTGTAGGGATATCAATAGATTTATACACAGTACGTAGCCAACTGCACAAACGCTCACGATAATAATCTGTTTCGTATTTATCTCTCTATCGCTCTTGCGTATTGGCGCGACAGAGCCAGACTGCAATTCTGTCGGCGTCTGGCGTCGACAAAACATTTAACACCACGCATTTGTAATAGGTATATAATTATTAGAACATTGTTTTATATTGTACGACTTATTACATATGTAGATCAACTAAGCCCCAATCTAACAAAACTTAGTATGGGCACACCTCGGACACTGGCAATCAAATATGTGAAAGCGTTCCTAGCGCACAGTCTAAGCTCGTGTAGGAGAACGCGTACTATGCTTGTATGAGTGAGATATGACAGGTCGACTGTTCGCGTTTTTGACAGGCGGTAACTGTAAGGTAACCGAGAGGTTATGGGCGGCACTTTCAGCGGGGAGCGGGAGTGGCCATACTGTACGATAGTACTCTTTATTATACTGTGGTATGGGTGTTAGGTGACGTAATAGTATACATATATTATACCCGTATACACTGTGTTTTTTTCATTGATTCATTAAAAGTAAACATCATGACACAAAAAAATATCTGTCTGTGTGTTCTCAATAAAAATATATTCTAAAAATAGAGTGATGTGTTGGAAAAACAACAAATATAATGACATGAGCTATAACATGATTTGATGTTCGCATTGATTTTGGGTTCATTTTTTCTTCGTGACATCAAATTTGTATTTGCAAATAGGAGGAAAATGAGAGGAGAGGTCATAATGTAACTTTTTCTACTCGTCGACTTTAATCTGTCAATTAGGACACCACAGACTAAACTATAAGTGCTAACTTTTCAGTGTTTGACACTTAGTCAACTATAATTAGTCATTACAGTTCACTTTAGTTAACTGTAATAATTTCAAAAATAGAACTTCATACAAGATCTATAATAATCTGCGATACCTGGCAAAATTTTCTGCATCTGAAACACATTATTTTTATATATCGCGTTATCGACCAATCCGACAGTTATTACAAACAATTGATTGCTAGGAAATTCGAAGTTGATACAACGGTGAACGACGCTATTAACATGAATTTTAACTTGAATGATGATATTGTTCGTCCATTGATGATGAAGGTGATGACTCAAAGAAAAAGTTATAATTAAGCTTTTCAATCTCGTACCTCAGCAAGCTTCGTGGCCTAAACATGGTACTCGACGGAAAAGCTCTGTATTATATCACGATTGTATAAAATACTATTTTACTTACGTAAGTAAAAGTATACACGATAATAATAAATGGTCTACATTGTATGATATTATTTTCTTAAACAGGACAACCATCACAATTAACCTTGTTTGTTCAATGTCATCCAAAACTACTTTCAATATTCACGATAAACAAACATAAAATTTTATAACTCTGTAATGGATCCTTAATTAGTATTTTATCAATGTTAATTTAAGGAAAATATCAACAAGTATTATATATTAAATGTATTTTGCAAGTACCTAATCGTGGTTTTGGTACAAAATAACGAATACCAGATATTCATACTATTTTGTTATTCATAAAACAATATACGTATTTTACTATATATATATTTATTTTGATTATTTATGTACGAGTAGATACCACCACAAATGTACCACAAATGTAGATTTACTTTTTATGTTTTTAACTGCACTGTAAAAACCAAGGTACCTAAATACTTTATTTAGTTGTAAACATTACTAATTACCTATTCATACTTATATTAAAAATTGTACTGCAAAATATAAAAAAACCATTGCTATGACAATGCCACTCAGATACTATTGGCTATAAATCTTAGTGGGAATTGTAAACGTATCTCAAATGAAAGGTATTGATTTTTGTAATTTAAAAAAATATATAAAGAAAAAAAATTTGAAAGAAAAGTAAGAAAAAAATAAAAAAAGTAAATTTACGTCTCGCACTGAATAACTTCAAAGAATGACAGACAAAATGTATAATGTCGATATACGAGTTTTTTTTAATCGAAGACAGATAATTTTTTAGTTGAAAACTGAAGACCGCATCGAAATCAGATTAGCATTTTTTAAGATACAAGTTGCCAAAGATGGGAAAGATCGCTTTATATGGACACTTTGAATTTCCTTTGCCAGAAAGTCAGAAATAATATGTTTTTCTGACACAGAAAAATACATAGTAACAGTACACATCAAAATAAAATTAAAAATTCCGAGGATATTATAATTTCATCCCTTAGAACGACGAGCGTAGCGAGGTCGGTTACGAAAACCGAAAAAAAAATCTCATTTTTTTGTACGTCGTCCGATTTTGACAAAACATGTTTCATTTGAAAGGTATTGCTTTATGTAACCTAAAAAAAAATATTGTAAAAAATTGGAAAAAAAATGTAAGATTTAAAAAAAAAAAAAACTTAATTTTCGTATCACTCTGAATAACCGCAAAAAACGGTAGACACGGTGTATAATTTCGATATATGATTTTTTAAAATTAAAGACAAATAAATGCATGATTATAAACTAAAAACCGAATCGAAATCGAATCAGTAGTTTTTAAGATGCAAGTTGTCAAAGTTGGCTTAGTTTGTTTATATGGTCGCTTATAAATTCCTTAGCCAGAAAGTCAGCTAAACATTATATTTTTCTTACAGTTAAAAGTATGCATATATAATAGACATCATTATAAACATTTTTTTACAAGGATATAAAAATTTCATTCCTTAGAAACCCTTAGAAAGGCGATCCAATAAAAAAAAACTGCCTTTTTTTTGTTTTTCGTAACAGACATCGCTACGCTCGGCTTTCCAAGGGATGATTTTTTTATATCCTCGTACAAAATTGTTTATTATGATGTCTATTACCTATGCATACTTTTAACTGTAAGAAAAATATAATGTTTCTGACTTTCTGCCTAAGGAATTTATAAGCGACCATATAAACAAACTAAGCCAACTTTGACAACTTGCATCTTAAAAACTACTGATTCGATTTCGATTCGGTTTTTAGTTTATAATCATGCATTTATTTGTCTTTAATTTAAAAAAATCATATATCGAAATTATACACCGTGTCTACCGTTTTTTGCGGTTATTCAGAGTGATACGAAAATTAAGGTTTTTTTTTAAAAAATCTTACATTTTTTTCCAATTTTTTTCAATATTTTTTTTTAAGTTACATAAAGCAATACCTTTCAAATGAAACATGTTTTGTCAAAATCGGACAACGTACAAAAAAATGAGATTTTTTTTTCGGTTTTCGTAACCGACCTCGCTACGCTCGTCGTTCTAAGGGATGAAATTATAATATCCTCGGAATTTTTAATTTTATTTTGATGTGCACTGTTACTATGTATTTTTCTGTGTCAGAAAAACATATTATTCTGACTTTCTGGCAAAGGAATTTCAAAGTGGCCATATAAAGCGATCTTTCCCAACTTTGGCAACTTGTATCTTAAAAAATGCTAATCCGATTTCAATGCGGTCTTCAGTTTTCAACTACAAATTTATCTGTCTTCGATTAAAAAAAACTCGTATATCGACATTGTACATTTTGTCTGTCATTCTTTGAAGTTATTCAGTGCGAGACGTAAATTTACTTTTTTTAATTTTTTTCTTACTTTTCTTTCAAAAATTTTTTCTTTGTATTTTTTTTTAATTACACAAATTAATACCTTTCATTTGAGATACGTTTTGTCAAAATCGGACTACAAAATAAAAAGATAGAATTTTTTTAATTATCATAAAACACCTCGCTACGCTCGGCTTCCTAAGGGATGAAATTTCGATATCCTCGGAAAAAATCGTTTACTATGATGTCTACTATCACCATGCAAAGCGGCTTGCTTCCATCCAAAAGTGCAGCTTTTTTTTCATAACTAGTATGACTATATGCCAAATCTAAGGATTAGTTGTGACAGCGGACCCCAGGCACCCGGGCCAGAATGCCGGGATAACGCAAGGAGGACTGAATGAAAATGATGTATAAAGACGAACTTAACAAGTCATTATTTACCTAACACATATCTAATTGGAAAGTCATCATCATTCCCTTGCCCCTTTCCCATTATTTGAGGTCGGCGCAGCAGATCATCTTCCTCCATTCCTCTCTATCAGCTGTCATTTCCATACCTTTCACTCTCATAATCATTGTTCACACATTCCATCCATCTTTTCTTAGGCCTTCCACTACCATTGTATCCATCCACTTTCATATTTGGACGTAGTTACGCAATAACGTTCCAATACACATGAAATTGTCATTACGTTTTAGACCTTGTATGAAAAACAAAAGTCTTTCATTTCAATGACAATTTCAGATGGATTGGAACGTTATTGCGTAACTACGTCCAATTTTAACCACTCGTTTTTTATGGCATAGGAGGCAAACGAGCAGACAGGTCGCCTGATGGTAAGCGATCACTGCCGCCCATGGACACCCGAAACACCAGAAGTGTTGAAGGTGCGTTGCCGGCCTTTAAGATGGGTGTACGCTCTTTTCTTGAAGGTCGTATCGGTCCGGAAATACCGCTGGCAATAATTCATTCCACAGTTTAGCTGTGCTAGGCAGGGAAGTTTTATAACATTGTTTTCATCCCTACGCATTACATGCCCATACCATGCTAATCTACTTCCACCTTTCCTTCACCTTTCTGTCACTGGCGCTACTCTCACGCTTCAAATTAGGCTACATGGGCATTTTCAGAATTTGGGACCCCCCAATTAGCGTAAGTTGTTAACAAAAATTAACTCGCTGTCAGTTTTGTGACAACAATTAAGCATAAACAACACAAAACTGACAGTGAGTTAATTTTTGTTAACAACTTACGCTAATTGGGGGGTCCCAAATTCTGAAAATGCCCACGTATCAAATTGGAAAGTACATAAATATTTTGAATTCTTTACGGCTGAATCAGTGTTTGAATAGCACATTAAACCATTAGAGCATGAAGAACGTAACGAATCAATTTGCACACACTAGGAAACAATTGCGTTTTTATGAAACACCGGCAAGCAGTAAAACTGAACAAAGAAGTTTGTGAGTTACGTGAAGGCTGACCAGACATATGATTATCGTCAGGAGGGCACTGTTATTCTGATGGGTGACAGTTCAGTTTAGTATAAATAAATAAATATTATTGGGGGACACCTTAGTGCGTTTTCACATTATCCGATCCGATATCGGATGTCGGACCGATATCCCATACATTACAGGCGCCATCTTGGATTTTTTCTATTGAAATTCTTCCGACATCCGATATCGGATCGGATAATGTGAAAACGGTCTTACACAAATCAACCTAGCTCCAAACTAAGCAAAGCTTGTACTATGAGTGCTAGGCGACGATAATTATACTTACTTATATAGATAATAGTTATTTGTTATACAAGGGGGCAAAGTTGTATTTTAACGTCGAGTGTGGAATTGAAAAACGAGCAAGTGAAAGGATTCTATAGTTGAACCACGAGCGAAGCGAGTGGTTCGAGAATACAATCCTGAACTTGCGAGTTTTTTAACACACGAGAAGTAAAATGCCGGAAGACCAGCGCTGACTGTATGGTTAGCATTATGCTGAGGCGGGACCATTTCGTGGTAAACGATAATTTTTATATTATGTTTTAATAATTAAATGTTTGTATTTTTAATACCTATTGTAATTTACCACGAATAAACGATTTCTAAACGATTTCTATAAAATACATTTGCACCCGAGTGTAACACAAAACTTTTCCCCTCACTATAGCGAGGAAACTACAACGCAAAAAATGCGTTTATCACTGCTTCCAGTAGTTCCGCAGGTGGTAAATCATCTTTATTACTAGATTCACCTACTTTTGTCAATTTTAAAGCAGTTAATTTGACTTTATTCAAGGTCAAATTACTTTACCCACTAGTGGATAAAATGCGTTTTTACCCGCTGGTATTAAAGGACAAAACACGTGTTTCCGAGCTAGTGAGGGGAAAATACATAAAAAACATCCGTGACTCAGGAACAAATATCTGTGCTCATCACACAAATAAATGCCCTTACCGGGATTCACTACGCGCTAGACCAGACCCGGTCGTCTATTTTTTTTTATAAGATGAAAAAATAGTTTAATGAAAAAGTATGTAGTAATGGCGCGTAGTCATATATTTCTTGTCAGGGTGGCTAGCCGAATGGCACAATCGCTCACGAAACGCTCACGAAACGAAGCGCTAGTAGATATCTATCTCTATCGCGCTTGCGTATTGGCGCGACAGAGCCAGCGGCGTATCGCTTTCGTTTGGCGTCGGAGAAATGCCATTCGGCTACGGGGCCTGATTTTATTGCTTGTATTGATTTTAAATTACGGACACTGGAAACACAAAAAGTTTTAATTTTCTTACATTTTTTAAATAAAAAGTTTTTCTCGTTTTATGGCTTTTCTAGACGTATTTTTTTATGGCTCTAGGACCGATTTTTGAATCTCACGGCGTTCGAATTCAGAAAATTGTCACCGAAATTGCCTACTATTTTCAGTGACAATTTTCTGAATTCGAACGCCGTGAGATTCAAAAATCGGCCCCCCTATACTAGATTTTGATCATGGATAGGATTGGGATCTATTGGCATAAAAAAGTTTGTAAAAAAAGAACATGTAGGATGTCGCACCCTGTACGTTTTTTTCCAAAAATCTGTAAACATCAAATAGGTAGGTCTACTGACCCATATTCAAAAACACCCTGTTTACAAGGCTTTTTAAATATATTGTTTAAATATATTCAATAAACTCATGTTTTTTATGATGCGGACAAAAGCTAGAGAAATTTTATAATTTCATTAGCTTTTGCCCGCGGCTGCGCTTGCGTTAGAAAGAGACAAAATGTAGCCTGTTTCACTCTGCATCCCTTCAACTATCTCCACTTAAAACATTCGTCGAAATATTCGAATCGATGAAAACAGTGTGGAGCCCCTTAAAGAACAATGCACCTATCCGCATATCAAAGACATATGTAACTCCGTATATACAGATAAAGTCTAAGAAAAAAAACTTACCTCGGAACCATAGAGAAAAAGGTACGGTGGGCTAGATGGCGATACACCATTGAGGGACTCTCGGCTAGATGGCGCTAATAATGATATTTGACATATTAACACATATCAAGCTAAGAATACGGGCCAAATTGTCAAAATTGAGGTTCAAAAGTTTTAAGACTGTGTCGAGAGATGGCAGTCTATGCACTGTCATTACACATCTTTCTTTGGCAGTAACTCTAGAAACTCGATCCTCTTTGCGCATATAAATATTGGACCCTTGATTCTTGGTAATTATCTAATCGAATTAATTGTTATTTAACTTGTAGGTAACTTTTATGAGCTGCATTCCCGTACCGGTATTATGAAAATCCTAGTAAATATTTGACGACCGGTCTGGCGCAGTCGGTAGTGACCCTGCCTGCTACGCCGCGGTCCCGGGTTCGAATCCCGGTAAGGGCATTTATTTGTGTGATGATCACAGATATTTGTTCCTGAGTCATGGATGTTTTCTATGTATGTAAGTATTTATATATTATATATATCGTTGTCTGAGTACCTGCAACACAAGCCTTCTTGAGCTTACCGTGGGACTTAGTCAATCTGTGTAACAATGTCCTATAATATTTATTTATTTATTTATTTATATAGAGTACCTTTATGAACATAGAGTTTCTAATTTCATGTTAGTTTCAGAATTTGTGTAGGAATTATAAAAAGGATTTAACGTGAGTTTTGGGACTTGAAAAGGGATTCGTTGGGATTATAACGTAGATAGGGATGATTATATTTCCAATCGACGATGTGTTCTAGCCGATTCTATCTAATATTGGTTTAGGTTAGGACGTTAAATCCATACTAATATTATAAATGGGAAAGTGTGTTTGTTTGTCAGTCTTTCACGGCAAAACGGAGCGACGAATTGAAGTGATTTTTTAAGTGAAGATAGTTGAAGGGATGGAGAGTGACATAGGCTACTTTTTGTCTCTTTCTAACGCGAGCGAAGGCAAAAGCTAGTACATATATGAAAGTGGTATAAAAACTACAGAAAACAAGAGATCATTGTATACTGATTATACTGATTATGACACCATACCACACCTCGGACACTGGCGATCAAATATATTGAAAGAGGCGCGCTTCTAGCACACAGTCTTAGCTCGTGTAGGTGAACGCGTACTATGCTTGTATGAGTGACATATGACAGGTCGACTGTTCGCGTTTTTGACAGGCGGTAACTGTAAGGTAACCGAGAGGGGGTAGGCGGCACTTTCAGCGGGGAGCGGGAGTGGCCATACTGTACGATAGTACTCTTTATTATACTGTGACCATACACAGTATTAGTCATTATTGTAGAAGGCCACGCTTTTAATAGACAAGATTGTATGTGTAGATTGCTTGTACTAATGAAACTTTGGGCACTTTATATATGAATATTTGATTGTTGTTATCGAAAGTTATATTCACAATGGAGAGTTTATTATAGAGTAAATAGTTATTATGAATAGGCTGTCTCTTTGTGTGGTCCTTTGGTTAACGACTTTCTGCCCAATTCGAATTTCAGGTATTAGATCAGTACCATACCAGAAACAGATATAATATTTAAAATTCGAACCGGGCAAGTAAAGGTTTAGTTTAAAGTGCCTTCATTTCAAAGTGCCATGAATAAACCATGTTACAGTATGTGCAATGTGAATGCGTTTTGCCCTCGAACTACAGAGATGGATACATTTTGTCAAAAAACGGATACGTAACGATTGAGAAAAAAAATAACAGAATCATACACGAATTATGAATACATTTTTCGGATAATTATTCTTATTCAAAATTATTTGTGATTAATGTGATTTGTGGCATTTTATTCGAATAAATTTGCGAATAATTCAGATCGTTTATTCGATAATTATTTGGATAAAATATAAGTGAATAATAAATAAAGAAAAGAAATAAATAAATAAAGTTTTATTTTAGGCAACACGTTGTACACCCATATCAATAAAATTTAGAATTTGGAGCCAAAAGGAATACATAATATTAAAATAAAATTAAACTCAAAAGTTTAACAATTTTAAATGCCTAACTTTGCCTTGAAATACATATATTTTATATTATCCATGCATGTATGTGGCAAAAAAGAGTGAATACTCGATAACCTAATGACTTTAGCTGTCATTCTGATATCACAGCGTATACGCTCGAGTTGACTTCATAGTCAAGATAAATTTAATAAACTTAAAACCGTCGTGAAATAGCAATAACACTTTGTTTATACGTCTTAACAACTGAATAAAATTTATATGAGATGAAACCATTTATCATCATCATACCATACCAATAAAATAAATTAAAAAAATCATCATATTAGTTCTTTATCGCCCACTACTAAGCATAGGTCCTTCTTCTAGCACGCGACTTGTCTCTGTCTTGAGCTAGACTCATCCAGCTGTGACCCAACGAGCTAACGGATGCCATTTATAGTAGTATATATGTCGTTACGGGCAAAGCCAGAAACGTGTTTTTTTCTTTCTTTTTTTTTCTTTTCTTTTCTACACCACCTAGAAATTTAGAATTAAAGACAATTGGCCGCTGTGCCCTACCATTTTAAAATGTGCCGCCCTTTTTAGTTCCAAGATTTTGTTGGCCGTTTAGAATTTTTGGTTCCAGTTAGTAGCTCTTTGGGGATGCCATTCCCTTTATCCATACCATGAATGTAAGTTTACCGTCGCGTTTCGAGTAACGGTAACGAGTAAATAAATTTGAGTAATTTTATTGTGATGTCATTTTAATGTCAGTTTACGTTTAATCAATCAATCAATCAATCAATTAATCAATCACTCAATCAATCAGTCAATCAATCGTTTATTGCAAATGCAAACCATGGTATATTTACAGATGTTACAATACAAAGGAGATCGCATGGCACACCGGGTATGACAATTATACATTAATTATTTACTAAATTATATCTAGATTACATATTTAGGTACATTCTAAGTTTAGAAATTGTATTTAAGGTCGTTGTAGATCATCCTGCATGAATTCTTCAATTGTATGCCTAAGAAACGAATAAAATTCTAATAATAAAATAAAGCTTTTGTACGTAAAAGCCATGTTCAGCTTATCGATACACATAATTTTAAACCCAGACAGAAATTTAAATACTCGTATGGTGGTACGATGGTATAACAAACATTACCATACCGCCGAGCACATAAACAACTTATGAATAATTAATAGATTAATATCATTTAAATAAATCCTTTTCAAGTCTATTTTTAAATGTGACGTTGTGGGCAAAATCTTTGTATCTCTTTACCGAACGGAAATCCAGATACAATTTGCTGTAGGTACAACTTTTCTGTCCATTTTATTTTTTATAAATGGGCTTAGTCTTGGCCACAGACTAGCTAAAGGCAAAGACGTGGCCTACGATGGAGTGAGCTCGCCCGGAAGATGCTTGTTCACTCGTGATTTGAAGGGCTCACATTATTATTTTGCCAAGGGATAATTATCATGTCAATCGCAAAAGATATCAGTGGCGAACAGCTTAGAGGCTGACTGATATCTGTGACCTTCTTATCCCGAAGCTTGTCTGGTTGATAATAGTTTGGCCTCCGCTTGGCAGCTAATCCCAATGCCTTAAGGTATGTTTACAAATGTCAAAAACTGAATTGAAAGAAAATGGGTGAAGTGAAAAAATAATTATAATTGTGACATAAAAAATCATAGGAATTAAAGTATTGTAATATAAAAAAAGTATTCGGTGAAACAATTGTGTTTAGTTAGATGTTAATAACTTTACGGTCTACATCCTTATAATTAAAAGAGCTCTATGTAATTAATAAGTTATGATGAACTTACTTTTATTGTGCTTCATGATGTCCATCTGGCCAGAGTTATGCAAACGACTAATGAGTTATTAATTGTGTAAGTAATAATGAATGACAATTTGTTGGATTAGTATTTTTTTCATTAAGGTATGTGGGTCTTTATGCTCGAACAATAAGTTTCATAAATTCTATTAATCAGGTATTTAATCTTAGTTTGACAGGTCATTAAGTACTTGATTTAATAATAGTAAAGTATATAAATAATACCAAGGTACAGCGAGGCAAATCTCGACTGCGGGCCATTGTAACTGATCCATTTTTTTCCATTATTACAATATGATGTTGAGTTCTACATGTATCCACTGAACACGCCTACCATATATGTGGACACTCTATTTAATAATGTAAACATTGTAAGACATGGAAAAATGGACTAGTTACATTTGCCCCCCAGTCGAGATTTGCCCCGCCGTAAATTACTAATTTAAGATTTTAATGGTCTGATAAAAATGAGCTAAAATGTTTTACTTCAATTTTCATAATTTCAAGGTACAATCAATATATTTTATTAATTACAAGTTTTAAAATTGATGTTGATTTGTACCTAGTTTATGAAAAATGTTTTTATTCTGTATTATTTAGCAATTAAAATTGTTAAATAATTTACCAATACCTATGTTGTTTTTATCACACAAAGTATTGTCCAAAACATAAATTTATTATTGATAAGCCATTAATATTAGCATATGTAATTCAAGTAACTTAACATAAACTTTACCAACTTGTAAACTATAATATAATCGACCTCAAAGTATAAATATCCGTAATCTAATATTATACTGTTCTACATACAAAAACAACTATGTTTATAATTTCAAAACATAAACAAAAACAAACCTGTCAATGATATCTCCTTCCAAAACCCCGTTCATTTTACACACACAACACAACACATAAAAAAACTACAAACACAACACAGTTAGCACAGCAGTTTGTGAAAAAAAAAGTAAATAATATTCCGGGTGAATATGGGCACTACGTAAAAAGAAAATAAAAAGAAATGACGTGCGCTCAGGTCAGCGGCCCATGCGGCTGTGTGGACGGGAGATTTCGAACGCACAGAGTTCGCGGGCAGACGCGGCACTCGAGTTATGCGGCAACGTTACTGCCTAAGTCTGGGTCTACACGTTCGACGCCAAGAACCCGCCTAGGCCAAGGACTCGTAAACATTGCTCTGGTGCCGGAGAACCGGTTCTCGCCATACAAGCGGGCGGCGACAAGTGTCTGACGTAGCGCACGTAACAAAATAGTTATTTGTTTTACAAGGTGGCAAAGTAGTTGTTTAACCGCACGTGCCAATATTGATACCCGAGCAAGCGAAAGATTACAATATTGAACCGCGAGCGTAGCGAGTGCCCGAGTGGTTCAAAAAGTGGAATCTTGAGCGTTGCGACGGTTTTAAGGCACGAGGGTTAAATAAACTTTGCCACCGAGTGAAACACAATATTTTTCACCTATAGTAAGTATTTTGTTCGTGTTGGTGTAACACGAACAAAATACTTACTATAAAGCATCAAACTAAATCAAATCCATCGATTTATTCAATATTTATGATTAAAAATCGTCATTTATAGGTAACTTCTATCAGCTAGCTTAAGGCATCAAGTTAAAATTTGTATGAAATTACTTTGCACTCTTGTTGATAAAATGCAAATTTGCTATCTGTTTTCGAATACCAAAGTAAGCCTTTACCCGTTTGATGTGGTGAAATAGTACATTACATCAGAGGCCGGGAAAATGAGCCTCGCTCGCACGCTCGTGGATAAACCCATGCGAAATTTTTCACGCCGAGGCATATCTGTTTTCTCAAACATACAATGAAATAAAAAAAAATGCTCAAAGGGCAATATTTTATAAAAAAAAGTTACTTTGCAGGCCTTAAAAAATACCCGTTTGGTGTGGTGAAAAACGTAAAGACAATATTTCATTGCATGTTTGAGAAAAATATATTCGCTGCTGTGAGAATAAAAGAGACGCGATGATAGCACGATTATTTCATAGTTCATTGAGCTTTTGCGTTTCACTCCGTAATATCAGATGTAGGTAAGCGTGCTCCACCGTCTCACCATCATCACTCAATCAGGTGTGATCGTGGTCAAACGTCTACCTATTCATACAAAAAAATATGTAATTAATATATGTTTTTTGTTAGGTACACAATATGTTATGAGACACGATATTTTTTCCTTATTTTTTCCAGTATTTTGTTTTTTATCTTCGTCGAATACCGCAATATGATATTATGCGTTGTTATGCAGTCATTTTTATAGTTGATGTATCATCCATACTAATATTATAAATGGGAAAGTGTGTGTGTCTGTTTGTTTGTCCGCCTTTCATGGCAAAACCGAGCGACGAATTGACGCGATGTTTTAAGTGGAGATAGTTGAAGGGATGGAGAGTGACATAGGCTACTTTTTGTCTCTTTCTAACGCGAACGAAGCCGCGGGCAAAAGCTAGTGTGAAAATATATATTCCCACCTAAATTCATATTATTATAAATTTAAACTCTATTGAGTCATTAGATTGACACTAAACAAAAGCTTAATTAGTATAATCACTAAATCAATTGATCAACACGGGTTGCATTAAAATATTTATTACAATATATACGAGTGTATTGTTTTTAAAACTGTTTTTTTTTGTTTTTTTTTTTTAGTATGAATAGGTAGACGTTTGAACACGATCACACCTGATGGTAAGTGATGATGCGGTCTACGGTGGAGCACGCTTACCTATGAGATAGCTATTTACTCTTGCTTTAAAATCTGTATTTTATTGTAAACGATTGTATTTATTTCTTATGATATAGGCCATAGGCAAAAGGCAGCAAACGAGCAGATAAGTGATCTGACAGGATGCAGTCATCGCCGCCCATGGACATAAGCAACATATATCAAAGGAGCCACTTGCCGACCTTAAATAAATACCTGCTTCTTGAAGAACCCCATATCATAGCGTTAAGGGGAAACACCTCAGAAGGTTGCTCATTCCACAACTTACACTCATTTCAGATCCAATCTTGTGTTTCAACTACCTAATGTCTTAATTAAATCTTAAGACGATACAGGTGGGGTTAATTTTCCATACAAACGCTCTCTACTATTTCCTCCCTGGTTTTTGACGATAGAGCAATGATTTTTTCAACACAGATTACTATAATTTTTATCCGTCTCGGACCGTTTTGATTTTCTTGATATTTTTATTTTTAAAGACGCTAGATGCTTTCCAATAACGGCTTTATTGATTATGGTGCAAAAAAAGGTGTGGTATTCAAAATTGGTAACACCTAGCCAAAAAAACTAAACGGTCCGACACAGATTATTTCATTGTTATTCAGATTCTCAAATTTCGTTACGATTGATTAAGTTTTGAAGGAAGAAACAGTCGAGAGCGGAATCTCGATTTTACAGATTTTTTTCGCAATATTGTTTAACTGAGTTGTTCTGTAGGGACAATTTTTAGGGTTCCGTACCAAAAAGGTACAAAAGGAATGCTTATAATATATTTAACTAAAATTCCCAAACTGAAAGGGGGGCTCCTTTCCAATTTAGCAGTTTCGCTCCTGTAGCCTCTTAACCAGTCTTTGTCCAAAAACCAGTTGCTCGCGATACCTGCGTTATGCGCAAGCGCCACAAAACAATGCATTCCAGAACTGGTTTGGAAGTTTTAGAACTGTTCATTATTGTGTTATT
Organism: Leguminivora glycinivorella; assembly: GCF_023078275.1. Taxonomy (NCBI): domain Eukaryota; kingdom Metazoa; phylum Arthropoda; class Insecta; order Lepidoptera; family Tortricidae; genus Leguminivora; species Leguminivora glycinivorella. The sequence goes on along the minus strand of NC_062989.1, from coordinate 17,814,330 downwards.
GCTGTCGGAAAGGGATTATATTAATTACCATGTGGTAAATGTGATAACAGGTACTCTGTGAATTCGAGCATTTGACTTGAACCTACAAGGTGGGGTATTACATACAAAAAGTAAAAATAGAAACATTATTTTTCTCCATTGAAAAGACTGGGTGTAATTTAAGTTATGCAGTATTCTCAATTTTTTCTCCGTTTTACAAATTACAAATTTATTTATTTATTTACAAAACATGCTAACAGGTGTATTTTAATTTAGTTTGTCCCTGGTTTACAAATATAAGCTACAACTACATACAATTTTTAGCAAATTTTATCGTATTTTGCAAACATATTAATTTATTGAGTTCGACACATGACATGACTGATCTAAAATAAATATAACGTATAATAGGTACATTTTTATGTCTTGCTATGTGCTGTACCGTTTGTTATTAAAAGTACAGTCAACTTGAATATTCAAACAGGTATCAAAATAATAGAACAACACTACATGTCGCCTCTACAATCGATAGTACGGTTAATCTTTGTCCAAAACCAGTTGCCGCAAACATTGCCCCACACTCCACAGCAGAGGCATTCCGGCAAACGAGTTCCATCTAATTCTACACACACATACACTCACGACTGTATTTCCTAAAGGGGTAGACAGAACACATGAAACTGGGCTTCAAAGGATTGAAATAAAAAGAAATTCCAATTTTGCAGTGACAGGTTGCCAATCCATTGCCCACACTCAAAGACATATATAACTCCGTATAGACAGATAAAGTCTAAGAAACCGGCCAAGTGCGAGTCGGGCTCCCGCACAAAGGGTTCCGTAGTAGCAAATATAATAAACTTATTATGTCAATTTATACACCTGCCAAAATTACAGTTAAATCAACCTATCTCAAAAACTATAAGAGATACTTTGATCAAACCAAAAATCGTTGAAAGAGTTAATTAGCATGCATCACCTCTATTTTTTTTAGAATTTTATACCCCGTAGTTATAAAAATAGAGGGGGGGGGGGGACATACTTTTTACGACTTTGAGAGCTGATATCTCAAAAACCGTTCACTTTAAGAAAAATGTTTTTTAGAAAACTTTATATCATTTTAAAAGACCTTTCCATTGATACCCCACACGGGTATGTACATCGAAAAAAAAAATTTTCATCCCTCAGCTCCCCAGCTAAACTATTTAGTGTCATAATTTTGTAGCGTTCATAAATATTAATATTTGACATTTCAAAACATATCAAGCTAAGAATATGGGCCAAATTGTCAAAACTGAGATTCAAAGCTAAATGGCGTTTTAAGCCTGTGTCAAAACTGAGATTCAAAAGTTTTAAGCCTGTGCAGTCAGTCTATGCACTGTGGTTACACATTTTACTTCGACAGTAACTCTCTATAATACTCGATCCTCTTTGCCCACACTAAATACTGTAGACGTGTTTATAACTAAGTTCATATTATTTTTGTGTGGGTAATGGATACTAGATACATTACATATTTTTTTCCTGTCAGCTTAGTAATATAATATTTACTGTCGTATTCGAACGATGCTTGTTGGGTGACATACCTGATGGTAAGCAGTCTGCATAGTCTTTGAATGCCTACTACTTTTGCTACGTGTTACTCACGATTAGTGGTAAATGTGACGACCGGTCTGGCTCAGTCGGTAATGACCCTGCCTGCTGAGCCGCGGTCCCAGGTTCGAATCCCGGTAAGGGCATTTATTTGTGTGAATGAGCACAGATTGTTCCTGAGTCATGGATGTTTTCTATGTATATAAGTATGTATTTATCTATTTAAGTATGTATATCGTCGCTTAGCACCCATAGTACAAGCTTTGCTTAGTTTGGGGCTAAGTTGATCTGTGTAAGGTGTCCCCCAATATTTATTTTTATTTTATTTATTTATTTATGTATTGAACTCTCAATAAACACTGATCTTCATTTAAATAGGCCAAATTAGAAAGCCAGACACACTTCCCTTTATGACACACATCCGTATTGACTTTACATCATGTACATTTTCGGACCTAATATTCCACACCCTAGTTGAGCTTTGGCAGCCTTAGTGCATTTTCACATTATCCTATCCGATATCGGATGTCGGAAGGATTTCAAAGGTAAAAATCAAAAATGGCGGCTTAAATGTATGGGATATCGGTCCTACATTCGAAATCGGATCGAATAATCTGAAAACGAACTTACTCAACCAAATACCACTTGTTGCTATTTGCCATCATTTGCCATGAAGCATGTGGAATTAGCAGTATAAATCTCATTTGTACATTATCCTGAACCTTCCATCAACGCAATTTAATCTGAAAACGAACTTACTCAACCAAATACCACTTGTTGCTATTTGCCATCATTTGCCAAGCATGTGGAATTAGCAGTATAAATCTCATTTGTACATTATCCTGAACCTTCCATCAACGCAATTTAATCTGAAAACGAACTTACTCAACCAAATACCACTTGTTGCTATTTGCCATCATTTGCCAAGCATGTGGAATTAGCAGTATAAATCTCATTTGTACATTATCCTGAACCTTCCATCAACGCAATTTAATCTGAAAACGAACTTACTCAACCAAATACCACTTGTTGCTATTTGCCATCATTTGCCATAGGGATCATCCACATATTACGTCACACCAAATTTCAGGTTTTTGGACCCCTCCCCCCTCCTATGTCACGCTTTTTTGTATCCCTTTAACAGGGATTGTCACATTTAATATGACCCCCCCCCCTTACACTGTGACGTAATATATGGATGACGCCCAAGCATGTGGAATTAGCAGTATAAATCTCATTTATACATTATCCTGAACCTTCCATCAACGCATACATAATTTTATCACAATCGATTCGTTATTTACAACGTTACGTTGAGATGGGTATGTTAAGGTGGTTTGGGCATGTAGAGAGGATGGATGAGAGGAGAGTAACGAAGAAAGTTTGATATTACAAGACCTAACTTTTAAATCATGCGGCTTTGCTCAAACCGTTAAATTCGAACGTAGAATGCCGTGATCACCCCTACAGGCGTGATTGTAATGTATATATGTATGTAACTTCCACCGAACGGAATGCTACATACAAACTTCCACCCCCCATTTTAGGGAAGTAGGGGATTAGAAAGAGACAAAAAGTAGCCTACGTCACTCTCCATCCCTTGAACTACGAGGATCTCCACTTCAAAAAACACGTCAATACGTCGCGCCGTTTTGCCGTGAAAGACGGACAAACAAACAGACACACACACTTTTCCATTTATAATAATATTATATATGGATGTGGATAAGTATAAGTATAGTTTACATTACAAGGTCAGGTTGGACTTGAACCTCTTGTCACCTCGACGCAAACAAGTTATATTTAAAGTGTTTAATCTCATTTTTATTACATTTTTAATGGATTTGGTACGATATTGCGGAGTTAAATATTGATTTTGTTAGACTATTTGGTTACAATATTTAAAATGTAGGAGGTCGTTAAATTTTATTTGGTAACTTATTTATCAAACCACACAGCCATAAATTCATCAGTATACATAGTTGAGTATAATATTTATTTAAATAAAATTACAAATAATTATATAAGTTTCGATAATTTACACGCGCGATTTATATTTTTTTTATTAAACTGCACGGCCATAAATTCAGCAGTAGGTACAGTACTTATACATACTTAAGTACCAACATATTTATTGAAATAATATCACATCACAGTTATGTTTATGTCCCATATTTATTACTATTATAAAAATATCCATTTTAGTGTAAGTTTCACAATTTTGTTTTCTTTCAACCCCGATTGCCCCTTGATTCCACTGAAACTTGAGTAGTTTCTTGTGCTCTGCCCACCCTGTATGTGATACAGGCATGATTTCATGTATGTTTGTTTGTAGTAGTACATATAAGATTTTCAATTGCATACACCAAATAAACGATTTTATTTAACAATTTTCACACATTTCTCCAACATTCTAGTGAAAATTGAATAGCACCATCACACGAGCCACCGTTGCATTCAGTATTGAAATGCATCTCAGCTGCATTCAGCTGTCGGCTTATTGAAATAGGTTTTGAATAGTATTCCACTGCGCGTAGCCGAATGTACAAACGTTCACAAAACGCTCACGATAACGATAACGAATATATATAATTATGTAAGTTTATGTAATATTATAGATATATACACAGTGTTTTTTTTTGTTTTGTTTTCCGTAAATTTTATTTTATTTATTTATTAATATAACAACACGTAGCCTAGGTTCATTATCAGGAACCATCCTACAGGACATATCACTTTTAGTTAAATTCGCACAATTTTTTTTTTTAATTTAAATGAATTTATTAATGTGAGAGACACTTAAGAATAACATTTAATTTAGTGTCAAGTGATTGACGGCACATGTCAAAACAAATAACATTAGGAATTGCTAAAAGTTGTCACACACGTGTTCAGTAATTATCTTTATTATTTTAATAACTCGATAACCGTAAGAGTTAAGACGCTAGTTTCTTAGAGAAAGTAATAGTATTTTATTGTATAGGTGCTTGTATAGGTCCTTGTATTGTATAGGTTACATATAATTTTAAGATATATCATAAGGATACATTGTAACGACCATGTTGTGACAATAAATCATTTATCTATCTATCTATCTATCTATTTGATCTACAGAACCTTCCCTTAAAGTTAACAGAATTCAATAAAAATAGGTTGTATGTGTGTGAAGTTTAATAAATAAATAACGCTGTTTCGTAGCTATCGCTCTTGCGTATTGGCGCGACAGAGCCAGACAACATTTATGCGGCGTTTCGGTAGCGTTTCGCGTCATAGAAAAGCCATTCGGCTACGCCTCCAGTGCCTCTAACCCTCTTTATGGCAAGCCTACCCTCAGGACATACAATACTCGGGAGCGGACAAGCCGCCGGCAGACATGTCGCAGTTGCTAACTCACTACGCATACAGTTGTCGTTGTGTGCGTGCGTTCGCATGTACACACACATGTAAATGATGCGCGCGTATTGCACAGTAGCCCAATAGGAGCGTCCATCTAAAAGTGTGTGAGTTTTAGAACTTGCGACAGGCGTCTTCAATACAAATCGCCGGGCATGTTGATCTCCTTCCTTCCTATACTGTGCTCTATAGGTCGTAAAATTTATTATGTGCTTTTTAAGTCTTGCCCATTAAAGGGCTTCATAAATTACTATTAGGTATTACTTAAGTACAGATTGCCTAATTCAATTCAACTCCATTTACTACAAATAACACACGATCGCACTTAACTACGCACACAGTTAAAATAAATTTTTTTACATTACCTTAAAAGGCGTCGCTTTCCATTCATTCAATCTACCATTGGAATCAGACTGCCCGGCAATACTAGACTATTTACCGTTAGGAATTATTCCACTTACGTCACCTGCCAATTAGGTCAGATTTTATTTTTTCATACATCAAAATTTTAGAAATTCCATATAGGTCAGAAAATCAAAACCGCTGACGTAAGTGGAATATTTTAATGCCATTTTCGTTTCTGTGTAATCGGTATCAAATAGATACTGACGACCAAATTGGCTTAATTATACTGAGGCAAGGATAAGGAATTTGGAATTTGGAAGGAATAAGGATTTTGCAATAAAAAGAGAGAGATATGAGAATCGTATTCATAGAAATCTCAAATTTACGGTTCACAATGTCTTGAAAAAACTTTTTTTTTTGTATGAATAGGTACCTAGACGTTTGACCACGATCACACCTGATGGTAAGTGATGATGCGGTCTACGGTGGAACACGCTTACCTGTAATAGTTCTTGGCAGAAGTCACGTTTGGCTAAACACCTTACGGAGAATATGCTTATGGCATAAATCATTTCGCAGATTTTTATAACGCTGAATCTTGTGTTGGCATAATGTTGATGAGCATAATAAGTAGTCTGCCATACGAATAGTAGTATCGCAGATAATATTTAGGCGGGATACAGTTAGTTGTCCTTCTTCCTCCTATTTTTGACGACCGGTCTGGCTCAGTCAGTAGTGACCCTGCCTGCTGAGCCGCGGTCCTGGGTTCAAATCCCGATAAGGACATTTATTTGTGCGATTAGCACAGATATTTTTCCTGTCATGGATGTTTTCTATGTATATAAGTATGTATTTATCTATTTAACTATGTATTGTATATCGTCGCATTAATTTATTTATTTCCTTTTTGATACAGATTCGGATGTGTTGCGGATGCTAGAATAATTATTCTGCTCTTGTAATAGTATGCAATTTGTTGTGTTCCTGCCGGTGAGTAAGGCTGCCAGAGCTCAACGAGGGTGCGGTGTGCTGGTGACGGAATGACCTACGGAACTAATTTGTTCCGTTTATTGTCCTTTGTGTCGTCGGCAACCCAAACCCTCCTTAGAACTTGTACACTCTTTTTTGCTTGTGTACTTAACACAGCAAAAAGGAATGTACAAATTTCTAATGGGTTGGCAACGCGCACGTGACACTCCTTGTTTTGCAGGCGTCCATAGGTGACGGTCACCGCTTTCCACCAGGCGGACCGTATGCTTGTTTGCCACCGATGTAGTACAAAAAGTCGATTTCTGTTTACTAGAACTACAAGACAAAAATGTGATATGAAATTCTTAACCCGTCACGACTCGGTAATAAATACGAAGGTGACGATTACCCCCGACATCAAATATAAAAGGGCGCCGCGCCGTTAACCTGTTGATCTCCTCGTCAGGATATCGACTTACTTCCGCGTTGACCCTCGTTCAAGGGCGGCATGGGACGCAGCATCGCAGTAAGTTAACTAATCAGACGAACAGTACAGCGGTGCAAATCTCGACTGGGCGGCCAAATGTAACTGGTCCATTTTTTCCATGTTTTGCAATGTTTGCATTATTAAATAGAGTGTCCACCGGTTATATTATAGTAGGCGTGTTTATTGGATACATAATCAGTGTAATATTTTATTAGTTACTTGATACAATTGCCTCAAGTACTATTTGAGCAAGCCACTCCTAGACTATGCAAAGTGACCATCGATCAGGTACCACATTAATCGAAAGGCTAATGGTTCTCTCGAGAATACGAAAGAGCGATAGAGAGAAAAAGAGAGGTGTCCTGGCTCAGATCCCCGGCAGTTTGACTGTGATGGGAGTTTAGGTCTCCCAGATTTCGTAATCTTGATTTAGCTATAAACTGAAATAAATGTCATATACAAAGAAAAAATGACCAAGGCCTCCAAGTGTCCGATGCTGGATTCGAACCAGCGTACTCCGTTATAGCCACGGATCTATCGGCGCTTCGAAATTTTCAAGTATATGACACAGACGCGAAGCAATCGAGCCACCGCGGTGGCGTATCGCTTCGTTTGGCGTCGGAGAAATGCCATTCTGGATATTCAGCTAGACGAGCGTCTTATTTATCGAACTGCGGTGGCTAAAGAGTTAATTTGTGCCACCTCGCCATCCTGATTGTACTGCAGCAAAAAAATATCGTGACTTATCGTATAAAAGATTAGTCCTGGGTACGTAGTCGAATGGCACAAACGCTCGTAGATATCTATCTCTACTTATATCGCTCGTGCGTATTGGCGCGACAGAGCCAGACTACCTTTCGCGGCGTTTCGTTTTCGTTTCGCGTCGCAGAAATGCCATGCGGCTACGGCACCTGAACTGTGGCCGTGTATGTGTGTTTTTCAATGAATAAAAATACTGGTCAGTGGTACCTACAGACTTTTTTTTAAATCTTTATTTAATGAGCTTAGTCTAAGAGACGATGTCGCTCCATGATACACATCAGGAGTTATTCTTACACTAAAATACTAAATATTACAGTTAATTATTTTCGTCTTCGGATGCCCAAAATCACCATACTGTATATTAGTGGTACAGACTTGCAAAGCTGAACTTATCCCTATAAGAATTTTGAAGACAGACTACTGTAACACTTGCCTACTCTGACCCAAGGGCTCCTAAAGGCCTTCATTCCGCCCCACTATATTTTACCGGCACCAGCCGTCACGAGAAATCGAATAAAATGTGATTTCGCTCCTTTGATGGTTCGTTTTGATGGGCTTTTAAACGAGGTTACTTTGACAGTAGAAATGAAAGGGTTATGTTTATAAATATGACATGTACATATGGTACAATACAAAAATAAAAACAACGGCAACTAAATCAATATGGTAAAGCGGGGCAAATCTTGACTGTGGGGCAATTGTCACTGATCCATTTTTTCCATTATTACACTATGATGTTGAGTTCTACATGTATCCACTGAACACGCCTACCATATATAACCGTTGGACACTATATTTAATAATGCAAACATGGTAAAACATGGACCAGGTACATTTGCCCCCCAGTCGAGATTTGCCCGCTGTACCTTAAATCGATGATAGAAGACCAGTCTGGCCTAGCGCTTTAGTGATCCTGCCTGCCAAACTGCGATCCTGCCTGGGTTCGAATCCCGGTAATGGCATTTATTAGTATGAAGAGCACAGATATTTGTTCCTGAGTTATGGTCGTTATGGATGTTTTTTTATGTATATAATTATCGTCGCCCAGCACCGATAGTACAAACATTGCTTAGTTTGGGTTTGGGGCTATGTTAATCTGTGTGAGGTCTCCCCCGATTTTTTTTTACCCTGTAATCTTGGAACTTGGAACATCACATCTATTATATTTTTAATCAACTCACTACGATTGGAAACATCTCATTTCTTGCATTCTGCGGTGAATCAACCATGTAATGGCTCTGAATCAATTCTGCTGAACAAATCTCTATAAGAGTGCAGTAGACTAGAATATCTGCCAATCTACAGTATAGAGATACTGGCTGAATCGAATAATATTTTATTTTGACCGTATCATATAAAATGGTTAGGATTAAAGGAATATCAGGCTTAAAGTATAATTGGTAGTAGATTGAGTTAAGATGAAAATGATATAAATTTTTATCTTGCTAATGTATTTTTTAATGTCCTCTCTGGGCACCTAAACATTTAGGTGCCGACAAAGTGCAAATATAAAAAGTAGAAACAATGTTTTATTAGGGTAACCCCCCCCCCCCCCCCTACACGTAAAGTTGGGAGTGATTTTTTTTTCATTGCAATCCTAACGTGTGATATATTGTTGGATAGGTATTTTAAAATGAATAAGGGTTTACTAAAATCGTTTTTTTATAATATTCATATTTTCGGAAATAATCGCTCCTAAAGGAAAAAAAAGTGTGTCCCCCCTTCCAACCCTCTAACTTTTGAACCATATGTTTAAAAAATATAAAAAAATCACAAAAGTAGAACTTTTGAAAAACTTTATAGGAAAATTGTTTTGTACTTGATAGGTTCAGTAGTTTTTGAGAAAAATACGGAAAACTACGGAACCCTACACTGAGCGTGGCCCGACACGCTTTTGGCCGGTTTTTACTCATTGTCCCAAGTGTTAATGTTATTATTGGTAAACGTATGAACTCTCAATAAACACTGATCATTGGTTTAAACAAGCCAAATTTGAAGGCTGACACACTTTTCCTTATGACACACTTAGCCGTATTGACATTATAGAAATTATCTTTATAAAACAGTCAACCAAATATACTTGGAACAAATCTCTATAAAAGTACTACTAGTCTATGAAGTATGTTAAAACAATAATGTAATTTTACGTGATATTTATGTTATATTAGCTTTTTCCCGCGGCTTCGCTCGTGTTACAAAGAGACAAAAAGTAGCCTATGTTACGCCGTGTCTACGACGGTCGCGCGACCGTCGCACGACCGTCGCCGTCGCGTCTCATACTTCCATATCGATAAGGTTTGATTTCGTATGCGTCGCATCGCCGTCGCGCGACCGTCGCCCACGCAAGCCACGGTGTCACTCTCTATCCCTTCAACTATCTTCACTAAAAAATCACAACAATTCGTCGCTCCGTTTTGCCGCGAAGGACGGACAAACAAACAGACACACACTTTTCCATTTATAATATTAGTATGGATTGAAGACTGGCGGTTCCTGGCGAAACGCTAAGTTGAAGAAGAAGAATAAGATTTATGCCACATCTTGATTTATTATATTTCAAATCGTCAAAAAAATTAACTCGATTTTTTAACTTTTAAACATGAATGTGCGTGCAAAGGGTAGAAAGCTCGAATATCATCATACTGTAAACTCTAAACGAGCACGTTGACTGAATTAGATCCCTTTTGCGTGTTCTGAGCAACGAAGCGCCATTTCAACGTAAAAAAACCTATAATGATTCGACACTTTGAGCCTCTGCCAAAAATACATGATCTAGCTATGACCTACGTAATTATGAGTTTCTGACGTTAGTAGCTTTATAATATGATCAATTTTAAAAGTGCCCCTGTGGTCTATTTACTGAAAAAAATATTTTTATTTTAGAATACATTGCCGTTATGTACGAAATAGCGTATTCGTTACAGAAGATGACATTTATTGTATGGAAAAAAAAACAGATTTGTATAGCCTCGTAAGGCCCACCATAGTTAGTTTTCCCATTTTGAATTTGAACCTTATTCTATAAATAAATTGGTAAGATTTTCGTTTGTTTCAAAAATCCATTTTACAATGGAAATTCTACTTTATTCAGTTTCTGGAAGGTTCAAGTTAGTTTGCAACACTATGTACATTGTAATGTACATTGGGCCTTACGAGGATAGATTAAGCTAGATATAGTAGTTGGGCCATAAAGTGTCTCCAAATGAGAAGGCATCGTTTGGGCTGGTGCCTAACGCCGTGGCTTGCGTGGGCGACGGTCGCGCGACGGCGATGCGACGCATACGAAATCAAACCTTATCGATACGGAAGTATGAGACGCGACGGCGACGGTCGCGCGACCGTCGCCCACGCAAGACACGGCGTAACTCGCCCTTATTGACAAAATCAACATTATTCGGTGACGTCATTACTGTCATAAATTGGGGATACCAGTTAATATTTCAAAGTTACTTCATAATCACCTGTTACTCAATTTATTTTTTTTAACATTCAAAATTTTTTTCATCACACCCGCACATTAAATGTGCTATTGCGCGCAGGCGGAGCGTGAGTTATAGAAAAATCGTTCTCCCAAGGGAATAATGAAATTTCTTGTACCGTACTTAACTTTTTTACATCTATTTACATATTTTTTACATTGCGAGTGTGATGAAAAACATTGTGTGTAACTCGGGGGGTATGAATATTACAAACTCTAGTCTTTAAATCGCTCCGGCAAGCCGTCGCGATTTAACTTACTCTCGTTAGTAATATTCAACTTCCTCCCCTTGTTGCACAATGTACTATTATTTAATGGCAATATAATAATTTACATTATAATTATTTATCGAAACCCTAGTTTCAATATACTTAATACTAAAATAATATAAGAATTTGTAAACATTAAGTAATTTACATATAAAAATTGTTCTGGGATAGTTTTTGCAAACAAATATTAACGACTTGACTATATCACGTAAAAATGTATCCTAATTTAACTTAAAGGTTGTCTGGTAGAGAATACTCTACAGCCCTTTAGCGATAAGACCGCCTGTTGTCTGCCTCTATTTATAATCATTAGTTTTGTCTCCACTGTATCTTTTGCTGAGGTGTTCCAATAAAGAGTATTCTATCTATCTTAACTTTGGTGCTAGGAAATATATATTCAATAGCAAATCAGTAAAGGATATTCAAAGTCGGAATGCATCTTGTTTTATTTGCGGTGATTAAACTCGGTTTATGGTGGGGAAGGTGAACCTTGAATTAGACTTTAACGGGTTAATTAAATGTCGTTAAATTTATAACAATCGTTGTTTATTAATATTGCTTCATTTATAGATGACAGGCTACCTATTGTCTTACTATTAGACCGGCTAATAAAACATATTTCATTCTATATTTTAATGCCAAATAAATATATCAATTAGCTCAAACTCAACTTTGATCACATTGTCCGGGCAATAAAGTATGATTAAAATAGTTATTTTTCGTGCCTTGAAACCCTCTCAACGCTCAAGATTCCTTTTTATGAACCACTCGCTACGCTCGCGGTTCAATATTGGAATCTTTCGCTTGCTCGGGTATCAATATTGGCACGTGCGGTTAAACAATCTTTGCCACCGAGTGAAACACAAATTTTTCAGCACACCAACACGAACAAAATACTGACTATAAAACATGAAACTAAATCAAATCCATTAATTTATTCATGATTTATTTCAATTTCAATTTCAATTTATTTATTCGTTCATCATAGGTACATAATAGATAGGTGGTAACATAGTACTTCATAGAACAGCCATGATGTGCCTTTTGGCGTACGAAATAGTTTCATATAATGTAATTATATATACAATTTTTACAATATTTACATGCGTAATTATATTAGCATATGCATAAATGAATCAAGATTAAATAAATAGTAGAAAATAAATGGAAAATAATTAAAAAGAAAAAAAATGATTTAAAAAATAATAATTATTATCATTAAAATGTATTTATGATTCAAAATCATCTTTTATAGGTAATATCTACCTGCCCGCTTAAGACATCAAGTTAAAATTTGTATAAAATTGCACTTTTGTGGATGAAATGCAATTTTGCTGTTCGTTTTGGAATAGCAAATAATGCCTTTATTAGTTGGTGTGGTGAAATATTACGTCCGTCCATAGGTGAGGTCTATAGGTCGTGAGGTTACTATGACGGGTTTCCATCAGACGGACCGTATGCTAGTTTGCCACCACCGTAGTATAAAGCAAACCTATTAGTTATGTAATATCTTTACACATAGTTTAATGTCTCGCTTGAAGCGCATCGCCCACGCTGACCCGACGACAGTCACTGTTTTATGCCAGAACGCTTCCACCCACTGCTGTCTGGGACAAAGGCTTTGATGATAACGATTTTACTGTCATTTTTGTAGTTGTAGTCTTAGAAAAAAACCGGCCAAGAGCGTGTCGGGCCACGCTCAGTGTAGGGTTCCGTAGTTTTCCGTATTTTTCTCAAAAACTACTAAACTTATCAAGTTCAAAATAATTTTCCTAGAAAGTCTTTATAAAGTTCTACTTTTGTGATTTTTTTCATATTTTTTAAACATATGGTTCAAAAGTTAGAGGGGGGGGGGACGCACTTTTTTTTCCTTTAGGAGCGATTATTTCCGAAAATATTAATATTATCAAAAAACGATCTTAGTAAACCCTCATTAATTTTTTAATACCTATCTAACAAGATATCACATGTTGGGGTTGGAATGAAAAAAAATATCAGCCCTCACTTTACATGTACCCTAATAAAACATTTTTTTCCATTTTTTATTTTTGCACTTTGTTGGTTGGTACCAAATTTCAGCTTTCTAGTGCTTACGGTTACTGAGATTATCCGCGGACGGACGGACGGACGGACAGACAGACATGGCGAAACTATAAGGGTTCCTATTTGACTACGGAACCCTAAAAACGAAGGAATGACTGAAAATATGTAACTTTAAGTTCTGGCGGCTTTATCTTATAGATTACTAGCTTTTTCCCGCGGCTTCGCTCGCGTTAAATTCGAACATTGTGGAATGCTCTATACAAACTTTTCCCATTAGGCTTGTGCCGTTTCGTTCGTTGATCGGAGCGCTCCGATCTCGTTCAATCGCTCCCATGAACTAGTTCGCTCTTTTAGGTCTTTTGCTCATTTAGTTCAGCCAGACCAGCGATCACTGCGGTCGGAAAGATCAGAACGAATGGGACCGAATAGTGTCAAAATTATACGAATAGTCCACACTCCACAGATAGTAACATTCCGGGCCGAAAGGTTGTAAGTAACCGAACTTTAATATGAAAACTTGACGTTTTTTTGTTGCTCCGCTAAGTAGCTCTCGAGCTCTCGGTCGGCGCAGTCACACGCTCGTTCTCGATCCAAACCGCTCGCGCTCGCCGATACTATACTGAACTAAATGAGCAAATACCGATTCTCAGAGCACGGAAAGATTCAGTTAATTTCGGTCATTGATGTGATTTTATTCCTAACAGTTCGTAGTTCGTGAACGACACAAGCCTATTTCCCATTTTAGGGAAGTGGGGTTTAGAAAGAGACAAAAATAGCCTATGTAACTTTCTTGTTTTTTTTTACGCACTAGGGCGAAGAGTGGTCCATTTCTTGTCAGATCGAAACTTCGGAGGGCCATCTGTACCCAAAAACGACGAACGATACACATGCGAAAAGTAAATTCGTAACTCGTGTCGAAATGTAAAGCATCAAAATAGTACATTACGATACAACTGCGGAAAAGGAAGTTCGAAACGAGTGGCGATAAATTAAAACACGACCGAAGGGAGTATTTTAAATCGACACAAGTTACGAATTTACTTTTCGCATTTGTACCATACGACGTTTTTCAGTACAGATGGCCCTCCGAAGTTTCGATGTTCATTAATCATTATATGTCAGGTCGAAACTTCGGAGGGCCATTTGTACTGAAAAACGTCGAACGATACACGTGCGGAAAGGAAACCTTTGGTAGTGTTTTCATTTATCGCCACTCGTTTCGAACTTATTTTTTCCCGGACTTGTATCATAATGTACTTATAGGGACGCATCGATGTGATAAAGTTTGCTACGCCCGCAATAATTTTGTGTCAGAGCTTAAAAACGGTTATGGATTTTCCAGACTTGTTCATTACTCCTGCATTGCACCCACCCACGATACTGACCTCTCGACCTTATTTTGTCTTCATTCCGCAACTACCCTCTACCCACGTCCAATTCAATGCAAACGCCATACCTGCGCTTAATTTCGGAAACTATGTACATAATTAGGATATTAGGATTAGTGTTGTGCCTACGGGAATATTGTAGTTTCTGTAAATTCCTTTCCGAAACAAGCGCTGCTGGCCTAGCGGTAACTGCGTGCGACGAGAAAAAAAGTGTCCCAAGGCTTTTTTCCAATTCCGTTACCATTTTTTCATACATTTTGTATGACGGTAACGGAGTGAAAGATTTGAAAATTTATGAAAATGTTGGGACAATTTTTTTCTCCTATCAGGATCGAAAGACCTCGCGATTCTGAGTATGAATCGCGTAAAAAATACCCATGTTACAAAAAAAGTGGGTTGGACAACTTTGAAAAAAAAAAAATGGCCCAAATACTATAAATTCATCCCCAAATAATATCGGGTATCATCATCTTTCTTACCTTAAGTCTGATATTTTTTAGGGGTCTGTTTGGTCCTTCATTTGGAATCAGTTGTTCTCTTGGCCTTACTTATGGCATGGCCATAGTTTACCCAAGACGTGGCTTACGATGGAGCGACCTTGTCCACAAGGCTATTCAGTCTATTCACCCTTGGACTTATATTGATCGGGATATAGACCGTGAATACCTTTTTGATTTTTGTCGAGCTTCCGATATTTCGACGCAGTTGCATGCATCATGATCACGGAAAACTGACGAAGGCGGGTGGATGTTAAAGTTGCATAGACAGCGCGCGATCTACCCTCCTTCGCGCGCGTCGGCTGCGTTCACTTTCAGCGTTACCACTGGTCGCATTCACACTCGATGGTCTGTCCAAACATACTACACTCACAGTGTCACTACGTTTGTTCAATTCTGACTTCACCCTTGATTACAAAATTAGAAAATCTTGGATTAAATGAAAGAATCTTAGATCAAATCAAATTACTTCCATTTCAAAATATTAATATAATCGAATGTTTAAATGAAAGAAGTATACATAACATGTTACTTCAGAATGTATTATCAAAATGATACCGTAGCTTGCATTGTACCCTGTTTATTTTCCATTGTCACAAAATAAAAAATTCAATTAAAATCTGTGAAGGATAGCTGAAATAGGAACCCACAGTTGTGTGGCTAGATGAAGTCTACATTATGTATGCGGCTGAATTGCTGCAAGGTACTGTGGCTTCGGATTTTAGGGGTATGAGGGCTGAGCATGAACCCTACGTACTGTATTAATAGAATATGTAAGCTTTAGTGCGTATTCACATTATCCGTTCCGATGTCGGATGTGGGACCGACATCCCACATATAAAAGGCGCCATCTTTAATTTCTGCCTTTTAAATCCTTCCTACATCCGATATCGGATCGGATAATGTGAAAACACACTAACGGTGACAATTTCCTTTATTGCATCTAGTTTTTGTGTATAGAAAAATACAGTGTGTAAATCTAACACTGCCAAATCTCTTAACGGTTAGGTTAGGTCATAAAGAAACGTAATTGTATAACTTTTCTAATGAACACAAGTTAAATTATAATCTATTGTAATATTTCAAAGTGCTTCTTATTTCGAAAGTCACACTACTATGTATATAAATGAAACCCAAATTATTTATATATTTAAACTTCATTGCACAAATTTAAAAAAGAGAGGCAAATCCCGGACTTAACGCCTTGAGTTCGATTCTCAGCCTCAGTCACCAGAGGACTTGGTCACTTTTTCAGAATTTATTTCTTTTAATTGTTTTTACTTACAACTGAAATTAAAATTTTAACTGGGGTAATTTTGAAAGTCTTCTTATTTCGAAAGTCACACAAAAATCAACATTATTTCCATTATAACAAGATTCCCCTTTCAAAATTACCCCAATGCACCTTAAACAATAGAATTAGACCCGCAATGTAATGCAAACACACTCGCCTTAAATGCTCGTTGATAGTCACTTTTAAAAACTTATATCTCGTATACATCGAACCGATACAGAAATCGATAAAAAATATACAGGCAGGCAATTATGGTCGCGCGATAAATGATAAAACACCTTCCCTATCCTAATCAGTAATATTTTATCTTCTATCGCGCGAATAGATAAAATGCAAAAATCCCAATCAGGCATCTTCTAGAATAGATAAGCTAAAAAAAAGAGAATAGATAACAGAAAAATTCAATTAGGGGAAGTGAGAATAAATAAAAGAAAAATTAAACTTGTGGGAAACTGTATTTTGTACATCATGTTCAATCATGTTCACTATAAAAATACTATAAATTTCAGAAAAAGCAAGTTGCCTTTTTATGAGCCCGTTATTAGGCAATAGGCTGATTTTTTAATGAATATAAGTATTTCGCAAAAAAAAATTGACCTACTGAAAATAAGTTGTGGCCTACTGAAAATAGGTTTTTGAAAAATTTAATTTTTGGCACAAGCTTTTATCGCCGACTGTACTTTTCTTTCAACAGCCATCTACCTCTCCGAGACGTTTCTAAAAACCCCTTACTCGATGGGGATACGAAATTTCATTATAGAATTCCTATGACCACCTTTCTGCTTCATCATCAGATCAGCTCCATAATATTGCATAGTCACATGATTTACATGTGTGGGCAAAATTTCAGTCAGTCGGAAACCGGGAATGGGTCAAATTTAACTTGGAGCATTCTAAAACAAGCTTTTATTTATGCTCCAACTTTATCCTTTATAAAATATGAAATTCAACAATCGTATTCCATCTTCCATATTATTCTGCATCCTTGCAAGGAATACGGGGATATGCAGCGGACTGAATGGATTTTAAATAAGTAGCCACATTTTATTTCTAGGATTTGAATCTAGTTCGTGCATAAACTTTGTAAACATTGTCATTCGGTTTAGTCATGTTTAGGATTCTTTTAGTTGTTTGAACTAAACGTGACTTAATCGTGTAACACTTACGTTTGGCCCAACGTTTCGACCGACATATTACGTTCGTGGTCAATAAATGATATTTAATTTAACTTAAATGGGACCACACCACCTAAGAACGCGCATACACTACACCACGTATAGATGGCGCCACAAAAAATGTCTTGTAGCGTTAGATTATACTTGTAGATGGCTTTAAGTGTCACTTTTGACATAGATTTATAGCTCGAAAGTGACACAACGCCAATCTACAAATAATGGACGGCAACAAGGATTTTTTTGTCGCGCCATCTATGTGTGGTGTAGTGTAAGCGCGTTCTTAGGCGGTCGCATTTGCATGTATGGGATGGTATAATCTTCTTATATTTAATCTATGATTAAACAGAACAGGCCCCGTAGCCGAATGGCATTTCTCCGACGCCAAACGAAAGCGATACGCCGCTGGCTCTGTCGCGCCAATACGCAAGCGCGATAGAGATAGGTATCTACAAGCGCTTCGTTTCGTGAGCGATTGTGCCATTCGGCTAGCCACCCTGTTCTGCGTGAACGCACGGGCACTGACCGACGTTAATGCATCTCAAAGATCCCACGTCCACCAGATGTGACCATGACGTCAACATGCACTTGTATTCAGTTGCGTTCGTGCTTTGTTTGACTGTGGTGAGGCGTATTAATTATAGTCAACCAATTAGAATCATAGGCCAATATACAACTCTGCCTTGTTGACAACGTGCTTTATTTGCTATAGAAATCAGTTTGAATTTTACTGTATGTTTAGCAAACTGGATGTTTCTACGAAAATCACGTAGAACTCGTTGTATTTAAAGTTTAGATCCCATTTTCTCCATTAAGCACACACTTGCCGAAATAAATAGTATTCTAATGTTAATCTGGCTTTTAACTTTTCGAAAACTCGTATAAATCTTTTCATTTTAGCGCTTGAATATTACTAATATTTTATAGTATGAACTTTCTCATTTGCTTGAAACTTTAATATTTTAGAGCCTAGCAGGTAGGTGGTGGGTCGATAGATGGCAGCACCATCTCTCTCGTTATATCGTAATCCTGCAAAAGGATTCATATAGGAGGTGCAAGCACAAATTGCTCGCCCTTAAAGTTGGTCAAAGGCGCCTAGCCTTCAGAGATAACATTCACTAGAGAAATTTCAACAGGTACCTCGGCGGTCGGGGTGGTGTAGCGGTTTATCACGTCAGCCGCGTTAGCTGGAGACCCGGGTTCGATTCCCGGCTTCGCCACCAGTGGGCTTGATCGCTTTTTCTTTAGTGTATGGTATATATTTCAGCCTAGTAGGTATACCTTAAATCAAAAACATATTTAACTCCGTATAGACAGATAAAGTCTAAGAAAAAAACGTACCTTAGTACCATACAGAAAAAGGTACGGTAGCCTTGATGGCATTACACATTTGGGGTACACTCAGCTAGATGGCGCTAATATTAATATTTGACATTTTAACAGATATCGAGCTAAGAATATGGACCAAATTGTCAAAACTGAGGTTCAAAAGTTTCAAGCCTGTGTCAAGAGATGGCAGTCAAGGCACCGTGATTACACATTTTACTTCGACAGTAACTCTCTATAATACTCGATCCTCTTTGCCTTAAATAAAAAGTATACAGTTCATAGAGCCATATTCCGTCGGGCAGTATTGTAGTAACTGTTGAGGGGCTATCCGGGTTGTGGATGCTTGAATATGAACTCCAAAGAATTGTTACTATGATTTTAATTATAAAAAAAATATACAAAAATGTAAAGAGCCGAGTCATGGCCGCGGTGGCTAGTAAGCAAGTCCATCCCGAAGATGGCTGCTCCCCGCTGTCACCTCACCCCGCGGTCGCCCTGTTGGAGTGGTACGCGACATGCCGGCGGACCTTGAAGTGTCGTCTTCAACTGTAGTGTCCACGGGTAAGGGGCAGATCTTGGTAAAGTCTCTGCGCAGCAATCCAGTGGCAGTTTGAATCTCTGCGACTCTGGTAACGCCGTCGCGCCCTGGGAAGACTCGTTGTATTCTCCCTAGGAGCCATTTTATTGGAGGTTGTTGCTTATCTTTGATAACGACGAGGGTCCCAATCTCTAGTTGCCCGTTCGTCGACTGCCTCCATTTAGTTCGGATCTGAAGCTCACTTATATATTCTAGTTGCCAACGTGCCCAGAAGTGCTGGCGAAGCTGTTGAATCTTCTGGTATCTGTCCACTAATCTGGTGCGTGAAGTAAGGTCTTCTTCTGGGATCGCCGTCATACTTCGCCCGATGATGAAGTGGCCAGGTGTGAGTGGCAATAAGTCATTTTGGTCCGAGCTAAGTGGGGTCAAGGGTCGGGAATTTAAAAGTGCCTCAATGTAAGTCAGTGTTGAATACAAATCCTCATAAACTAGATTAGCCGATCCTAGTACGCGGCGTAAATGATGTTTTATAGAGCGAACACCGGCTTCGTGTAATCCACCGAAGTGTGGCGCATGTGGAGGCAAAAAATGAAAATTTATTGATTCTGAGGTTATAGCGTCAGAAATGTGAGTAGCATTTTGTGCAATAAAAGATTTGAGCTCATTAGCAGCGCCTACAAAATTTGAGCCATTGTCGCAAAAAATATCTAAAGGTTTCCCTCTGCGAGCAATAAACCTCTTGAGAGCGGCAATGAAGTTAGCTGTGCTCAGGTCGCCCACCAGCTCGATATGTATGGCCTTGGTTTTGCAGCACACAAAGATACAAATGTAGGCCTTTATGAGACGACATCCACGCCCTCTGCGATTGGCCATCATTACAGGCCCCGCGTAGTCAACATTGACTTCTAAAAAGGGAGAGCCCGGTTGAAGTCTTTGTTTGGGTAGGTTGCCCATGATTGGAGTTACGGTACGACCACCAAAACGACGGCAAGTCACACATTGGTGTGAAATCGACCTCGCGATACCGCGCCCCCAATAGGCCAATACCGTTCCCTGATTGAATAAAGCAAGTGCTGGGGACCGGCGTGCATGAGAGCTTTGTGTTGACATTCGAATAACAATTTAGTTATACGATGATTTTTGCTTAGTAGAATCGGATGAACCTTATCATATTCGTAATCCGAATTCGACAATCTGCCACCTACCCTAATTAAGTCAAGGTCGTTTGTGTCTATGTACGGGTTCAGTGACGAAATCGTAGATTTTTTAATGGAAGTTCCCGATTTTAACTTGTCATATTCGGTAGGAAACGATTCCTTTTGTGATATTAGTATTAACTTTTTTAGCGCATAGTCTAATTCCTCAGCGCTGAGTGGGCCGCTTCTCTTATCATTCTTAAAGCGCGCGTTATGAATGAATCGCGCCATGTAAGCGAAGGTACGTTGCATGCGCTTCAAGTCTGAGAATTTACTGAAGGGAAACGGCTCATCAGTGCCAGAATTGACTACCAGGCATGTGTTTTGAGTTTTAACTTCTGGTAAGTTATTAGTATTTAATTTTAATTTTAGTTGAGGCCATGCGTGCTCTGGCTGTGATAAAAATTGTGGACCGTTCCACCATAACTTGTTGTGCACTATTTCGTTGGCTGTCAATCCACGTGAAATGTGGTCTGCGGGATTTTCGTTGGTTGGAACATGTCTCCAAGTATGGTTAGCACAAGTGGACTGTATCTCGGCAATTCTGTTACGAATAAATGTTTGCAACTTACTTGGATGCATACTCAACCAACCTAGTACAATAGTTGAGTCAGACCACAGAAAGCAGCTGTCAAATTGTAGTCTCATAGAATTCAAAATTTTGTCTAGCAACCTAGAACCTTGTAGGGCTGCGCATAATTCCAATCGAGGGGTAGTTAGTGGTTTTAGTGGGGCCACTTTCCCCTTTGAGCACAGCAAGTTGACAGCTACTTCGTTGTTCTCGTTCACGGAGCGCACGTATGCGCAAGCGCCATAGGCTGCTTCAGACGCATCTACGAAAATATGTAGTTGTAAATTGACAGGACCGTGACAAATAGCGTGTCTGGGGACTTGTACTTCGTTAAGATTGTGCAACGTAAGTACAAATGCTTGCCAAACATCTCGTATCTCGTCAGGGACAGCTGTGTCCCACGACAACTGGCGCAACCACAACTTCTGCATCATGACCTTGGCTTCTAAAATAGTAGGTGCTACTAGACCCAAAGGGTCAAATATTTTAGAAATAGTTGACAAAATGCTTCGCTTAGTGACAGAGCCTTTAAGGTCTACATTGGTTGTGATGCACAAGTTATCGGATACGCTGTTCCATGTAATGCCTAAAACCTTGGAACTATGCTCAGGACATAGGTCCAGGTTTCCTTCGGCGCCATCAGTCTTGTCATTAGCTATATTTTGGAGCACGCTAGTGTCGTTTGATCTCCATTTTCGAAGTGGAAAACAAGCACTATTCAAGGTTTCTGTAAGTTTTGTGTAGATCCTAGTGGCGCCCTCTGTTGAGGAGCACCCGGATATAAGGTCATCAACGTAAAAGTCCCTAGCTATAATTTCTTTAATAACGGGATCATCGCATTCAATCGATAACTGCCGCAAACAGCGGACGGCCAAGAAAGCCGCTGACGATGTACCATAAGTCACGGTATTTAATTGAAATGTTTTTATAGACTGGGAGGGGTCGTCCCTCCACAATACTTGTTGCAGAGGCCGTTGTGATTCAACGACGTTGCACTGGCGGTACATTTTAGCCACATCTGCAGTCAAGGCCACGTCATGTTGTCTAAAACGCATTAAAATTGAAAACAAATCATCTTGTATAGTAGGGCCTACTTTCTGCAAATCATTAAAGGAATAGCCAGATGACGACTTTGCTGAACAGTCAAAAACGACTCTTAACTTGCTAGTAATACTGTCGCTTTTCAACACGGCAAAATGTGGCGCAAAATAGGTAATTTGCGACCTATCGTAATGTGATTCACTCATGTGACCTAATTGTATATATTCATGAATAAACTTTGTGTACGATTGTTTTAAAATAGGATCTCTTTGTAATTTATTTTCTAACGAAAGAAATCTTTGTTTTGCTAAACAGTAGCTATCACCTAATAGGCTAGGCGACTCTTTGAGTGGAATGGTAAGTAAAAATCGACCGTCCGGTAAACGTGTCGTGTTTTGTACAAAACTTTGTTCACATTCCATTTCTTCGACACTCAAAGAGGTACAATCATTTTTTATAGAATCTAGTTCCCAAAAGCGCGCTAGTTGTTTTTGTATAGTGCAGTTTTCCATGTTATTTTTATCTTGTAACTGTGTATTTGTAATAGTTTGTGCGTGTGCAAAACCGCATATGTCCGTCATGCCTGGTACTGAACCGCCTAGGACCCAACCAAGTTTGGTTTCATGCAAAATTAAATTTGTATTATCTAATTCGATTTGTTCTGAGCCCAATAAACCCCAAAACACCTTGTTTCCTAGTAAAATGTCAATATTTGATTTTTCGTAAAAAGTGGGATCTGCCAGCGTGATGTTTTTGGGTATATTGAAGGCTTCAAAATCAATAGGTTCGCATGGCCAGGGCCTAGTTATTACAGGTATGACGGTACATTTTAGTTCCATGGAGTAATCATTGTATTTTGATTTTATGTCAACCGTACAAGTTTTATTTAAAATAGATTCATGTTCGTTTAGTCCTGTAATTGAAATAAAAACGTCTTTTGTTTCCAAATTCAACTGTTTGCACAACCTTTCAGTAATAAAATTTGAAGTACTACCACAATCAAGCATAATACGCACGGGATAAATATTAGAGTTTGCAGCTCGCACGTCAACTATAGCGGTCGTCAATACCCCTTCCGGCTCCTCGTCCTCGGCGCAAACAAGTCCGACCGGCGCAGACGCGCCGGCCGCGCCGCCCGCCCGGCCAGCAGGCGCGGGCGCGGCCGGCGCGGGCGCAGGGGGAGGGGCCGCGGCCGTCGCAGGCAGCGCGATGCCGCTGGTGCTAGGTACCGCGGTACTCGTACTGGGTACACTGCTATCGCTCGCAGACGGTTTAGTTGTATGCAAAATAGTGTTGTGTTTTTTCCTGCAAACTCTGCACGGGCTCAAACGACATTTTTTAGTAGGATGCCCGTGACGTAAACAATTAAGGCACAAATTTAAACCTAGGGCCTTGTCCTCCCTATCTTGTGCACTCAAATCTAGAAACGCTTTGCAATTATAAATATTGTGAACGCTCGAATTGCATACGGGACACAATTTAGTATTGTTATTAGAATAGAATAGAATAGAATAGAATAATGTTTATTCAGGCAACACACACTATTGCATTACATAATAACAAATAAAGTACAAAGAAACAATTATAAAATCTAGAAGAAGAAAACAATACAAACAGATGAAAAGAATATGTGAAGCTGAAATGGTCTCCACTCAGCAATGCAGTTGGCACGACTAGGCGTTGCCAACGGCGCTGGTATTCTGTGGAGCCAGCGAGGAGTGCGGGACGGCATATTGCGCGACTTGAGTAATACAATTGGGTGATACATACATACGTATATTATAAATAGGGATTATATTAATTTATAAATATTAAGGATGTGATTGTTCTAGCGTTCTATATATATATATATATATAGGTAATATAATTATGCTATTTACTAGTAAGTACACAGCTACTTGCGGCTTAATAGTAATATAATTATTATTCGAGCTATTTAGACTGATGCCATTGGGCAGCAACACCTTGTTGTGCCATTAAATGTATTTTTAGTTTTGCCTTAAATCCACTAACTGTAGTGCTCTCCCAAATTGGTGGTGGAAGATTGTTCCAGCATTTCGTGGCAGCGTAACGAAAGCTGCCACGAAATGCTGCGGTATTGTGCCTTGGGCAGATCAGTCGAGGATTACGCCTGACACGTCGCTGGTAGAAAGAAATTTTATTGTACAAATATGAGGGTTTCTTAGTGTTGACGATACCGAACAATAGTGTAGCAAAATGCAGGGTACGACGACCATTCATATTTAATAAATTGTTTTTATTGAGATGCGGGGTAATGTGGGATCGCGGGGGTATTGGAAAACAAAAACGTGTGCAGGCATTTTGTAGCCTTTGTATGACTTTTTTAGTTTGAGAGAGTAAGCAGTTACCATATACAGTGTCGGCATAATTAAGTTTCGACAAGATGAGTGTGTCACACAGTTTTATACGCATATCAACACTGAGATAGTTACGAACTTTGTATAGGACAGTTAGTCTATAAAAGCAGTTCCTTACGGTTTCCAAAATGTGGTTCTCAAAATGTAGAAAGCTATCCATGAGCAGGCCTAGGTTGCGAGCTTCTGTAACCCTCTCCACATGTTTTCCTGAAATGCTTACTTGAGGATTAGAAGCTATAATACGGCTAACTTGCTTTTTTGAACCTAGTACTAGGAACTTAGATTTCGTCGGGTTTAGTACCAAGCTATTCTTTTCTGACCAGCTGTTAATGCGGTGTAGGTCTTCATTTAAACTATCAACAGCTTGTTGCATGTCTTCTGGTTTGAACGATATGAAGAGCTGTATGTCATCGGCATATATATGGAATTGACAGTGTCTTATGTTATATATGATATCTGCACTGTATAGACTATACAACACTGGGCCCAGAATTGAGCCTTGTGGCACCCCTCTGGATACTGGAAGAGACTCCGACGTGATGGTTAAGCCGTCCGCGCCGTGCACTTGGACAAATTGTGTTCGGTTACTCATGTAGCTTGCAAACCACTTAATCGAGCTATCGCTAAAACCATAATATGCTAATTTAGAAAGTAGAGTAGATATGTTGATACAGTCGAATGCACGCGAAAAATCTAAAAGAGCTAAAATTGTTCCTTTGCCAGCATCCTGTGAGGACAATATCTCATCTACCACGTCCAGAAGGGCAGTGGAGGTACTATGTTTTTTTCTAAAGCCAGATTGTCTTAACGGGAGTATATTATTATTTTCGAGGAAATCAGTAAGCTGCATGCATACCACCTTCTCAAGTATTTTCGACAGGAGGGGTAGTATACTGATTGGCCTCAGGTCTTTAAAATCCGCTGGATGGGGCGTTTTAGGGATTGGTTTAACTGCGGCTATTTTCCACAGATCGGGAAAAACATTTGTTTCTATTGACTTATTAACTATGTTTGTTATTACGCTTAATGTTCTGGGTAGTGTCAATATCAACATGTCCAGGGATATACCATCGACCCCAACAGTATTTGTCGATATAGATTTAATAATCTTAGCAATCAGGGTTTCATCGACTGTTTTTAAGTTAAACACTGCAGAGCCATATCGATTGGACTCGAGAAAATTTATATAAGATACATCGTCTGTGTTATTGCCGGGTATATTAAGAAAGTGGGTATTAATAGAGTTTGGATCAGTTAGATGTGCGGGTAGTTCTAAATCTTTGGACTTGAAATCGACTATATTGTTTTTAATATTTTTCCAAAGTTTGCTGGGGTCGTTGATATTCCTATTAATGTGATACTGGAAATATGCAGATTGTTCGTAATGAAGTGACACGTTTACTAAATGTTTCAAATCTTTATAATACTGCCTGTGGCTATCCAGTTTAGTGTGGCGGTATTTGGCATGAGCTTGGTCTCTTAATCGCATCATCTCTTTGATATTAGGAGTAATCCAAGGATACGTGCTTTCTTTAATCCGAACTTTTTTAGGGGGTGCATACATGTCAAAAATATTTATTAAGCAACAGTTAAACTGCTCAACCATTTCGTCAACGCTCCCTTTGACCATTTTTTCCCACTGTATAATATTCATAGTGTTATTAAAATGATTGATGTCTATATCTTTTATAGGTCTGTAAATAAACAGTTTCGGGGGCGGCTTTACTTTCTTGATATCCACTTGGCAAGTAATGAACGCATGGCTGCTCAGGTCAGGAATATGGGTAACAGACACATTAGAGACGGGCTTATTACAACATACTACATCTATAAGACTTTCACTATGTTCTGTGAAGTGCGTTGGTTGTGTTACATACTGTGACAAGTGCATATAATTCAAAAAGTTGATAAGCTTCTTAGAGTTTGATTCCTGATCATTTAGAACGTTGATGTTGAAATCACCCAATAAAATAATGTAGTCATACATAGCGAATGAGGTTAGGGAGTCACTAAGAGCATCCAGAAAGGTGTCAACGTCAAACCAGGGAGGCCGGTACGCGGTACCTACAGCTAGTCTAAGACCGTTGGTATTGAGACCGAGCCACATCTGCTCCACCAGCGGCGCAACGGGATGCTGGAGGCGGCGCGCGGTGAGGCCGCGCCGGAGGTACATGCCGACGCCGCCGCCGCGCGCGCCCGCTCGCGGCGTCGCGCGGCACGTGCCGCAGCCGGTAGCCCGGCGGCGCCGGGGCGCGCAGTTCTTGGCCTTCTCTCAACCAGGTCTCATTAATTGCCATTATGTCTACATCAGCTCGCGCCATGGCCACGTTAAACTCGTTATGGCGTGTCCCGAGTGATCCGGGGTTCAAAAACCCAAAGGTTAATTTTTTATTTTTAATATACTGGACAACAAAAGAGTATAGGATTTCGCAATATTTACAGTGAAGTTGGTACAATCTGAGAAATGAGGCATGTCTCCAATCGATAATGGTAGAACTCGGTAATTGTATGGACTTATATGTGAATATCACATTAATACTTATCGGGTTCGATAATGGTGTCGAGTTTCGCACGTGTGCACTTTGGTCAATAACGTTTAATATAATTATAAGGACTGTACATTTTAATAGGGTTAATTTTATATGATGTGTAAGTGAATAAATAAAACAGAGATGTAAATACCGTGCTATAGTTATTATTACATAAATAAACATTTCAATAAGCATGCAGTTGTAGTTGTAGTTATTGTTATAAATATGTTTACATAGATAGCAGGTCGCGCAATGTACCGTCAACAACAACAATATACAATTTACCGCATCAAACAAAGACTTAAATTTACAAAGTAGATGTGAGCAATTTTTACCACTTAATCTTAATTGATAGCAATGTTTTAGTGTAGTATAATTAATCATTTTTTTGTTAAATTTATTTGTAAATACAGTTAAACCGCATATAAACATTGAGCAAACATTACATAATATTATTACTTTAATTATATACAGGAAGACTAATAAATATTCTGCCATATATCTAAAAGCACCAAAACAGTTTCTAATGTCATTTTTCAGTAGATGTAATAGGTTCCACTCCGAAAACCTGTCGGATATCACTTTCATGCCGTATTCGAACTGTTTTGCTGTCCTTACCGTCTGTTTTTTTAGCGTATATACAACCGTCCTTCGTCCACACAAACCGCCATCCCGCGGCACCACTAGCCTGCCGAGCCTGCCAGAAAAGTTTACGGTTGTTTTTTGTCAACCTTTCATTGATGTAAACACGGCGTGGGTTGTGTTCTGGTAGTCCTATGGCACTCGTATCCAGACCTCGGCGAACCCGCGCGTTCCGTAGTAGACTGTCCCTCGACGACCTTCTCGCGAGCCGCAGGACCAGGGGGCGGGGATGTAGTCCAGTGCTGGTCCCTGTAGTACCAGCAACGGCTGGTCTCTGTGGTCCGACACGCTCCACGCTGACAACCTCTCGATCTTCCAATGACATACCTAACTTTGAGGATATGGCTTGCACAATGTGAATGGTTGATTCCCCTGGGTGTTCTGGTATACCTGTGATTTCCAGATCGTTTAGTAGTAAAGCCTGGTCTCTTTCGTTCAGTTCTTGGCGTATTTCATCGATAACGGTCGTGAGTTCTGCGTTGTTTGGTTGATGTATACTTTTATTTTTTGAGGCAAACAATTCTTCGGTGAGGCGCGTGTTCTCCGATTCTAATGTTTTTATTTTATCGTTCATTAGCATAACGTCTGTTTGAATGGCGTTTATTCGATTGTTCAGCTGGTCCGTTGTATCCGTGAACTCCTTTTTTATGCGCGTAATTGCAATCGTCATTTCTTGATTAATTTGTCTGAAAATTTGATCTCTCGTTGTACTTAGTTTAGAGTCTAGACCTCGGATTTCATTTTTTACGCCGGCTAATTTTACATCGAGCAATCTGGATAGTGCCTCGAGACTCAACTCCGTCGAGAGGTTGGCCTTTTCTGAGGTGTTCTCATCTAAGTAGCTATGATTCATTCTACTGTAATCGGGCTCGGCCTGACTCGACTCGTCACATATTGACATGTCGTTGTCTGTTGTTGAGGGTGGCGATCGCTCAAAATGTGTGCGCACAGGTGTGTCGTCGCCCCTACGACGTTTTGATGAGACATTGTTACAGGATTGGCATCTCCATCCGCTGCTCTCGATGTCTTTTATAATTGTTTTGTAGTAATCAGGAGGTATTCCCATACATGTATAGTGGTACGCTCCCCGACATAAAGGACAGATCAGAAGCTCCTCGCTGGAAATCGGGTGCGGGCAGGCCAAGCAATTTTTTGTATTGCTCATATTGAAAACTGGCTCTGTAGGGTCCAAAATCCCGTACGTGTTCGCGCAGATAAGACGTGCTCGCGACGACTGACCGTTAAACTTGCTGACCTTGACCACTCAATATGGACGGTTGAAATTACTCGTATCACTAAGATTTTACACACTGATTGTCGTTAATTCCGCCGATTATTTAACGAATTCACTTTGCAGTCACTTTGTTTGTTCTTCAAGTAAACTTTTGGTGTATAATTGAACTACGAGCGTCACAATATAGTACCGATATCGAATTTAAAAGCAGAGCGCTGTCGGGTACACTGTTTACTCCGCGCCGTCCCGCGCGCACCTCCTAATTAATAGTATTCGTCTTAGTAGGCGAATCATAAGTGACCAAGGCTCGCGGCTTCTCTTGTCTAACATTTCTTTGCTCGATAGTTTCTAGTAAATCGGCTCGCATCCTAACAAATTTGACTAAGTCGTCAAATGTGTTAGAATCGCCCTCTAACGTTAATTTGTATTTTTCCCACTCAAATAATGTTTGGCTGTCGAGCTTGGTACACACGATATAAGTCAATAATGTGTCCCACTTATCAACTGGTTCTTGTAATATTTGTAAGGACTTTAGGTTTTTTATGAAAGTATCAATTAACCTGCGTAACTGAAAGGCTGTATCTTTTTGTACGGAAAATACGTTAAATAACGCTTTAACGTGATTAGAAATGAGTAAACGTTTGTTATTGTACCTGTCACACACAAGCTCCCATGCGATTTGATAGTTCGAAGCACTAAATTCGATCGATTTAATAACTAGTAAAGCACTGCCTTCTAAGTAAGATCGTAGGTAATGAAACTTCGTAATATCGGATAAGCTAGTATCATTATGAATCATAGATTCATACATGTCACGAAACTCCAACCATTGACTGTACGTACCATCAAACTTACTTAGATTGATTTCAGGCAATTTTACCTTTGTGCGCTTCATATCCGTCACCTGCATATCGGCTGGTGGTGACTTAGTACTCCTGCCTGCAGGACCCTCCGCCTCGCTCAGCAGGAGCTGGGCGCGAGCGATGCTGCTGTAGTACGTTGCCTCGAAAGTATTCCGCTGGGAGTATTGCTCGGCAGCTTCTTCATGGGCACATTCGATCTGTAATTGCACGTCATGGAAGTCGTTAAACACTAATTCCAACCTCGAAATACGCAGCTCGAGCTCAAACCTTTGATGAGGAGTTAATTTTTCTGGTAATTCACTCAAATAGGTATTAAAATTAGTCAACTGAGCCTTACAGGTACCACGACGCTTAATATTTTCTTTTAGAATGGCTTCAGTCATTTTTTACGTTTAAAAACGACACTGCAATGCAAAACAACCAACAGGAAATGAATGTAAACAACACTTACTTGTAATTCGTAGTTTTAGTTAAGATAATTAGCACTATGTACTCGTTAGGTCCTAATATCTTTGTGTACTAGTATATCTGTTGAAAAACACGTAATGTACTTGTTTTATGCACTAAATATTGAGATAACTGCACTTTAATCACAATAGGCACTGAATTTGATTTAATTTACTTGTTATTTCGATAAGCCGGCAACTAGTACTGACGGCGTAAACATGTGATTTTTTACCGTTAGCTGCAGCTGGCACTAGATAACGATGGCTAAGTAGATATCTATAGCTGCGCCTTATGAGGATTTATATTAAATACACTGTTTGTTATGAAGTTAAGTTAAGATTTAGTTTGTAATCTAGTTTCTATAGTAGGTATGATACCTAAGTAGGCACTAATGTAAGAAAGGGAGTGGATTGGGAACTTAGCTGGTTTCTAGTAATCCTGGGCTTGCGTTTCCTTAAATCCGTCCATATAGGCTTGTAGATCCCTTCTTGTAGTAGGTATTTAGTGGACTTATCTTGTTTCTGGCGGCGAACTCGACGTAATTAGCTTGTAATTTCGAATAGTTAACTGCGCTGTGACAATGGCGGTGCACGGACACGTTGGCTGGACAGTTAATTCGTAGTTACTCGCTGATTCTTGATTTGGAGGCTCGAAGACCAATGTTGAGGGGCTATCCGGGTTGTGGATGCTTGAATATGAACTCCAAAGAATTGTTACTATGATTTTAATTATAAAAAAAATATACAAAAATGTAAAGAGCCGAGTCATGGCCGCGGTGGCTAGTAAGCAAGTCCATCCCGAAGATGGCTGCTCCCCGCTGTCACCTCACCCCGCGGTCGCCCTGTTGGAGTGGTACGCGACAGTAACAACTGCCAATCGCTTTCACCTAGTATTAAGCGTATCGCAGCTCCAACTATCGCTCTTCTGTAGTGGCGGGACAGAGTCAGACTGCGTTTTGGTCTCTACATAGAGTCATACTGTCAATAATAGGCTAAGTAGATTCCTATACTTAAAATAAAATATTTTATGCAGTGCACGAAATAAAGCACGACATCATTAGAAGAAAAATATGGACGGTATAGGAAGTGTTATTGGGAAGGTTGTATATGCAATCGACTCATGCTTGACCAAGTTTTAAGTTTGGAAGCTCAGTTGTCTATGTGCAGACTTTAGAGTTTTCAAACAGACACTCTTTTGACAGGACTCGAGAAGTAAACATGTTTTTGTAAATCATAATAAATAACGTTTTCGATAATCCAAAGTGCCTTCCTATTGTTCCAAGGACCTCCTGTAGGACTCCTTACACTGAGAGAAATTTGCATTGTGAATTTAACAAGTTCGACTTGTTGCGGTTTATCCGTTTGAATCAGCCAAACGCATGTTTAAAACAATATGTGTCAGGTTGTTTTTATAAAATCGACTTGTTGATTCAAATATATTGCCGATTCAAATGACAAGTAGCTTGTTGTTTGAACCAAAGAGCACGTAGGCGCTATTTTAACCAAAAAACTTGTTGAGCGAACATGAAAACTGGTTGTATTTTCTGTCAGTGTACAGGTAAATGTTTAAACATAATTTCTATTTAATAAGTCAAAGAGAAAAATATATGTAAAGTAAATGAATTGACCGTCACGTCTCTCCTTAGTATTTCATAGTAATTCCATATTAGCAAATTGTTTTGACAGCTCTTAAAAAAAGCTGATTTGACTAGTAGGAAGTCTAGTCTATTGTTACTTGGCTAGGTTGGCTGGGTACGAATTTAATCTGGTTTTATTAATTACAGACATGACTTGACAACATAAACCTTTCAACAATAAAATTCAATCAAGCAATCTTTTATTCAAATACTAGCGTAAGCCCGCGGCTTCGCAGGCGTTAGAAAGAGACAAAAAGTAGCCTATGTCACTCTCCATCCCTTTCACTATCTCCACCTAAAAAATCACGTCAATTCGTCGCTCCGTTGTGCCGTGAAAGACGGACAAGCAAACACACTTTCCCATTTATAACATTAGTATGGATTTACTAACACACCCTTTTTTTAAAAGCTCTGCAGGGTTAGCACATGATTGGCGCGAGAGTATGTCGCCGCGAGATAGACTACCCGTCCTTATGTCATCGATACAGTTAGAAGAAGACGTGTCATCTATCTCGCGGCGACATACTCTCGCGGCCATCATGTGCTAGGCCTACTGCTGTCACAATTAAAATAAAACATACTTTACTCAGTTTGCGCGCCAAAGGTGCCAACATAATGCCATTTCCACATTACTCACGCCGGGAGGAAAGTAACACATTTACTCACAACTCACAAAGACCACGTACGTAGAGACCGGGGACTCTATTCGACATGGTAAAACTGTCGTTTTGATATTGTCTTTCATCGTTGCATTTGTTTTATGTCAAGTTTTTAAGTTCGTCCCGTTCTGCTTTCGTTAAATTATTTACTTTTCTTCAATAGTTTTTGTCATTAATTGTTTGTCTTTTTCTTCATTCAGTTCATTCTATTCTTAACTGTATTATAGTTTCATACGAACTAAGAAAAAGACAAATTATGATAGGATGGAAACGAATGCTTCGAAATAAGAAAGAGACAAACAACTCATATGATAATCAATGAATCTACGGTTGTACTCACGTTATTATATCGCTATTGCTGCGACGTGTAGATTCATTAATTATTTGAATATGTCTCACGAAAGTTTAACGTGTATAACTCATATGATCAAAGAAGGCAAAAGCAATTATCCACAGGGTGACAAGTATGATTAGCAAACAAAAAAAAACGATTAAAAAACTGTATCCGTAGTAGGTAGTAAAATACAAACTTATACGTTTCAGTTGTACAGTTTAATATTTAAAGTGATGTAATAAATACTTGTTAGGATCTACATCTACATAGGATCTACATTTGTATAGATGTAATTACATATGTTGTGCAATAATCTAATATGGTAAAAGTTATGACCTGTAATTTTCATTACCAATAAAGAATGTCTATGTCTATGTCTATGTCTACATGCGACAATATTCACTGTTGATCTTTAAATGACACAAGACTGAATTGACAGTTCAGCGTGTTGAATAAAGCTGCCGAGGGCTATTATCGCGGGCTTACAGAAGAAGACGGGATAAGCAACCTGAAAATGTTTACTGAAAATGGGTGAATCAACTTTATTTTGCTAGAATAATTTCACATAATTCTATGTAACCATAGAATATATAAAAGTACAAGTAAGTAACATTACGATGCAAGTGCGGAAAATACGAAGTTTGAAACGAGTGGCGATAAATTAAAACACAGCCGAAGGAAGTGTCGATTTAAAACACTCCCTTCGGTTTTGATTTATCGCTACTTGTTTCTAACCTCCTCTTTTCCGCACTAGTATCGTAATGTAACTAGTTATTTGCTTTTTTTAACCCCCGATGCAAAAACGAAGGGGTGTTATAAGTTTGACGTGTCTGTCTGTCTGTCTGTTTGTCTGTCTGTCTGTCTGTTTGTCTGTCTGTGTGTGGACTGTCTGTGGCATCGTTTTTCCGTGAACGGATGAACCGATTTTGATTTAGTTTTTTTTGTCTGCCAAAGCTGGAGTTAGTCAAAGTGTTCTTAGCCATGTTTCATTTTCGGTCCACTATGTCACGGTCTTGGGGTGACGTAAATGTTTAGAATCGTTAGCAGACATTTCTGCTTAATAAAAAGTTATATTCGAGGTTATTTAAATTATCAAATCAAATAGTGTTTTTGAAACGTAGATGGAGCCACGTTATTACTTTTTTGAAGGAATTCTTAATCAACCGACCCGACCCGACCCGATTTGACGACCGGTCTGGCCTAGCGCGTAGTGACCCTGCCTGCTGCGCCGCGGTCCCGGGTTCGAATCCCGGTAAGGGCATTTATTTGTGCGATGAGCACAGGTATTTGTTCCTGAGTTATGGATGTTTTCTATGTATATAAGTATGTATTTATCCTATATACGTACTCGTCGCTCGACGCCTAGCACCCATAGTACGAGCTTTGCTTAGTTTGGGGTTGAGTTGATCTGTGTAAGGTGTCCCTCAATATTTATTTATTTATAAATCATAAATCTTACAAAAAACTAGAATTTCCATCACCGCATTTGGTTTGCCCGTGTGGTGACGGGTTAAGAATTTCACCACCCCCTTTCTTCCCGTGGGTGTCGTAGAAGGCGACTGTGGGATATGGGTTAAATTGGGCGTAAAGCGAGAGGCTGGCAACCTGTCACTGCAATGTCACAGTTTCGTTTTCTTTCAACCCCTTATTTGCCAAGAGTCACACTGACTCCTTAGTAGTTTCATGTGCTCTGCCTACCCCTTCATGGGACACAGGCGTGATTGTATGTATGTATGCATTTGGTTATAGTGTCAAAGATGCCAACATAATGGAAAAATTGGCACATTACTCACGGCGGGCGGAAAGTACAGCATTAACTCACAAAGCCCACGTACTCGTAGAGAGGCGAGCTATTACCGCCGGCTTACAGGAGACGGCCCAGGATAAGTAACCAGGGGGGTTACCATGACGTACTAAAGACGTTCAGTTTAGGTTGAGAGAAAGGGACACAGCTATAGCAGTTACATAGC
The DNA here is from genome assembly GCF_023078275.1 of Leguminivora glycinivorella. Classification (NCBI taxonomy): domain Eukaryota; kingdom Metazoa; phylum Arthropoda; class Insecta; order Lepidoptera; family Tortricidae; genus Leguminivora; species Leguminivora glycinivorella. The sequence goes on along the minus strand of NC_062989.1, from coordinate 17,779,295 downwards.
TCCGTCCCTCTCTCTTAATCTAAACTGAACGGCTTTAGCACGTCATGGTAACCCCCCTGAAATGGTAACTGGAAATGAGTGGAAATATATTTCCTCAGATCGTGTTTTTAACCCCCGACGCAAAAACGAAGGGTGTTATAAGTTTGACGTGTCTGTCTGTCCGTCTGTCTGTCTGTCTGTCTGTCTGTTTGTCTGTCTGTGTGTGTGTCTGTCTGTGGCATCGTAGCTCCCGAACGGATGAACCGATTTCGATTTAGTTTTTTTTTGTTTGAAAGCTGAGTTAGTCGGGAGTGTTATTAGCCATGTTTCATAAAAATCGGTCCACTATGTCGCTGTCGGGGGTTTTTCAAAATTTTTAATTTATTTTTTCTACTCCCGTAGTGTTATTCGTCATTTACAGTGTTGTGCATAGATCTTCAAAACCCTACATAAAAGATGCCAGCTGGGACCCAGCGCCCCGCGCACCCACGCATACGATATAGCTCTTAAAGCATTGTTAGGAAGCCTTTAATGGACATAGCGGGGGCGCGGGGCGCCGGCTGGGGGCTGGCGGCGGCGCGGGGGGTGCGGGTGACAGGGTAAGGCACGAACAGAGGGGAGGCCGATGCGTCAAAATACAGTAAACAGTGCGAATTTCACGAAAGTTATTCTAGAAAACTATTCAAAAGTAAGTGCATGGTCGTAAAAAGTATTATATGCAACGGTGTCTAACTGAGTCAAAAAATACGCCATAACAGTTGCATAAAATACTCGTTTCGAATTTCCTATTTCCGCACTTGTATCGTAATGTACTACAGATGTAGTGCGAAAAGATTTGCCTTCGTATTGTTACGGAAACGTACGAACGTGTCATGCTATTTCAGTCAGTCTCAATACAAGATGTACTGACATTAACTGAACTAGCATGACAAATACGAACGTTTCCGGAGAAATACGAAATAAACCCTTTTCACACTACACTGAGAGAAATTTGCATTGTGAATTTAACAAGTTCGACTTGTTGCGGTTTATCCGTTTGAATCAGCCAAACGTACGTATGTTTAAAACAATATGTGTCAGGTTGTTTTTATAAAATCGACTTGTTGATTCAAATATATTGCCGATTCAAATGACAAGTAGCTTGTTGTTTGAACCAAAGAGCACGTAGGCGCTATTTTAACCAAAAAACTTGTTGAACGAACATGAAAACTGGTTGTATTTTCTCTCAGTGTAGCATGACAAATACGAACGTTTCCGGAAAAACACGAAATAAACCCTTTTCACACTATATTGTATTTTTGTTAATTTTCAAATAGTAGTTCAAGTCGTCAAAATGTTAACTTTATTGTTTACATCCATAACAATAGCAGTTAACTCAATCTTAACTGCTTTATGTAAATGCTGCGTAACATAACTTTATAACTTGGGTCCATGAAACATTATTGTAATTACCATACCACGTGAAGTTGTCGCGTGAACCGTCGCGCGACCGTCGCCGTCGCGTCTCATACTTCCATATCGATAAGGTTTGATTTCGTATGCGTCGCATCGCCGTCGCGCGACCATCGCGCGACCGTCGCCCACGCAAGCCACGGCGTAAGTCCGCAATAGTAATCGCTTTTAGTACGCACTTCACACGCAGCCAATTAAAAGAAATAAGAAACTATGTGTGAGCTTAACTGTCTGCAGGGAATAAAGATGTCCACAATAACATATGACCAGTAGAGTAATATACATATAAATAAAGTTTTTGCAATTACATATCTCCCAAAGTACCTATGTCATATCTTATATCAAAAAAAGTCTTATAATTTTCTTGTGTGACAATAAAAAAAAATAGTATGGTATCTTTCGGACTGGGTGAGCTCCTTTTGTACTGAAAATGAGGAATTTGGCACTGAAAGAGTTAAAGTATAAAATAACAATTTAGAGGCATTCAACGAGAATGTCGCTTATGATATGCAATTCTTCTAATACTTCTGAAGACGCTAAGAAACCGAAGTTGTGTCTGACAACCTTTCATGACTTGGTTAACTAATTGGCAGTATTTTCTCGAGCTTTACGGATTTGATTGATATAGCTGCCATACAAGGCAAAAGCATGTCGTAAGCGACTTTCTCGTGGAGTGCCCATGCCCCTTTAGTCGTAATTTCGATATATAATAGGTAAGGAATGACATTTCTGCAACGCGAAACGCCACCGAAACGCCGCAGAAATGTAGTCTGGCTCTGTCGCGCTAATACGCAAGAACGATAGAGATAGATAGCTACGAAAGATATAATTATTATACAAATATAATACAAATTGATCCGATCATCTTTACTTTTTTTTTCATTTTTCAATTTCGGAAACAAATCAAACAATAACAATGTTTATAGTTTTAGAGAGATTTCGCACAACGTTCGATCCGAATCCGAAAATGAGATCCGCCATAGCCGTAGAAATTGATTCGGATTCGAATCGGAAGTACTGAGGCCATTTTTTCAGTTGTCCACCCCACTTTTTTTGGATTTGGAAATCTTATGTGGTTTCCACTCAGAATAGCGAGCTCTTTCAGGAAACACTCTAACAGGAAAAAAAGGGACCCAAGGTTTTTTCCCATTCCGTTACCATTTTTTCATACATTTTGTATGGCGGTAACGGAATGGAGGGTTTGAAAAATGTATGGAAATCTTGGGACATTTTTTTTCACCTATCAGGATCGAAAGACCTCGTGATTCTGAATATGAATCGCGTAAAAAATACCCATGTTACATAAAAATGGGGTGGACAACTTTGAAAAAAAATTGCCCAGTGCAATCGTTAAAGCTTGTTAGAAAAACCTTTTAATAGTATTCCGAAAGCCAAAACATTACTTTCTGCGTATTTATCGACACTGTAACGCTGTCCGGCTGAATCAAGGCTAATTAGTAAAGATGGCCGCCTCACCGTTCACACAGAAGGTCGTAAGCGACGTGGAATTGTTTGAACGTTGAGCTGTTTTGGAAGTAAGCCGCCGGTGCGATGATATCATTGTCTCAGTGCTGCGAGGATCGTACACAGCTGTTGTTACAGAAAGCTCACTTTTTACATTTAGGAAATCCTGTGAGCGTAGCCAAATGCACAAAAGCCAACAAAACGCTCACGATAATATCTCTTTCGTAGCTATCTATCTTTATCGTTCTTGCGTATTGGCGCGACAGAACCAGACTACATTTTTGCGGCGTTTCGGTGGCGTTTTGCGTTGCAGAAATGCCATTCGGCTACGGGACTAGTACTCGTAGTTCACCTTCCGTGATACTTCCGTAGAATAATGGATTAAGTGGGTAGTCTTTTCTAGAGCCGTAAAGTGACAACTAGGTATTGCTATTATATATCGAAATTAGATTACGACTAAATCGTTACTTTACACTTTAACTTCACTATTTTTGAATGTAATTTCACATAAAAATTAATGAGATTTGACGTTTTTTTGGATTTTTTCGGTGGCGTTTCGCGTCGCAGAAATGCCATTCGGGTTCGGGGCCTGTAGTAGTTACATACATGCAAAGTTTTCCATTTGAATTTTTCACTTTTATTGACTTTAAGTTTGAAGTCAGTACCTAATGTACCTATTATTTGTGCCCTACGTGCTACCACTTCATGTATCGTATTATATGGGTTGTTTAGGTGCATTCTGACATAGAGCGGCTGATGCTTTATGATTTCATTGAATAAGATTTATTCAGAATAATTGAAACCCATCTTCAAAAATTAAACATGTCTTCTTATCTATTTGGTTTCTATTTGTTACTTATTACCACTTGCTAACACGCCTAAAATACCCATTAGCTTTTTTTGACATAGTATCACTCGTTATCAAAGTTTGTGTAACTTACTAAAGATACCGAATTAGGTTTTAATTCTTAGTGTCAAAGCTTTTATACTTAAGAAATAACCGTGTGTTGTAATTGACTGGACTTTCTGTGTTATCTACTCTGTGTCCAAGGGCAACAGTCAAATAATATTCAGTGTCTTATTTGACGATGGCATGCAAAGGTCAAATGAAATACAATAAAGTTTGCCGGGTGACTTACAAAAATATTAACCCCGTAGCAGGGTCGACCGATTTATTGGTATTTCCATATCAACGTTTCATACTTTTTATGATACTTTATCTTTTACAATGATTTGCGCAAAATATTTGACATATATTTTTTAGTACTTTTACACAAAATACTTGAATTAATTACTGATTATAGTGTGGCCTGTCCTAGGTGGAAATTCTTTTGTTTATAATGATTTTCATAGGAAATTATCGAATATGACAAGTTGGAACGAGACTTCCGCTTGTAACTTGTAACTTCCAGTTTTAAGAAATGGGGCCCTCATGGTGCTTTTTTTCGCACTAGTGCGAGAAGCGGTTAATTTCTTGTTGGTCGAAACTCCGGAGGGCCATTTGCCGGCGCAGCCAAATGGCAATCATCGATGCCAGACGCCGACAGAAATGCAGTCTGGCTCTGTCACGCCAATACGCAAGAGCGATAGAGATAGATAGCTGCGAACCATATAAATTATCGTGCGCGTTTGTGAATTTGGCTGAAAAACGAAAAGGAAATTAAAACCGAAATAAATTACACATTTGAAAGAAAAAGTGACCAAGGCCTCAAAAGGAAATTCGTAGCTCGTGTCGATTTAAAACACTTCCTTCACTCGTTTCGAACTTCCTCTTTTCCGCACTTGTATCGTTATGTAGAATTTCACCACCCCCTTTCTTCACGTGGGTGTCGTAGAAGTCGACTGTGGGATATAGGTTCATTTGTGGCGTAGGCGAGAGCCGCGAGAGGCTGGCAACCTGTCACTGCAATGTCACAATTTGGATTTCTTTCAACCCCTTTTTGCCAAGAGTGGCAATGGAACTTAGTAGTTCATGTGCTCTGCCTACCCCTTTATGGGATACAGGCGTGATTATATGTATATGTGTATCGTAATGTACTACTTACATCTTTCATTGGCAAAATGACCAATCAGTTTTTACGGATTTCTTATTCAATGAAGATTTTCCCGACGAAAGCGATTTTGAATAACTTAGCGTCTAGCGTGGAACATTCTCGGCGAGAAAATACTTAATATTACTTTTCTGAATTCTTGGAACAAACTTGCGAGAAAGTAATGTGTAAGAATTTTGTTGAATCATTGTATTATTGTTTATCCTTAGGACTCAATTTTATTCTTTAGATTATTTGAAACTTCGGCATCAATCTAGGTAGTCACGTCCCAAATTTTATTTTTCCACTTCGTTACCATTTTTCAAACACTTTGTACAGCGCTTACAAAGTGGAAAGTACCTATGCAAGATAATATAAAATTTTTGGGACCATTTTTTTTGTTTTTTGTCCCGCTTTCGATGCGGCTCGTGATTATGAGTAGGAAAAACATAAAATTAACCTACCTTATTTTTTTTAATACTGCGTCGGTGGCAAAGAAGCTTGCGGTCCGCCTGATGGAAAGCGGTCACCGTAACCAATGGACGCCTGCAACTCAAGGAGTGTCACCCAGTGTGCCAACCCATTAGAAACTTGTACACTCCCTTTTGCTGTATTAAGTACACAGCAAAAAGGAGTGTACAAGTTCCAAAGGACAATAGACGGAACAAATTAGTTCCGTAGGTCCTTCCGTCACCAGCACACCGCATCCTCCTTGAGCTCTGGCAGCCTTATTCACCGGCAGGAACACAACACTAAAATGCCTATTTGTCTCGCTAAAATGCCCATTTTTACATTCAAAACGCGCCATAAGTTAAACATACGCTCAAGTCCTTATCCAAAAAGATCGAAAATTATGTCAAAGTACTAAACTCAATAAAACATTCAAGAGGCACCACTTCATTCGACTTATTTGCGTAGCGTCTTGGAGTATATTCAATTTACCAAGTACCTATTCCTTTCGTATTTCATGTATTTTCATTTCAAGCCTATTTGACATTTATTTACAGGAACATAATTATACACGGTGTAACATGAAAAACGGAAAGATTTTAACTACGCATTTCTGAGGGCAAAATAAAGATAAAATTTTATATTATGACATCAAGCAAATTTGCCAAAAAAAATTTTTTTGTTTAATTTTTTTTTTGTTTTTTTTGGGTGTATTTTTAATTGAAAGTAAATATTATTCTTAGAACTGGCACTTAAAATAAAAATTTACTTAAAAAAAATACTTTTTTGCTTGTAACTACTTATTTATTGACATCCGCATTCTATCAAAGATTATGTCCAATAACGGCATCATCGTCATCAAAATAGCGTTGTTCTGAGAAATGATAAGTAATTGTTATTTTTTTAAATGCTTATAACTCTGAGAGTAGGCGAAATCCAGAAAAAACTATTTGACATTTTACTGTGCTAATATGATGAGGAATACGCTGTTAAAATGATTCGGTTTCCTTATTTTACACAGTGTATAAGAAACTAAGACTACCTAAACTAAAATAGCTAATATCTAAAATTAGGCCCTTGAGGCATTGTGTCAAGGATGCTGGCGACATTACCTCGCTGTCGCAATGCTGATACGTTGTGCGAGGAAGTCTCCAGCAGTCACCAGGAGGCGTAGTCGAATGGCATTTCTGTGACGCGAAACGAAAACGAAACGCCGCGAAAGGTAGACTGGCTATGTCGCGTCAATACGCAAGAGCGATAGAGATAGATATCTACGAGCGTTTCGTTTCAAGAGCGTTTCGTGAGCGTTTGTGCCATTCGGCTACGCACCCAGTTACCTCAATCAGACGCTTCGCGATTGTACTGTGTAAGATTTGTTCGCGCTGGGACCCCATGGACCGATAAATTCAACGCCAGAAGGTATTTACATAACCTAACCACAAAATTAAAATTTTGAAAAAACCCCCGACCGCGATATAGAGGAATAAGGGAAGAGTTGTAACTCAATACATCAGTAAATGCAAGTTATGTTTAGTGACATCTAGTCTAGCGTCATTCACGCGTCAATCACGCGTCAACTAGCGTAAATTACCAATACTGCTACTTGTCAATAGATGTCGCGACGAACAAAAAGTCTAATGCTCAACAAATTTTAGCTAATATTACAATAATATTGGAAATGAGAGCGTTAAGAAGCATGGCTGGTGTGAAGTTGAGTGATAGGATCAGAAATAGCGTGATAAGAGAGAAGTGTGGAGTGGATGTAGATGTGGTGACAAAGATTGAGATGGGTATGTTAAGGTGGTTCGGGCATGTAGAGAGGATGGATGAGAGGAGAGTAACGAAGAAAGTATATGAAAAAAAAATTGGAAGGGTCAGTTGGAAGTGGAAGACCTAGGCGAACTTTTCTTGTTCAAATCGGGGAAATATTGCAAAAAGGCCAGGTCAGAAGTACTCGAAACCGACGAGCGTGTATGAGAAACGTTATAAAAGTGTGTGAAGCGAAAGTGATTTGTCAGGATCGTAGTAAATGGAAATCCGTGATCTCTGCCTACCCCTCTGGGAAACAGGCGTGATTGTATGTATGTACAATAATATTAGAATCAGTACTCTGTTTTCAATTCCTCCTGCTTCACTAGTCACTAGATAGTATAAACCAAAGTCGCTTTCTCTGTCCCTACATTCCTATGTATGCTTAAATCTTTAAAATTACGCAACGGATTTTGATGCGGTTTTTTTAATAGATAGAGTGATTCGAGAGGAAGGTTTACATGTAGGTATAGTAACCGTGCAAAGCCGGGGAGGGTCGCTAGTGTAATATAAGTTGTGAACCAGCCTCAGCCTCAGGCATTGAGGCCTTGGTCACTTTTTCTTTCATACATATGTGTACTTAATTTATTTCGGTTTTAAGTTGTAAACTGTTTTAATATTACATTTTTGCCAAACGCGACACTGTTGGCACCTAGTGTCGAGTAGTGGTACTGATAATTTACGCTATTTGACACGTGATTGACGCTAGATATGTCACTACAAATAACGCATTTACTGATGTATGGAGATACGACTCTTTTTAACCCCCGACGCAAAAACGACGGGGTCTGTCTGTCTGTCTGTCAGTCTTATGTGTGTCTGTCTGTGGCATCGTAGCTCCGAACGGATGAACGGATTTAGATTTAGTTTTTTTTTGTCTGAAAGCTGAGTAAGTCGGGAGTGTTCTTAGCCATGTTTCATGAAAATCGGTCGTCGGTCGGTCGGGGGTTTTTTCAAAATTTTAATTTTGTGGTTAGGTTAGGTTATCATACTTATTCCACTATGCGCTTACGAATCGTAATCGATTTAAACGTTGCAGCCAGAAATGTCGTTTCTTCTATTTGTATCGAACAATTCTATTTTAGCCGATGTAAACTAGATCTCTGAACCGATGACCTATTTACTACCTAGGTTGTAGAAATAGTTCTGCATTTTAACTGCTTCAAAATTTGAATTCTGCAAACTATGGATTTATTTTTTTAATTTATAGGATTAAATTGTGGTGTAGGCGAGAGGCTGGCTACCTGTCACTGCAATGTCACAGTTTCGTTTTCTTTCAACCCCTTATTTTGCCAAGAGTGGCACTGAAGCTTTGGTAGTTTCATGTGTTCTGCCTACCCCTTTATGGGATGCAGGCGTGATTGTATGTATGTAAACTATAGATTTTTGCAACCGCAAATAAATTTCCCAGTTTTTCTCGATTGACTAGAATAGATTCTCCATCTTATGATCCAAATAAAGAGATGCTGACTTTCATAGCATACCTCGGACACTGGCGATCAAATATATTGAAAGAGGCGCGTTCCTAACACACAGTCTTAGCTCGTGTAGGTGAACGCGTATTATGCCTGTATGAGTGACATATGACAGGTCGACTGTTCGTGTTTTTGACAGGCGGTAACTGTGAGGTAACCGAGAGGGGGTGGGCGGCACTTTCAGCGGGGAGCGGGAGTGGCCATACTGTACGATAGTACTCTTTATTATACTGTGTTCATAGTCTAGACTCTAAGCCTGTGGACACAACATGGAGTATGGCACAGTATAAACCAGTAATAACACTTCTAACAAAGGTACGCTGCACGGGGTGCACACAAGCGCGTCGTGTACGTACGCAACACATGCAAGCGGATTTGGATAAACGTGGATAAGAATAATATAACCTAACCACAAAATTAAAATTTTGAATAAACCCCCGACCTCGGCTATAGTGAACCGATTTTCATGAAACATGGCTAAGAACACTCCCGACTAACTCAGCTTTCAGACAAAAAAACTAAATCTAAATCAGTTCATCCGTTCGGGAGCTACGATGCCACAGGCAGACACACACACAGACAGACAGACAAACAGACAGACAGACAGACAGACAGACAGACGGATGGACAGACAGACAGACACGTCAAACTTATAACACCCCGTCGTTTTTGCGTCGGGGGTTAATGAATAACTAGTTTTTGCCCGCGGCTTCGCGTTAGAAAGAGACAAAAAGTAGCCTTTGTCACTCGCCAGTCCTTCAACTATCTCAACTTTAAAAACCACGTCAATTCGTCGCTCCGATTTGCCGTGAAAGACGGACAAACAAACAGCAACGCGTGACGCAATGATGATGATGATGATTTATTTATTAATAACCACAAAATTAAAATTTTGAATAAACCCCCGACCGCGACCTAGTGGACCGATTTTCATGAAACATGGCTAAGAACACTCCCGACTAACACAGCTTTCAAATGAAAAAAACTAAATCGAAATCGGTTCATCCGTTCGGGAGCTACGATGCCACAGACAGACACACACACAGACAGACAAACAGACAGACAGACAGACAGACAGACACGTCAAACTTATAACACCCCGTCGTTTTTGCGTCGGGGGTTAAAAACAAGAAGTACAACATAATTGTGGTGATTGGGAGGAATAAGTAGGGCATCATGTCGCATACATGTTTAGTTAGTTTAGTTTAGTCTAGTTAATTTAATTTTAAAATATAGTTGTAAAACTACTCTTAGGATATTAAGTAACTAACAACCTAGATATTAAAGTCTATACTAACAAGTTCTATGGATTTTTAATTGGTCCGAAATAAACAATTTTATTTTTTATTTTTTATAATGACTATAGGTATGCTGTGCTCCACAAAACTAGGTTAGTTTGACTGTGGAGTCGTTTCACTCTCTTTTTGTGCATTTTTAGTAAAATGTATATTTATTTATTTATTTATTTATTTCAAAAATAGTGATACAGCATGACAGTATTAAATACTAAATCACTGCAAAACTAAAAACTAAAAACAAGTACAAAACATTTTTTATACATGATAAACTGTTGAAAGACGTACATCCATCCTCTCGCAGAACCTCAATAATTCATCGCGCACAGCACTCCATCTGCCAGCAAATAAATCGCACTCAGGTGCTGATGCTAAGAGAGCATTCAGGAGGGGCAAAGGGCGAACAAGAGGGGATTTTCTGTGAGACACGGTTCGTGATACTGGGCCTACAAATAAACCACGATCACGAGGCCGGAAATTGACTCTGGTCGGCATAGGGACATAAAGGCGCAGTAATTGCGCTACGAGTTCAGGACAGTCTGATTCACCTCGTAAGACGCCACAGGCTGTAGTGAGATGCTTAAAATTTCGTCTTACCTCTAAGGAGTTGAAGCCTAAACAACCAAGCAAATATTTGGTTGGATATAAAAAGGGGTAATACCCAAACTCTTTTTTATATAAGAACCGGAGGAACACTTTCTGTATTCTCTCCAGGAGCAGGATGTAGGATGCCTCATAAGGATTCCAAACAGAGGAAGCTGCTTCAAGCTTACTACGGACTAATGAAGTATATAGAAGCTTTACAGTATTCGAGTCTTGAAAATCCCTCGCGTTCCTAATAATGAACCCTAGCCTCTTGTAGCAGTCACGAGCTAATGTTATCATATGCTCGTGGAAGTTTAGATGCGAATCGAGAATGACGCCCAGATCGCAAATAGTGTCAACCCGGGGTAATGGCTCCGATCCCAGGTAATATTCATAGTAAAGCGGATGACGAGCCCTGCTGAATGTCATAACGGCACATTTAGAGGCATTAAACGTCAGCTTATTTTGGAGACTCCATTGATGCACTCTGTCCACATCTACCTGGAGAGATACACAATCCGAGACCTCTTGGACACCGTAAATGACTTTGAGATCATCAGCATAAAGCAAGCACCGGGCAAATTTTAGAGTTGTTGCTAGATCATTTATCATGATTCCAAAAAGCAACGGTCCAAGTATCGAACCCTGGCTAACACCAGAGCGAGTGTGAAAGGTTTTAGATACGAAACAGCCGTGTTGCACATACTGTTTCCTGTCAGCCAAGTAGCTCGCAAAAAATCGGAGCAGCTGTGGAGAAAACCCAATACTGCACAGCTTGGCCAACAAGACGTCATTATCTACTTGATCAAAGGCTTTTTTAAAGTCTAAGTACAACACGTCTACTTGTATGCTCTTGTCTAGGTGACTCGCTACTGAGTCAGCCAGGGTTAACAGATTAGTTTCCACTGACCGCCGAGACCTGAAACCATGTTGGGAGTCACAGAGGTAAGGCCCAATTTGGTGGGCAAGAAGTCGATTTATAGTAGACTCAAAGACTTTGGCCACCGACGAGAGGATAGCAATAGGTCGATGATCCTCAACCAGGGTGTTATTGCCAGTTTTAGGTATAGGCTTAACTCTCGTTATTTTCCATTTAGTTGGATACTGCCCGGTACTTAAGACCAAGTTGAAAATGTGCATCATAGGTGCCAAAAGCCACTCTTTGCAACCTTTTAAAATAAAAGCAGGGAGATTGTCAGGACCAGGTGAGCTTCGTGCTTTTAGACGACCCAACGACACTTCTATATCAGTCTTCGAAATATTATTAATATGGACATAATTCGCGTTACAACCCCGGTCCTCGAGTAGAATTCTTTGGGAATCCAGATGAGGTTCCTCAGGAAGAAAGACCGTATATAATGCGCTTGCGCATGTATTGCGTAATAGGAGCGTCCATCTACAAGTGTGTAGTTTCAAGAACTTGCGACAAGCGTCTTCAATACAAATCGCTCGGCATGTCCAATCTCTTTCCTATATCAGCCGGCCTAGCCAAATGACAATCGTTGACGCCGATCGAAACGCAGTCTGTCTCTGTCGCGCCAATACAGACGAGAGATAGAGATAGATAGCTACCTACGAAAACGATATAAGCGAAGCGTTTGTGTTTTGGCTATGGTAGTGGGATGGGGTAATGTCAAAAGTCACATAAAAATCACCATTATTTCCATCATATCAATATTTCCCTTTCGAAATTGCGCGAGCATTTCTGAGCATTTCCTTTTTTTTTGCCATTTTTTTATTTTGATTTTTTTAGGGAATTTTAGGTCAATTGTACTCAGAATAATGAGTACTTTCAATCTCACTGGGAGACAAAGTGTCCCAGAAAGTTGTTACCCCACACAACATCTATGGGAAATGGTAACAAAATAAGAAAAAATCGTATGGGACCATTTTTAACTACTAGGATTGAAGAAGCTAGTGATTCTGAGTAGAAATACCTTTTTTTTTAATATCACATTTCATAAAAGTGGCGAAAAAAAAAGAAATGCTCTCTGTGCTTCGCAATTACCCCAATGATGAAATTCAAAAATACCCTGTGTACAGTCAACCAATTGGAACCCTAGGCCACTCTACAACCATGTCAAAATGACAAGCACTAAGATATTTCTTACAATCTCATTTATAACGTCACTATGACACAGTTCTACAGTGGCCTAGGGTTCCAATTGGTTGACGTAACGGAATGCACAAACGCTCACGAAACACTCACGACAATTATCTATCTCTTGCGTAATGGCGCGACAGAGCCAGACTACATTTCTGCGGCGTTTCGGTAGCGTTTCGCGTCGCTGAAATGCCATTCGGCTACGGGGCCTGGGTGCGTATCCGAATGGCACAAACGCTCACGAAACGCTCATGATAATTACCCACAGACCAACCCCTATAGACATCCATTACAAGACGACTCGCGGTCACCAGCCTTACTAGTATTTGCCATGATATAAGCGCGGGCGCTCGCCGTGCCCGATCAGTAGCGACCAAGTAACAGACCCGAAAGCAGCGCGTGTTTTTCGCAATAAAAAAATTTTTGATGCCTTAAAGATGTCCACCTGTAGTGTGAAATGGTGTGGAAAGGTAACAAGAAGCTAAAATTTAAAAACAGACGGCATTACATTCCACAAATAAGTCATATTTATAATTTATTCAGAGCCGGCATAGGTCAACTTACACTAGCTACTTACGCGACTCCCTTTTCATCTGGCGCGACTGCCCGCCGTCCTTGAAACGACCAATCGCAACGCGCTAAACACATTCCCCTCCCGGCCCCGCTCCTCGCGCCCCAAGCACTGGTGATTTGTAGCGCGCACAAAATTTACAATATTGGTACTCTATAGGAGGTTCTCTGTGTAATTACTAATTACCTATCTCTTGCGTATTGGCGCGACAGAGCCATAACTTTCGCGGCGTTTCGTTTTCGTTTCGCGTCGCAGAAATGCCATTCGGCTACGGAGCCTGGCCCCGTAGCCGAATGGCATTTCTCCGACGCCAAACGAAAGCGATACGCCGCTGGCTCTGTCGCGCCAATACGCAAGCGCGATAGAGATAGATATCTACTAGCGCTTCGTTTCGTGAGCGTTTCGTGAGCGATTGTGCCATTCGGCTAGCCACCCTGGTCTTATGACTGTCGGGTTCAAACCGATCTATTTGCGTTGCACTTTCGCTCGAACCGTTTTATGGCCGATTTGTTTTATGGGGGTTATGGTTTATCGTGCGAATAATGCAAGGTAAAACTGTTTCAGGTCAATGGCCTTTAAAAAAAAATATTACAGGACATTCTTACACAGATTAACTGAGGCCCACGGTAAGCTCAAGAAGGCTTGTGTTGTGGGTACTCAGACAACGATATATATATACTTATATACATAGACAACATCCATGACTCAGGAACAAATACTCGTATCTGTGCTCATCACACAAATAAATGCCCTTACCGGGATTTGAACCCGGGACCATAACAGCAGGTACAAGATAACCTGGAGATCCTCTGTATAACCTAACCATATACATTTTGAGAAAACCCCCGACATAGTGGACCGATTTCCATGAAACATGGCTAAGAACAATCCCGACTAAGTAATTCAGCTTTCGAACAAAAAAAAAACGGCCAAGAGCGTGTCGGGCCACGCTCAGTGTAGGGTTCGGTAGTTTTCCGCATTTTTCTCAAAAACTACTAAACCTATCAAGTTGAAAATAATTTTCCTACAAAGTCTATATTGTTCTAGTTTTTTGATTTTTTCATATTTTTTAAACTATGGTTCAAAAGTTAGAGGGGGACACACTTTTTTTCTTTAGGAGCTATTATTTCCGAAAATATTAATATTATCAAAAAACGGTTTTAGTAAACCCTTATTCATTTTTAAATACCTATCCAACAATATATCACACATTGGGGTTGGAATGAAAAAAAAAATCAGTCCCCACTTCACATGTAGGGGGGGGGGGGGGGGGTAGCCTAACAAAACATTTTTTCCACTTTTTATTTCACCAATTTGTCGGCGTGATTGATATACATATTGGTACCAAATTTCAGCTTTCTAGTGCTAACGGTCACTGAGATTATCCGCGGGACGGACGGACAGACAGACATGGCGAAACTATAAGAGTTCCTAGTTGAATCGGTTCATCGGGAGTATTCTTAGCCATGTTTCATGAAAATCGGTCCACTATGTCTGGGGATATTTCAAAATTTGAATTATGTGGTTAGGTTATTTATTAACAGCCTAGCGGTAAGTACGTGCGACTTTCGTTGCGGAGGTCGCGGGTTCGAACCCCGGCTCGCACCAATGAGTTTTTCGGAATTTATGTGCGAAATGTCATTTGATATTTGCCAGTCGCTTTTCGGTGAAGGAAAACATCGTGAGGAAACCGGACTAATTCCAATAAGGTCTAGTTTACCCTTCGGGTTGGAAGGTCAGATGGCAGTTGCTTTCGTAAAAACTAGTGCCTACGCCAAATCTTGGGATTAGTTGTCAAAGCGGACCCCAGGCTCCCATGAGCCGTGGCAAAATGCCGGGATAACACAAGGAGGATGAGGTTATTTATTAACATTTCTGTTGAATTTCCTTCTCTAATGACAGTCTCATGTCAAATATTTTTAATCCAAAGAAAATAACTTATAAAATTTGTATGTATGTAGTACTAACATGATTCCTAGAATTTAGGTTTAAATATTAATTGTACATACTAAAAAGTATATTAGTTAAACACGTTTAAATAAACTTATAAAATTAGTTCAAAATCAACTTAAAAACCCGTGCAAACAAATCCTCATTCGACATAGCACAATACGGGAGCGCTCAGTCTCGAACAAAAGACTGTCGACTGCTTTCATTACGATAAAGTTCTTCAAAACTAGAGGTCTCTGGTTAGGCCATCGTCCAGTAAATATGAGAAAATAGCTGAAGATATTTTCAATGGTGATTTTTTATTAGCGAATTGCGAAAGGCTTTTTAGGGTGGTCACATCTGAGCATTTCTTTTTTTTTTGCCAATATTTTTTTTTTATTGTTTTAGGGAATTTTAGGTCAATTGTACTCAGAATCACGAGTACTTTCAATCTCACTGGGAGACAAAAAGTGTCCCAGAATTTCCATAATTTTTTTTTACTTTCCTCTTTTGTTACCCCATACAAAATGTACGGATTAAGGTAACAAAATAAGAAAAAATCGTTGGGACAATTTTTTTAACTACTAGGATTGAAAAGGCTAGTAATTCTGAGTGGAAATAGCATATTTTTTTTTTTCAAAAATATCACACTTCATAAAAGTGGCAAAAAAAAAAAAGAAATGCTCATCTATTAGAATCGGGCCGCATTTTATGTATGAGAAATTGCTCGTTAGTATGAAAATGCCTACGCATCGGAAAGCTGTAAGCATGCGTAGCCATGTACAGTCAGCTGCAGAGAAAAGTAGACCCCCCTGCATACAAATTTGTATGCAAGGGGATCTACTTTTCTCTGCAGCTGACTGTACATAGGTAGTAGGTACTAACGAGCGTTTTCTCATATAGGTACAATAGCTTTGCGTCTCGATGCTGATAGATCCACATATATTTCATCACCCTTACTGCGACAGTTTAAATGACTAAGTAAAAGTGTTTTCCTTGTAAGTCATACATGTGAAATTAAACGATTTTAATGTTGTAGTTTTAAGAAAGTATTACATAAAATATTGGCAGATTAGAATGACTTAGATAAATAAATTAACATAAGTATAGGTATTATAGCAGTCACATACTTACACACATGTTTTAGCTAGATTAAACGATCGATATACTATTATTATGACCTAGGTTAGGTACTTAAGTAGGTAATATCTGAAGTAGATAGGTTAGACTTAAGTAGGTATTTTTTTTTTATATTATAATTGGGCTTACTCTTGGCCACAGACTAGCCAAAGGCAAAGACGTGGCCTACGATGGAGTGAGCTCGCCCAGAAGATACCTGTTCACTCTTGATTTGAAGGTAATATCTCAATTCGATGTTTCATCTAGACATCAAACGCCAATGTAAAATTATTTAACAGATACTTTTTCATACACTATCTAAACGGTATGAAGGTTACCGTCTAGTGTCAATAACTTATCTAGTTTAAATCAGGTAGTCCACTCGTTATAGCTCATCGCATTACCAGTGGACAGACAGCCTTACGCCAGCCGTCAAAAGCCGGGGTACAGTTGGCTAAATACTTAACTCTTATCTTCATCCTTTGTGGCGTATCTGATTCTTACCGTCATTTGCGAGTTCGCGAAGTTTATGGAAGTACCCAATTACGTTTGAGGCTTGATAAAATGATGTCTATAGGGTTGCATAAAAGCTTGGAAAGTGGCTTAGGAAATGTTGATGAGACAGAATTAATTAATTTATATTTTTATAAAATCCCTCACAGTTTCTTTTTATAGGTATCAAAAAACTACAAGAACAAGCGTGAACGATTGTATTGTTGAGTAAGGTACATCGGGGCAAATCTCGACTGGGGGGCAATTGTAACTGATCCATTTTTTCCACTATGATGTTGAGTTCTACATGTATCCACTGAGCATGCCTACCATATATAACCGGTGGACACTATTTCATAATGCAAACATTATAAAACATGTAAAAATGGACCAGTTACATTGGGCCCCCAGTGCGAGATTTGCCCCGCTGTACCTTAAATGTTCTAAAACTATTTTCATGCAAGTTTCATTCCTACGAGGGAGGTTTAAGCACAGTATAATAAAGAGTACTATCGTACAGTATGGCCACTCCCGCTCCCCGCTGAAAGTGCCGCCCACCCCTCTCGGTTACCTCACAGTTACCGCCTGTCAAAAACACGAACAGTCGACCTGTCATATTTCACTCATACAGGCATAGTACGCGTTCACCTACACGAGCTAAGACTGTGTGCTAGGAATGCGCCTCTTTCAATATAATATATTTGATCGCCAGTGTCCGAGGTGTGGTTTAAGTATTTAACTTTTTAATTGCTAATCTAAAATAAATTAGAACCATTGGCGGAAATGGTAAAAGGTAATGATGATCAATTCCTCCTATCGCATAATTAGATAAAAATCAGCCTTGAGAATTTAAGAAAAGTTAGTGTTTTAATAACCACAAAATTAAAATGTTGAAAAACCCCCGACCGAGACCTAGTGGACCGATTTTCATGAAACATAGCTAAGAACACTCCTGACTAACACAGCTTTAAAATAAAAAAAACTAAATCGAAATCAGTTCATCCGTTCGGGAGCTACGATGACACAGACAGACACACACACAGACAGACAAACAGACAAACAGACAGACAGACAGAGATATTGGTACCAAATTTCAGCTTTCTAGTGCTTACGGTTACTGAGATTATCCGCGGACGGACGGACGGACGGACGGACGGACGGACGGACGGACGGACGGACGGACAGACGGACGGACAGACAGACATGGCGAAACTATAAGGGTTCCTAGTTGACTACGGAACCCTAAATATCTCGTATCTCACGCTGTTCCTCAAAGTTAAAACGAAGTAAGTCTATTTTTCTTTTCATTGACAGACGAAGGTACAAGTTTTTTTAAAAGTAGTGACGATATGGCGATTTTTGTGTTTTTAAAGGAACGGCATGCATTTACGTACGGAACAGTGACATTTGGTGCAGTGGAACTGCTGATGATGGTCGGAACGGAACTCCTCAAATCTGAACGGCACGCTTATAGTGACTTTGGTATTTTTATAAGAACAGCATGCACTTACGTCCTGAACAGTGACATTTGGTGCAGCGGAACTCCTGATGATGGTCAGAACGGAACTCCTCAAATCTGAACGGCACGCTTAAAGTGACTTTGGTATTTTTATAAGAACAGAATGCACTTACGTCCAGAATAGTGACATTTGGTGCAGTGGAACTGCAGATGATGGTCAGAACCGAACTCCTCAAATCTGAACGGCACACTTATAGTGACTTTGGTATTTTTATAAGAACAGCATGCATTTAAGTTCAGAACAGTAACATTTATTTAGTTATATTTGTTAAGCGTATTGACTTTTCAAGTAAAATTTTGTCAAGCTTCGATTTCTTATAAATCTTATAATCGAATTCATGAGGAATTGAAGAAACTCCTCAAATCTTAACGGTATACGTGATATTCATTTTTGTTGCCATCAAATAATTAAATCATTAAAATCAGTTTAAAAAATACCTACACAGGAAACTTACCATCTTGATTCTTCTGGATTTCAGTAGCGCATTTAATACAGTGGACTTTGATATTTTACTTGGCATCCTACAATCCTTAAACTTTTCACATATCAGCCTTACTTGGTTCCGCGACTACTTGTTTGGAAGGCGACAGAGAATTAAACTAGATGAAAGGTTTTCTGATTGGTGTGAACTCTCCGCTGGTGTTCCACAGGGGGGCGTGCTTTCTCCTCTGCTGTTTTCTATGTTTATAAACGGTATCACGACCTCCCTTAGATCCTCTTATCATCTTTACGCGGATGACTTACAGATCTACGCAGCGGCTGGCATTGATGATGTACGTTCCCTTGTCAGGCAAATGAATGAGGATCTTGAGTCGATACGCATTTGGGCATGTAATTATGGTTTGAAAGTGAATGCACAGAAATCACAAGCAATTATTGTTGGTAGCCCTTATTATATTAGAGAGCTTTCGGAAATGGTGGTACCCGACATTCTTTTTGATGGTATTCCCATCGCTTTCTCCTCTACTGTTAGGAATTTGGGTATCACCATGGATAGGACGCTCTCATGGGCTGCGCATACGGCTGAGGTGAGTAAAAGGGTGTTTGCTTCTCTCCACTCTTTAAAACGACTCCAAAACTTTCTCCCATTTCACACCAAGGTGACGCTTGCACGATCCCTTTTGTTACCACTTTTAGATTACTGTGACATTGCATTTTTGGACCTGAGGGAGGAACTGCTTGATAGGCTAGAGCGCCTACAAAATGTATGCATCCGCTACATTTTTGGTTTACGGAAGTATGACCATATCTCTGAGTTCCGTTCTCAGCTTGGTTGGCTACCGATTCGTCGGCGTAGGGACGTGCACATTTTGACATTGCTTTTCAATGTCCTGTTTAATCCAGCCTCTCCTCCATATCTCTCCGAGAGATTTACATACCTGGCAGTTGGTAGTAGTCATTCTAACAAGACCCGGACATACTCGGAGTCGTTCACAGTGCGCGCTGTACAATTATGGAACAAATATATATATATATATATATAATATATATATAATTATTTAATTTAATTATGATATCTCCACTCGGTCAATGTTGATCAGACGGGTTTTGGCATCAGTTAATTGTTGATCCGTTGGCAATTGTTGATCACAACAGTTTTTGTTGATCTAATGTAAGACTCGGCATACAAATGTGGCTCCGATCGGATCAACAACTGCTGTCCATCTGCCGGCAAAATTACGAACTATTCATAGCATTTTTTATACAAATCCGCTCCGTCAATTGTTGATCTGATTCAAATGGACCAATCAGGGAACACCTTCTCCACGATTGGTTGTTTGCTATTGTGCGCTGTTGCCACTGTTCTCTGCAATCAATATCCTTCTATTGTACATACTAAGTAACCTTCTAATATGTAGTTAGAATCGTAGCCATAAAAAAATCTATTAAATTCTTACGCAGTGTTCAATGTAGTCGACAGTGGTAACAACCAAAATAGTTATTTTCACCACACCGGTAAAGGCTCACATTGCTGTTCGAAAACATATAGCAAAATTACATTTTATCCACAAGAGTGCAAAGTAGGTAATTTCATACAAATTTTAACTTAATATCTTAATGTTGCTGATAGAATTTACGTTCAATAGCTATTTGTTTTACAAGGGGCGGGCAAGTAGTTGTTTAACCGCACGTGCCAATATTAGCAAGCGAAAGATTCCAATATTGAACCGCGAGCGTAGTGAGTGGTTCAAAAAGTGGAATCTTGAGCGTTGCGAGGATTTCAAGGTACGAAGGTTAAACAAACTTTGCCACCGAGTGAAACACAAACTTTTTCACCACACCAACACGAACAAAATACTGACTATAAAACATGAAACTAAATCAAATCCATTGAATAATTCAATATGTATGATTCAAAATCATCATTTATAAGTAAAATCTACCAGCCCGCTTAAGGCATGAAGTTAAAATTTGTATAAAATTACTTTGCACTCTTGTGGATAAAATGAAATTTTGCTATCTGTTTTCGAATAGCAAAGAAAGCCTTTACCAGTTGGGGTGGTGAAATAGTTACTTGTTAAACAAGGGGGCAAAGTTGTATTTTAACGCCGAGTGTGGAATTGAAAAACGAGCAAGTGAAAGGATTCTATAATTGAACCACGAGCGAAGCGAGTGGTTCGAGAATAGAATCCTGAACTTACGAGTTTTTTAACACATGAGATGTAAAAATACATTTTCTCAAACATGCAATGAAATATTGTCTTTACGTTCCTTAAAATGGGCTGGGAAGTATCTCTTTTTGGGCGCAACAACTCGAGAGGACTGTAAAGGGATTTCATATTATTTTTTAGGCCTAGGCCTGCAAAGTAACTTTTTTTTATAAAATATTGTCCTTTAGAGCATTTTATTTTTATTTCATTGTATGTTTGAGAAAAGCACTATACAAGTATACATGCCTCGGCGTGAAAACGGATTCCCGGCCTCGTATCCCTATCCGGTATATACCCACTTGGCCGGAAATCCTCATTTTCCCGGCCTCTGATGTAATGTATTGCACCCGAGTGTAACACAAAACTTTTCCCCTCACTATAGCGAGGAAACTACAAAGCAAAAAAATGCGTTTGTCACTGCTTCCAGTAGTTCCACAGGTGGTACAACATCTTCATAACTAGATTTACCCACTTTTATCAATTTTAAAGCAGAAAATTTGCCTCTATTCAAGGTCAAATTACTTTATCCACTAGTGGATAAAATGAGTTTTTACCCGCTGGTATTAAAGGACAAAACACGTGTTTCCGAGCTAGTGAGGGGAAAATAACTTATTCTCAAGTATGCAGAGAAATGTTGTCATTACGTGCCTAAAAAATAGGCTCGGAAGTACCCATTTAGAGCGTGGCAACAGAAGAGGATATGTAATGGAATTTCGTACAACTTTCCCGGCCTAGGCCTTGTCACTCCAATATGGAGCCGGTTTTTACGATCAGCTGATCGAGTAGGTATTCTCTACAGCCCGCACCGTTCGGCGGATTTACAGAAAAATAGTACCTATACATACCTCGGCCGGTAAATGGGAAAGCTTCGAATCACATGCTAGTCCACCTCGGCTTCGCCTCAGCCGACAATTACATGGTATCCGAGACATTTCCCACTTAAACGGCCTAGGTATGTAATCTCTACTATCACGCTGTCAGCAACCGATGCCCATATTATGTAGTACTATTACTTATTCTGTGCCGATATCGTAAAGTAATAAAACCGGCCAAGTGCGAGTCGGACTCGCGCACGCAGGGCTCCGTACCATTATCCGTTTTGATATTCACTTTATTATGTTTTTAGTATTTGTTGTTATAACAACAGAAATACATTATCTGTAAAGAATTCAATTGTCTAACTATTTATTTATTTATTTATTTATTAGTAAAAACATGTTTACATGACATTACAGTAAAACCAATGCGTCACGAAACTTAGATTTTAACAAAAAAGAAGTTAAAAAAATGCGATGACGTCACAGCGTGGCTCCGTTGCGTGATGCGTCGTTTGCCCCGGTGTGGGATTTGGCAGGTTGCCCCGGAACCGCCGAAAAACCACACCTTTCGGCCAGAAGTCTGCGCTCGCGATGGTGTCCTGCAGCGGCCGCGGCACGCGCACAACGAACGAGCTGAAGTGCACGTAGTGACGCGACTGCAGCTGTTGCACCCTCAGCGTGTAGCCAGTCTTCCGACGAACGTAGTCCACCACCTCGTCAGCCATGGCGGAGTAATGCAGGCGAGACACGTAGAGCGCCCTACTCGGTGTGGCAATCCGTAGACCAGAATTCACCGGTTCCGCAGAGCCACACATAGTCTTGCGAGCCGCTCTGCGCGCCTTGCTCTTCTTTTCCACCAATGTGAAGCCCTCTTCATCCACATTGGTGCGGGAAGTATTTTCCTTGGCAGGTGCCCGTACTTCACGTCCCTTTGTAGTTGGTGTATTGACCCGGCTAGTTGCAGTAGACTGGCGGGCGGTGACGTCAGCGTATGCACGCTGACACCGTGATTTCGACGAAATAGGAGTCGGCCGCGCGCGCGGAGGGAGGGGCGCGCGCGGGGCGGCGGCACGTGCAGCACTTTTTACAGCGTCAGCAGCGTGCAAACTAACCGACACGACACGAGTGTCCGTAGGTCGATGATCGCACTCCAAGTCTGAAACAGCTGACCGAGCTGGAGCATAACGCAAACATTTGATTTCGTTGCGTAACTCGGTAATCGTTTCCATGCTAGCTTCAAACTTCGAGATAACTGCGGCTAAACTTGTTTTTAGGGCCACGATTTCCCTAAACAAGCTGCGAACGTCGACGTTATCCGGATCGTACGGCGGAACGATGATATCCGTCGCAACAAACTCCGGAGTCCGGTCTTTGTACTCCTTCAGGATCTTCTTAATGTCCTCGAGACTTTTCTTCCCGGTTTCGTCTCCTCTCCGGTGAGGTACATAGGTGCCGGCAATCCCAAGGGATTCGCACAACACTCTCTTCGCTTCACAGATGTCGTCCACGGAAAACTTCGACGCACGCGAAGACATCCGGAAAGCAGCTGCCGCATCCATCGCCCCTTCCAGTAACAGCTTGTCTTTTTCTTGAAGGAAAGCGAGGAATTCATTTACGATGGTTTGATTCGGTTTGGAATCTGCCATCGTGTCGATTACCGGTCGCGGCAAAGCGCGCGCGCTGATTTCGCAATTATAATTTAATTAAACCATCAATGCGTCTGCACCGCTGCGCGCATTGGACTCGACTAACTATCACAGTTCATGAGATACAGCCTGGTGACAGACAGACGGACAGCGAAGACTTAGTGATAGGGTCCCGTTTTACCCTTAAGTACGGAACCCTAATAATCACCCGGAGGCCGTGCGCGCCTCAGCACAGGCGCGCCTCAGCACAGGCGCGCCTCAGCACAGGCGCGCCAGTCATTTGTTTTGAGAGACCGTAAACAAAAAAAATGGAGCCTATATATTTTTAGATATTATAATATTTATATGGATAAAGTTATGTATACAATTGTATAATGCACATAATTAGGTTTTAAAACACTAGTGTGATCTTATTATGAAACTCACTAATACGGCTCGTTTCATAAAACCGCACTCGTGTTTTAATGCCCTTTATTATGTAAGTCACATACCTAATAACTATTTGTGAGTGTGCACAGCAAAACGTCCCTCTTTGTCGATTGCTATAAAGCTGCTTGGTCAGTTTATTCATATAAAAATACAAGTAAATCTCGCCTTATTGGTAAACGAAAAAGTGGGACGTTTTACTAAAATACACTTACATTTGTATTAGAGATGGGCCGAATATTCGGTAAATATTCGGTATTCGGCATATTCGGCAAGATTTTCAATGTTCGTATTCGGCCGAATAATTCGGTTGCATTGCCGAATATTTACCGAATAAACAATGTAAATAACTATTGAAGATCTTACGTATTCCAATGGATAATAAGCTCCCATAAAAAAGAAATAATTACCTATGCGTCAAAATATAAATACAATTGTTTTGTAAAAAAAGTTAAAAAACCGTAGTTTAAGAGTTGAGATGAGTTCAGAGTTGTTTTAACTAAGTTTTAGTTATCCACTAAATCATAAGAACATAGTTGTAGTATGTATAACCATTATCAATAATTGCATAGTTTTAATCTTAACAACCACTTTAAAAATATGGCCTAACCGAATATTCGGCCGAATGTTCGGTTCGGTAAGAGCTGAACTGAATGTTCGGCCGAATATTCGTATTCGGCAAAGTCCATATTCGGCCCATCTCTAATTTGTATATTCATGCCAAATAACAGCTTTCTAGTGCATACGGTCTCTGAAATTACCCTCGGACAGACAAACAGATAGAGAGACAGACAGACATGGCGAAATTATAAAGGTTCCGTTTTTGCCATCTTGGCTACGGAACCCTAAAAAGCAATAGTTGTAGCAGAGATTCTACACAACCGTAAAATATAAATGGAACCACAGAATACATATTAGCGAGTCTTAGCGGGGAGACACCCATTTTTTTACTTTTGGAGCAATTATTTCCAAAAATATTAACAATATTAAAAAAATGATTTAGGTAAACCCCTATTCCTTTTTAAATACCTATCCAACAATACATCAAGCCTCCCAAGCACGCGAGGCCGCAGGCCGAGCTCCGGACGGACAACTACAAGTGCTCCCACTCAGAACTATAACTATAACTAAAAGTGTCTGAAAACTGAAAAGCGAAGCGGCGGGCCGGAGGCCAAACGCTGAGCTTCGAAATCCAGCGAAGGCCGAAGGTCGAGCTCCGCGTAGGGCCGAAGGCCCGGAGCGTCTCTGAGAGGCTCCCAAACACGTGAGGCCGCAGACCGAGCTCCGGACAGACAGTGCTCCCATGCAGAATAACAATAAAAGTGTCTAAAAAGCGAAGCGGCGGGCCGGAGGCCCAACGCTGAGCTTCGAAACCCAGCGAGGGCCGAAAGCCGAGCTCCGCATAGGGCCAAAGGCCTGAAGCGTCTCTGAGAGGCTCCCAAGGACGCGAGGCCGCAGGCCGAGTTCCGGACAGCAGTGCTCTCACGCAAAACAACAATAAAAGTGACTAAAAAGCGAAGCGGTTTCCTCCGCTGTGTCTGAACTATTAGCACTTCGTGAAGGGGGAGTTTGAGCCAGCTAAAATTCGGTGCATCTGTCCCTTTGCCTACTTTTCATTAAAGATAAGCAATGACGAAGCCTTTTGCGATGCGATGATGTGACTGTCAAATGTGGTTGATGCAACTGGCCCTAAATCTTTGGTTTAAGGAAGTCTGTGGCTAATTGTTTTCGTTTCCGCCTGACGAAGCCTACTTTGTGATTAAATGTTATTTGGGTGAATCAACTTTTTCTTGCTTTTTGCAAGAATTGCCCATACTTATTATTAGCTCTACTTTTGTGAGTTTTAACCTGGCCATCGTGAATAAAGATCCTTATTTTTATTTTACATTAAGGGAATAATTAAAAAAAAAACATTTACAATTAAATCTATACGTGACCCAGTGGAAGAGACACTTTTTTCATACAAAAGTGAGGGACAGCTATGTCCACTGGGTCACTGCTCGAAATAAAGTAGCAAATCCTATAAAAACATTATGTATTGCTTAGCTTGTATATCTGTTTTTATTGTAGTGTGCACTGTACGTTACACACACCTTCACGTAATCTCTCTATATATTCCGTAGCTTAAGGTTCATATTTGAGTAATATATCATACATTCAACCAACAAGTTGTTTCCATCAACGCTCATCCTTTACATGGCGATCCTGCCAGT
This sequence comes from Leguminivora glycinivorella, assembly GCF_023078275.1. Lineage (NCBI taxonomy): Eukaryota > Metazoa > Arthropoda > Insecta > Lepidoptera > Tortricidae > Leguminivora > Leguminivora glycinivorella. The sequence goes on along the minus strand of NC_062989.1, from coordinate 17,753,267 downwards.
GCGGCCTTGTGCTGCACTGGCAGCGCGCTGCGCTTGCCAGTCAAGGATACGGAAAATAATTTAAAAAAAATAAATAAAGGACTTTATAACATCAAAACATCGTATCGGACATTTAATTGTGATTAGTCAATGAATCGTGCATAAATTGGTATTGTGTGGAGGATAAACGAACATTATTGTCAGGACTTGAAAAGTGAAATTGCAGTGAACGTTATTGATTTTACTACAAAGGACACGGCACGGCACGGACATAAAAAGTGATTGTAAATTGGCCTAAATAATTTTCATCTCAAACGAAAATCAACAAGTCAACGGGAGTGCAATCGTTAAGGATGCAGCAGGGAGTTGTTGGTGTCCTTGGTTGAGGGTGGCGTCTGGAGGTCCAAGGTCAGCAGAGGACGGCGAAGGTTATGCATGTGGAACGTGATAAAATAAAAGTGAATGTGCGGTTTGCAAAAAGTGTACACGAATAACTATACAAACTTTTTTCTCTCGGTCTTAGTTAAGTAGTTTCGTTTATTTTTCTTTTAGGTTATAAAGTTTAGTTTTAAAGTTCTAAGCTCTATAAAGTTATAAATGCAGCTTGATGACAAAACACGTGTATGGTTAAAAAGTTGGTCTTTTACCTATTACGAGTAAAAAAAAAAACATTAATATGACAAAACCAGTTAAAAAAATGTATTCTAATTATTTTGTCACACATAGTTGATAATTTTATACTAATTAAGTACTCGATTTCATATAATAGTTACTCATCATACTTTTATACCTAGTAAATATGGCACATGACGACGGCGCGTGTACTCCTTATACGGATTGGCATGTGTCGTCTCGTCTGTTATTTCATCTCCAATTTCACAGTTCGTGCACTCATCATCACTTGAATATTATAAGAATGAAATTAAATTGTAATTACCTACAGTGCAACACTTCAAATACTTGTTTAAATTTTTACCTTTCAATATAAAAGTACATAAAAAACTACCGAATTTTAACCATATAATATGTGTGTTTAATGTAACTTAATTAGATTTCTAGATCTGTAACGTTACTTTTTATTAGATATTTTATTTTTAATGATGACGAAGTAAAATTGTGTCGGACGAGACTTTCTAATTAATTCATGGATCTGACTTATTTAATAAACAAAGGAATGACGAAGTATTGTAATAACGGATATGACTTTTTAAATAAATAATGGTACTTATTGTAAATGATAATAGTTTTGAAGGTAAGGTTTGTTTTTGTAAAGTTTTATAGTTTGATTTAAAGGAATGTACTTAGGTTTCGTAAAATGATTGGTCATCGAATGCTTGTGGAAAAGTACAGTGAGGCAATGAATGTGAAAGAAGTGAAATGATTGTAGACAGAATTGATTTATGGGAAAATTTAAACACGTAAGTTTTTCGAAGGACTCTTGGCCTGATCAACTGAGGGTTGCCGGATTTCCTACATGTTAAAGTTTTCATGGAGTGTGAGATTAGTGATTGCATTTTTGAGTGTTGTTTTATTTTGTGAAAGATGAGTGAAAGTAATTAATTGATAACAAATATAATTATGTGACTATCGCAAATCGTTGGCCCAAGAGGCAGCGATTAGCAAGGGTACGCCAGGGTACAAGACAGGTAGGGAATCCTTGGAGATCTGATCATGATTCGGTCGAGTACCAATCGTGAAGACTCCTTGGACACATGGAAGGTTATTGTGTAAGGAAGTGTTAAAAGAACTGCCTGTATGAGAAATATATAGTATGTGTGCGCGCTTAAAAAAAAAATCCTTGTACCCTGAGCAAATAAAAAAAAAAAATTGTAAGGTCGGCCGACCACGTGTGTAAAAGCGTTGCGTACCCTTGGTCTTACCTTGATCTTATATAAATATTGAGTCTTGATGTTTGTGAAAGATATAAATAAATAAATAATAAGGAATGACGTCATAATGAAATAAATGTACTATGTACTTAAATAATTGAAAAAAAAGCTTGCAAGTGCCTAATTAATAATGTATAATGCAAATGATAAATGACAGGTACCTAATGATAATGACTAATGAAAATACAGTGACTATTCAAAGGACAAAAATAAACCGTAGTGTATTGACGAATACACTACGAATATAAAAAAATGTAATACTTATTCTTGTCTTTTTAAATTTAATGTTTCTTGTGGAGTTTTAATGTTTTATTTGTAGTCCAATTTTCAATGCTTACTTTTTGTGTAGTAAAAAAAAAATTGCTTGTACTTTTTTCTATGTAGAGTTATATTTTGTCTTAATTTTATAGCATCAATGTGTGCATAACTTTGTTATTCACTAAGAAATATGCCTATATAAAAATAATATTCAATAGTATGTAAACTTTACTTATAGGTACACAGAAAACAGATATTATTATGATTATTGGTTATACCTTTCTATGTCAAGTTTTACATGTAACAATACTGAATTAATATTTAAAAAAAAAAATGGTGTACCTTATTCCGGCTTACTATTTTGATAAATGTATTGTTGTTTAGAAATGAAAAATATAAAATGGAAAATTTAATGTAAAACAATCAAATATGTTTTCAAAAAAATGTATTACAGTAAAAAAAAAACATGTGAACTTTTTTTTTCTTTTTTTAAAGGGGGAAGGTGTAGTGTGCACTGTACGTTACACACACCTTCACGTAATCTCTCTATATATTCCGTAGCTTAAGGTTCATATTTCAGTAATAAAGCATACATTCAACCAACAAGTTGTTTCCATCAACGCTCCTCCTTTACAATATTTATAGTAAAACTTTTAGGATTTTAAACTGTGAAAAATACTATTTAAAATAAAAAGACACGTGATACGTGTTAAAAGGGTGAATCTTATTTATTTGGACTTAATGTAACCTAACCAGAAGGGACAACTATTGTTGATCCGATATCAGATCTGATCGAGTATCATCTGTATCTGCATACACAGAGTCAGTCATACATCAGATCAACAAAAACTGTTAATATTAACTATTGCCAACGGATCAATCATTACCTGATGTCACAACCCATCTGATCAACATTTGTTGACAGGATTAATATTTCTCGGCGAGGTCATTGAACCTTTATAGGTTGAATGAGTGATCAGTACTAAAAAATAAACTAAATTATTGTCATCGTAATTTGAGTTTTGGCATAAAAAAGAGCGATTATTTAATAATGTACCTACCAGACTAGGATATTTGTTAAAAAAAAATTTACTTAGTTACATGTATGAAGTGCCCCCTCCCCTAATTTTTTTTCATTATTTATATACAAATCCTAGTAGCGGTACTCAAAACACACCTTCGTGTAAAAAGGCTATGAAACACGGACAGACGGACGGACATGACAAAACTATAAGGTTAGGAACGAAACCCTAAAATCATTGCATTGTTCAACGAGCCCACCCAGGAAACTGAGCAACCGCCGCCCTGCGTCGAGCCCGCCCGGGCAACAGGGCGACCGACTATGCGCATTCTCATTCCAAGCTAGCCCAGCAAAAGGCCGATCTCTTCGCCGAGCAACGAGCCTGCTATAACGACGGATAGCCCAACAACGAGCAACGAAATCGGCGGCGGAATGACGGACGATGGGTCAATAAGGGCGAGTTGTACCAACACACTTTAACACACTGATCAATGTCAAATATGGCGCGGCAGCAAGCTGTCGTCCCGTATATAACTGTCAAAACTTTTCATTCGTGTATGAGAAGTTTTCACAGTTTGGTGCTACTCACCCTAAGGGTACGTTGCACCAAACCGTCTGTAATTGTAATTTACATTAGTTAAATTCATCGTATAGATGGTTTTAACTGTTCTCTTAGGAGTGAGAGCTACCCCGCCATATTTAACATTAATCAGTGGCTGGCTCTTAGTCTACAGTTAAGATACCTAGACATGAAGACCACTTTGGCCCATTTCTCAAAACAGAAAGTTACACGTTACAAGCGGAAGTCGGATCTCTTTCCAACTTGTCATATTAGACATTGACAACCGTTTGTAACTTTGTGTGCAACTTGTAGCTTCGAGAAATGGGCCCTTGGTTAATAAAACAAATTTTGTTACTCATTGTTTATTAATTTATTAGAATTTCAATTCAACCGAGACAATTTTAACCCAATATTCAGAGATGGATTTATTTATTACTAGTAGGGAATGGATGAAAATTGTGTCGCTTAACTTCAAACTTTGGTAAATCCATTCTGCTATAAGGTTGATTCTTTTTCAGATTAGGTACCTATATAAATATTTTTTCACCACACCAACTGATAAAGGCTTTCTTTGCTATTCGAAAACAGATATCAAAATTGCATTTTATCCACAAGAGTGCAAAGTAAACAACAGAGCAAAGTATACAAATTTTAACTTGATGTCTAAAGCTGGGTGTTGGAATTCACGTATAAATGATGAATTTGAATCATAAACGTTAAATAAATTGATTTTTTTTTATTTTGATGTTTTACAGTTCACATTTTCATAGTCTTGGTGTGGTGAAAAATTTTGTGTTTCACTCGGTGGCAAAGTTTGTTTAACCTTCGTGCCTTGATACCCTCGTAACGCTCAAGATTCCACTTTTTGAACCACTCGCTACGCTCGCGGTTCAATATTGGAATCTTTCGCTTGCTCAGGTATCAATATTTGGCACGTGCGGTTAAACAACTACATTGCCCCCTTGTAAAACAAATAACTATTATACATAATCAACCTTAAAGCAGAATGGATTTACCCGAGTTTGAAGTTAGCGACACAATTTTAAAAGTGCTTTTTATCATTTCACTAGGTAGATGAATAAGACACACTTTTCACAGAAAAATGTAACAAAACTGTAAAAATAGTGTTTTTACCCGCCATAACGTTACCATTGTAGATGTTTAAGTGTTTTGCTTCATTCCACTGCTAACGCATTCCGAGTGACATGCAAGAAAAAAACTTTTTCTCAAACATGCAATGAAATATTGTCTTTACGTTCCTTAAAATGGGCTGGGAAGTATCGCTTTTTGGGCGCAACAACTCGAGAGGACTGTAAAGGGATTTCATAATATTTTTCAGGCCTAGGCCTGCAAAGTAACTTTTTTTTATAAAATATTGTCCTTTAAAGCATTTTTTTTATTTCATTGTATGTTTGAGAAAAGCACTATACATGCCTCGGCGTGAAAACGGATTCCCGGCCTCGTATCCCTATCCGTATATACCCACTCGGCCGGAAATCCTCATTTTCCCGGCCTCTGATGTAATGTACTATGTCGTAATCTGAGGTCTTATTATACCAACATTGACAGCCGAGTAGGGCGGTGGATAGTGGTAGTTACATGGACTTCAGCATAACACGTTTAAACACATAAGACAGCGATGGCAGCGGCAGGCGGGACCGGCAGACGGTGTCACTCAACAGTATGCATTTGCAAGGTACCCTCGACTGCAAGTGTCATGCAGCAGTTCGAGGAGTTGTTCTCATACAAATGTATATTGTTAAAATAATAAAATGCATTGAGTCATCACTAAATCGACTGGCTGAATCCGGGTCAAAATCTGAGCCATCGCTGGGAGAAAAATCCTGTGTATCAGTTTCGGAATCGAGTTTTTGGGTTGAAGTTAAGGTGCGACATGCCCTTCTTCGCTTTTTTCTTGGTTTCTTCTCTTTGTTTAATAATTCCGGATAATCCTCTGTCCCCTGAAAATAAAAATTACCATTTATTACTGTGTAGGTATTAGTACACTTTTAAATTACTAGATTTTTATTGCTATGCCATGTTATGTCTAGGATAGGTAATACCTAATAATAAAATATTTTTTACCTGGTCAAAGCGCACAGGGTCGATTGAATTTAAATCTGATATGGAGACTACTTCATTGTCAGAAACTTCGCCTAAATTTAGAAATATTGATAATCCTGAAATCTCTATATTAGAGATTATATTTACGTTGCTCTCATTTTGCGAACTTGTCTGTAAAAGAAACTACTCGTACATTAAAATTGTTGTTCTCCTGGATTTTAAGTATGAACCTACAGAGAGAGCGTCCGGTGTATGAACGAATAAATAACAATTGGATTTAGACGACCGGTTAGCTTAGTGGGTAGTGACGCTGCCTATGAAGGACTCCTTAACTCAAAAAATCTTTATTAGTTAAGATTAGTAGTTAAGAAAAAACATGTTATTTGTAATTATTTATAGAAATAAACAGTTTAATTTTTTTTTTAAGCTGAAGGTCCTCAGTTTGATTCCGAATCGAACCGAAATCGAACATTATGTTAATATTTACGTGGCGTGCCTAGGGTTGCCTAAAAAGGCTAGCCTAAAGATATAGCTTCGTATTTCTGAGCCACAATAATAAATATAAAACCGACCAAGTGCGAGTCGGACTCGCGCACGAAGAGTTGCGTGCCATTATCTACAAAAACGGCAATAAAATTATGTTTGTTGTATGGAAGACCCTTTAATTATAAATTTTCTTATGTTTTCAGTACTTGTTGTTATAGCAGCAACAGAAATAGGTACATCATCTGTAAAAATTTCAACTGTCGAGCTATCACGGTTCATGAGATACCTACACCTGGTGACAGACGGTCGGACGGACGGACGGACGGACGGACGGACGGACGGACGGACGGACGGACGGACGGACGGACGGACGGACGGACGGACGGACGGACGGACGGACGGACGGACGGACGGACGGACGGACGGACGGACGGACGGACGAACGGACGAACGGACGAACGGACGGACGGACGGACAGACGGACAGACAGCGAAGTCTTAGTAATAGGGTCCCGTTGTACCCTTTTGGTACGGAACCCTAATAAAAACTCGCTAAGTGTGAGTCGAAATCGCGCAAAGGGTTCCATACGATTATCTATAAAAAACAGCGAAAAAAACTAATGTTTTTTTGTATGGAACCCCCTTAAATATTGATTTTATTATGTGTTTAGTACTTGTTGTTTTAGCAGCAACAGAAGTACATCATCTGTGAACATTTCAACTGACTAATTATCATGGATCATGAGATACAACAGCCTAGTGACAGACGGACGGACTGCGAAGTGTTAGAAATAGGTTCCCGTTTTACCCTTTGGTAGGTATAGAACCCTAAAAATCGTTTTGTTATTCATTTTAATTACTTAATTTTTTCTCTTCATAATGTGTAATTGTGCACCAACCGGTGTGTGGAGTGTGGACTGGCGAGTTCAACAAAATACACAGTAGGTATGCTACAAGTACAATATGTATGTACCTACAATACAAGTCTAGCACCAACAATATAATTTATTGTATGAGAATATCCTACAGTCGCCATCAGATATATCAGAGCTGTGAAGGCGCTCACAAATATCTGAACACGCCTCTATTACCAAGGCGTTAGGGACCATTCACACTCATGAGACGCAAGTCTTGCGGCGGTGCGGCGCACGCCAGGCCGCCGCCACGCCGCCTGGGGCGCGTCTTACGTCCTTCCTATACAAAATGTACTGAGGAGACGTTTTTTGAATTACATTCGGGCGGCGTGGCGGAGACGTCCGTTCCGCGCCGCAAGACATGCGTCTCATGAGTGTGAACGCTGCCTTAGAGTCTTGTGAGGGCCTTTGCATCTCTGGTTGCGTAGCCGAATGGCACAAACGCTTACGAAACGCTCACGAAACGAAACGCTAGTAGATATCTATCCCTATCGCTCTTGCATATTGGCGAGACAGAGCCGGACTACGTTTCGTTTTCGTTTGGCGTCGGAGAAATGCAATTCGGCTACGGGGCCTGATATATCTGATGAAGACTGTAAGTACAATCGATCTTTGGGACTGTATTTTGTGTGACTTTAATTATACAACGTGTTACACCATGCACTGAAAACCAGAAAACAGTTTGTTCAGAATCAAGAGTAGAATCGATTACGCTATATTTTAATGCAGGTTATTTTTTGTATTTAGTTTTCATTTTTTGCGTGCCAGGTCTAAAAGTTACAAAAGCAAAAGTTACTACTGTATCTCTGATAGAGGATTGCATACTTGGTAATGTTTTAATACTGGCTGTTCTTTTTATTAAAGATTGAATTTTTAAAATTTCGCTCTTCTGGCTCAGTGATAAGGTTCAATTTATCATGGCGAAAATACGACAGGTCAGTCCCTGTTACTACAAAGCGAATGTCAGCTGCCAATGTCACTACCGTATTTCAGGCAATAAGGGCTGTTTTTCTTACAATTTGTAACAAACTATCGCCTTATCGACTTTTGTTCTAAACCCAGTTTGTATGACTGACAATTGATAAGATACCTAAAGCCTTATGCCTTTGCAATAAGGATTACGAATTGCCAGTAATCTGTTTGGACCACGATGATACACTAACACGGCACGCATACGTAATCAACGAACGTAGAGTTACTAATCAACTAGACTTACGAAAATAAAAGAAACAGCAATATCTTTGGAAATAATAGGCCGATTTAAGAATAAATTCTCTAGACTAACTCTAAATAATAAAAATGTGTTGGGATGTCTGAGGTTTTCAGTGGTTGGTGTAACAGTTGTATAAGAAATATCCAGGAAGTCAAGTCAGGCGTTGGTTTTGGTAAAAATACCAACTTTGACGTACCCTTTCGCCGTTAATAAAAATGTGCACACATTTTAAGCTCATCACACTGAGCTTCATCAATTGTAACATTTATATCACTTTTAGTTTTTGATAATATTTATATTTTCGGAAATAATCGCTCCTAAAGGAAAAAAAGTGCGTCCCCCCCCTCTAACTTTTGAACCATATGTTTAAAAAATATGAAAAAAATCACAAAAGTAGAACTTTATAAAGACTTTCTAGGAAAATTGTTTTGAACTTGATAGGTTCAGTAGTTTTTGAGAAAAATACGGAAAACTACGGAACCCTACACTGAGCGTGGCCCGACACGCTCTTGGCCGGTTTTTTTTTATACTACGTCGGTGGCAAACAAGCATACGGCCCGCCTGATGTAAAGCGGTCACCGTAACCTATGGACGCCTGCAACTCAAACAGTGTCACATGCGCGTTGCCACCCCATTAGAAACTTGTACATTCCCTTTTGCTGTGTTAAGTACACAGCAAAAAGGAGTGTACAAGTTCTAAGGAGGGTTCGGGTTCCGACGACTCAAAGGACAATAGACGGAACAAGTTAGTTCCGTAAGTCCTCCCGTCATCAGCTCACCGCACCCTCGTTGAGCTCTGGCAGCCTTACTCACCGACAGGAACACAACACTATGAGTAGGGTCTAGTGCTATTTGGCTGCGGTCTTCTGTAAGGCGAGCGAGACGATATGCGCTGTGCTGTGCCCTACCACACAAAGCGGAATATCATTCGCTATGCCCTACCTCATTCAGTATGCCCTACCTCCTTCATGCCCTACTTATTTATCTAATCACTCAATAATGACAATAATATAATCTCAACAAGTAACTGAAAACATAATCGAAGTCAATCACAGAAGCAGCGCAGCACCGCCGCCGCTCACGCGCCAACATTACGCATTTCACAGACCCTGATGCCTAACTGCATAGGCCTGCCAGGCTTTACAGTGCCTGTGATCTATTCTCCCGAACCAAGTAGCGCGTATTTAAGTCGGGTTTAAAATTGTTAGTCCAAGCCAAGTAGGCAAATGGCACCATACAAAACTTTTAGCGCCATCGCCAGTTGTCTAATAAGTAACGCGTGCATTTTTGTTGACTTTAAAATTGTTAGTCTTACTTACGTATTTTAGTAGTTAATAATCATTTTAACTAAGACAAGCCAGGCTTTTGGGCTTATAAGGCCGTACCACCACTGAAATTTACCTTATTTAACCATTTTTGGAATTGTCTATATACCAATTTTTAACCGCCTTCCAAATCTCAAAGGAAGGGGTTATCAAGTCGTCTGTATGTTTTTTTTTTTTTTTTTTTTTAATGTTTGTTCCTCGATATCTCCGTCGTTACTAGACCGATTTTGAAATTTTTTTTTTGATTGAATGTATATGCATACAGATTGGTCCCATTTTTCTCAGAACCCAGTTCTGATGGTGGGATCCTGGAGAAATCGAGGGAACTCCTCAAATCTGAAAGGCATACATATGGTGATTTTTGTGTTTTTAAAGGAACAGCATGCATTTACGTACGGAACAGTGACATTTGGTGCAGTGGAACTCCTGATGA